>NC_054482.1:39191901-39530501 GCF_017639515.1 Carcharodon carcharias | reverse complement strand
TGTCTCCTTCCGCCCGCGTGTCCCTGTTCCTGTCACGGCCGTGAGACCCTGTCCCTGTCCTGGCCTTGAACCCCTGTCCCTGTCCCGGCCACGAGTCCCTGTCCCTGTCCCTGTCCCTGTCCCAGCCGCAATTCCCTGTCCCTGTCCTGGCCATGGCTCCCTGTCCCTGTCCCTGTCCCAGCCGCGAGGGCCTGTCCTTGTCCCGGCCGCGAGTCCCTATCCCTGTCCCTGTCTCTGTCCCGGCCATGAGACCCTTTCCCTATCCCAGCCACGAGTCCCTGTCCCTGTCCCAGAAGCGAGTCCGTGTTCCTGTCTCGGCAGTGAGTTGTTGTCCCTGTCCCTGTCTCTGTCCTGGCCCCAAGTCCTTGTCCCGGCCGAGAGTCCCTGTCCAGGCAGTGATCTCTGTCCCTTTCCTGGCCATGAGTCCCTGTCCCTGTCGGTGTCCTGCCCGCGAGGGCCTGTCCTAGCCTCAAGTCCCTGTCCCGGCAATGAGACCCTGTCCCTCCCTCTATCCCATCCCCGAGCCCCTGTCCCTGTCCTGGCCGTGAGCCCCTGCCCCTGTCCCGGCTGCAAGCCACTATCCCTGTCCCAGCCGTGAGTCCCGTTCCTTGTCCCGCCCCCGTGTCCGTGTCTTTCTCCAGGCTGCGAGTCCCTGTCCCTGTCCTGGCCGCGAATCCCTGTCCCAGCAGCGAACTCTGTCCCTGTCCTGGCCGTGAGTCCTTGTCTGTGTACCACCCATGTGTCCCTGTCCTAGCCACGAGTCCATGTCCCAGCAGTGTGTCCCTATCCCTGTCCCGGCTGCGAGTCACAGTTTGTGTCCCGGCCGCGAGTCCCTGTCCCTGTCCCAGCCCCGAGTCCCTATCGGTGTGCCTGCCCCGAGTCCCTGTCACTGTCTCTGCCCCGAGTCCCTGCCCCTGTCCCTGTAGCGCCATCGAGTCCCTTCCTAGCCGCGAGTCCCTGTCCCTGTTCCGGCAGTGAGTCCCTGTCCCTGTACCGGCCACAAGTCCCTGTCTCTCCCTGGGCCGTGAGTCCTTTTCCCTGTCCCGGCCGTGAGCCCCTGTCCCTATCCCAGCCTTGAGTCCTGATCCTTGTCCCGCCCCCAAGTCTGTGTCTCTCTCCAGGCTGTGAGTCCTTATCCCTGTCCTGGCTGTGAGTTGCTGTCCGTGTCCCACCCACGAGTCCCTGTCCTAGCCGTGAGTCCCTGCCCCGGCAGTGAGGCCCTGACCCTGCCTCTGTCCCAGCGGCGAGTCACTGTCTGTGCCCCGGCCGCGAGTCCCTGTCCCTGTCCCAGCTTCGAGTTCCTCTCCCTGTCCTGGCCCCGTGTTCCTGTCCCTGTCCCTGTGTCCGCCCCGAGTCCCTGTCACTTTCCTGGCCCCGAGACCCATTCCCTGTCCCGGCCGTGAGTCCCTGTCAGTGTCACGGCCACGGGTCCCTGTCACAGCCGTGAGTGTCTGTCCCTGCCCCGACCGCGATTCCATGTCCCTGTCCCAGCTGTGAGTCCCTGTCCGTGTCCCTGTCACAGGTTCGATTCCCTGTCACTTTCCCTGTTCCGGCCATGAGTCCCTGTTCCTGACCCGGCTGCAAATCCCTGTCCCTGTCCCTGTCACTGTCCCAGCCCCGATTCCCTGTCCCTGTCCCGGCCATTGGTCACTGTCCCTGTCCCTGTCCCGGCAGTGAGGGCCTGTCCCTGTCCCGGCCGTAAGTCCCTATCCCTGTCCCTCTCCCTATCCCAGCCCCGATTCCCTGTCCTTGTCCCAGCTGTGGGTCCCTGTCCCTGTCCCTGTCCCAGTCGCGAGTCCCTGTCCATGTCCTGGCCTCGAGACCTGGTCCCTATACTGGACATGTGTCCCTTTCCCTGTCCCAGCATCGAGTTCCTGTCCCTGTCCCTGTCCCGGCCACTAGACCATGTCCTTGATCCTGTCCGTGAGTCCCTGTCCCTGTACATTTCCCAGACCTGAGTCCCTGTCCCTGACCCTGTCCCGGTCCCTGTCCTGAGACGCTGTCACTGTCCTGGCCGTGAGTCCCTGTCCCTGTCCCTGTCCCGAGACTCTGTCCCTGTCATGGCTGTGAGTCCCTGTCCCTGTCCCAGCCCCAAGTCCCTATCCCTGTCGCGGCTGTGAGTCCCTGTCCCTGTACCTGTCCTGGCCCCGAGTCCATTTCCCTGTCCTGGCCACGAGTCCCAGTCCCTGTCCTGGCTGTGAGACCCTGTCCCTGTCCTGGACGCGATTCCCTTCCCTCTCCCGTCCGCGAATCCCGGTCCCTGTCCCGGACACGAGTCCGTGTCTTTGTCCCAGTTGCGAGTCCCTTTCACTGTGGAGGCCGCTTGTCCCTGTCAAAGTCCGGGCCACAAGTCCGTGTCCCTGTCCCGGACCCGTGTGCCTGTCGCTGTCCCGGCCATGAATCCCTGTCCCTGTCCCAGCCGCGAGTCCCTGTTGCTGCAGCAGCCACGAGTACCTGTCCCTCTTCTGGCCCCGAGAACCTATCCCTGTCTCGGCCCCGAGTCCCTGTCCCTGTCCTGGCAGCAACTCCCTTTCCCGGTCCCTGCCCCGGCCACTAGTCCCTGTGCCTGTCCATGTACTGGCCACGAGTCCCAGTCCCTGTCCCTGTCCCGGCCATGAGTCCCTGTCCCTGTCCCTGTCCCAGCCATGAGTCCGTGTTCCTGTCCCGGCCCCGAGTCCCTAACCCTTTCCTGGCCCTCAATCCCTCTCTGTTTCCCGGTTGTGTGTCCCTGTCCCTGTCGCTGTTCCTGTCCTCTCCCGGAGTCCCTGTCCCTGTCCCGGCCACGAGACCCTGTCCCTGTCCCAGCCGTGAGAACCTGCCCCTGACCTGGCTGCCATTCCCTTCCCTCTCCCGGCTGTGAATCCTGGTCACTGTCTCAGCCACGAGTCCGTGTCCTTGTCCCGGCTGCGGGTCCCTGTCACAATCCCGGCCGCGAGTCCCTGTCTCTGACACGGCCGTGTGTCCCTGTCCCAGTCATGGCTCCAAGTCCCTGTCACTGTATCGGTAACAAGACCCTGTCCCTGGCCCGGACCCAAGTACCTATCTTGGCAATGAGTCTCTGTCTCTGTCCCGGCCATGAGTCCCTGTCTCTGTCCCAGCAGCGAGTCACTTTCCCTGTCCCTGTCCCAGCCACGAATCCCGTTACCTGTCCCTCACCCGGCCACTAAGCCCTGTCCCTGTCACAGCTGCTAGTCCCTCTCCCAGTCTCGACGCGAGTTCCTGTCCCTGTCCCTGTCCCTGCCCCGAGTACTTGTCCCTGTCCCTGTCCCGCCCCCGAGTCCGTGTCTCTCTCCAGGCTGCGAATACCTGTCCCTGTCCCTGCCCTGAGTACCTATCCCTGTCCCTGTCCCGGACATGAGTCCCAGTCCCTGTCCTGCCCCCGAGTACATGTCTCTCTCCAGGCTGCGAGTCCTTGTCCCTGTCATGGCAGCGAGTACCTGTCCCTGTCCCGGCAGCGATCTCTGTCCCTGTTCTGGCCGTGAGTCCCTATCCCTGTCCGTGTCCCACTCGCAAGTCCCTGTCCTAGTCACGATTCCCTGTTCCCACCTTGAGTCCCTTTCCCTTTCCCTGTCCCGGCCATGAGTCCCAGTCCCTGTTCCAGTCCCGATTCCCTATCCCTGTCCCGGTCATGAGTCCATGCCCCTGTCCCACCAGTGAGTCCCTTTCCTAGCCGTGAGCCCCTGTCCCTGTCCTGGCAGTAAGTCCCTGTCCCTGTACCAGTCACGACCACGATTCACTGTCTCCTTCCACCCGCGTGTCCCTGTTCCTGTCACGGCCGTGAGACCCTGTCCCTTTCCCGGCCTTGAACACCTGTCCCTGTCCCGGCCACGAGTCCCTGTCCCTGTCCCTGTCCCAGCCGCGAGGGCCTGTCCCTGTCCCTGTCCCTGTCCCAGCCCCAATTCCCTGTCCCTGTCCCGGCCATGGGTCCCTGTTCCTGTCCCTGTCCCAGTCGCGAGGGCCTGTCCTTGTCCCGGCCGTGAGTCCCTGTCCCTATCCCAGCCACGCATCCCTGTCCCTGTCCCAGAAACGAGTCCGTGTCCCTGTCTCGGCAGCGAGTTGCTGTCCCTGTCCCTGTCTCTGTCCCGGCCCCGAGTCCTTGTCCCGGCCGCGAGTCCCTGTCCCGGCAGTGATCTCTGTCCCTGTCCTGGCCATGAGTCCCTGTCCCTGTCGGTGTCCTGCCCGCGAGGGCCTGTCCTAGCCGCGAGTCCCTGTCCCGGCAATGAGACCCTGTCCCTGCCCCTGTCCCATCCCAGAGCCTCTGTCCCTGTTTTGGCAGCGAGCCCCTGCCCCTGTCCCGGCTGCAAGCCCCTGTCCCTGTCCCAACCGTGAGTCCCTTTCCTTGTCCCGCCCCCGTGTCCGAGTCTTTCTCCAGGCTGCGAGTCCTTGCCCCTGTCACTTCCGCGAGTCCCTGTCCCTGTCCCGGCCGCGAATCCCTATCCCGGCAGCGAAACCTGTCCCTGTCCCGGCTGTGAGCCCCTGTCCCTGTCCCAGCCACGAGTCCCTCTCCTATTCTTGACCCAAGTTCCTGTTGAAATCCCTGTCGCTGTCCCAGCTGTGAGTCCCTGTCCCTGTCTCGGCCACGAGTCCCTGTTGCTGTACAAGCCACAAGTTCCTGTCCCTCTCCCGGCCCCAAGTACCTGTCCCAGTCCCGGCCCCGCACCCCTGGCCCTGTCCCGGCCATGAGTCATTTCCCTGTCCTGGCCCCTAGTCTCTTTCCCTGTCCCTGGCCCAAGTACCTGTCCCTGTCCCTGTCCCAGAAATGAGTCCCAGTCCCTGTCCCGCACCTGAGTCCGTGTCTCTCTGCAGGCTGCCAGTCCTTGTCCCTTTCCCAGCCGTGAGTCCCTGTTGCTGTACCAGCCACGAGTACCTGTCCCTCTCCCGGTCTCGAGTACCTGTCCCTGTCCCGGCCGCAAGCCCGTGACCCTGTCCCAGCTGCGAGTCCCTCTCCTAATCTCGACCCAAGTTCCTGTTCAAATCCCTGTCTCTGTCCTGGCTGTGAGTCCCTGTCCCTGTCCCACCCCCGAGTCCGTGTCTCTCTGCCGGCTGCGAGTCCTTGTCTCTGTCACGGCTGCGAGTACCTGTCCCTGTCCCGGCCACGAGTACCTCTCCCGGCAGCAATCTCTGTCCCTGTCCAGGCCATGAGCCCCTGTCCCTGTCCGTGTTCCACTCACGAGTCCCTGTCCTAGCCGCAAGTCCCTTTCCCGGCAGTGAGTCCCTTTCCCTGTCCCTGTCCCGGCCGCGAGTCACTCTGTGTCCCGGCCCCGAGTCCAAGTCTCTGTGCCAGCACCGAGATCCTATCGCTGTCCTGGTCCCGAGTCCACGCCCCTGTCCCGCCCGTGAGTCCCTTTCCTAGCCGCGAGTCCCTGTCCCTGTCCTGGCAGTGAGTCTTTGTCACTGTCCCTGTACCAGTCGCGAGACTCTGTCTCTATCTCAGCTGCGAGTCCCTGTCCCTGTCATGGCCGTGATACCCTGTCTCTGTCCCGGCCTTGAACCCCTGTCCCTGTCCCGGCCATGAGACCCTGTCCCTGTCCCCTTCCCTGTCACGAGGGCCTGTCCCTGTCCCTGTCCCAGCACTGAGCCCCTGCCCCGGACGCGAGTCCCTGTCCCGGCAGTGATCTCTGACCCTGTCCTGGCCATGAGTCCCTGTCCCTGTCCGTGTCCCGCCCGCGAGTCCCTGTCCTGGCAATGAGACCCTGTACCGGCCCCTGTCCCATCCCCAAGCCCCTGTCCCTGTCCCGGCTCTGAGTCCCTCTCCCTTTCCCGACCTCGAGTACCTGTCCCTGTCCTGGCTGCAAGCCCCTGTCCCTGACCCAGCCATGAGTCCTGGTCCTTGTCCCACCCCCAAGTCCATGTCTTTCTCCATGCTGTGAGTCCTTTTCCCTGTCACGTCCGTGAGTCCCTGTCCCTGTCCCGGCTGCGAGTCCCAGTCCCGGCAGCAAAACCCTGTCCCGGCAGCGATATCTGTCCCTGTCCTGGCCGTGAGTCCCTGTCCATGTCCCACCCGCGAGTCCCTGTCCTAGCCGCGAGTCCCTGTCCCGGCAGTGAGTCCCTGTCCCTGTCACATCCGCCAGTCACTGTTTGTGTCCCGGCCGCGATTCCCTGTCCCTGTCCCAGCCCCGAGTCCCTGTCGCTGTCCCAGCCCCGAGTCCCTGCCCCTGTCCCTGACCCGCCTACGAGTCCCTTTCCTAGCCTCGAGTCCCTGTCCCTGTCCCTGTACCGGCCGCGAGTCCCTGTCTCTGTCTGGGTCACGAGTCCTTTTCCCTGTCCCAGCCGTGAGCCCCTGTCCCTATCCCAGCTGTGAGTCCAGATGCTTGTCCTGCCCCCGAGTCCATGTCTCTCTCCAGGCTGCGAGTCCTTGTCCCTGTCCTGGCCGTTTGACGCTGTCTGTGTCCCACCCATGAGTCCCTCTCCTAGCCGTGATTCCCTGCCCCGGCAATGAGTCCCTGACCCTGTCCCTGTATCGGCCTCGACTCCCTCTCCCTGTCTCGGCCCCGAGTTCCTGTCACTTTCCTGGCCCCGAGACCCTTTCCCTGTCCAGGCCGGGAATCCTTTTCGGTGTCCAGGCCACGTGTCCCTGTCCCAGCCGTGAGTGCCTGTCCCTGGCCCGAATGCCATTCCATGTCCCTGTCCCAGCTGTGAGTCCCTGTTCCTGTCCCGGCCGTGAGCCCCAGCCCTTTTCCCTGTCCCGGCCGTGAGTCCCTGTTCTTGTCCCAGCCTCAAATCCCTGTCCCTGTCCCTGTCCCACACCCGATTCCCTGTCCCTGTCCCGGCCATTGGTCCCTGTCCCTGTCACGGTCCCAGCCACAAGGGCCTGTCCCTGTCCCATCCCGTGAGTCCCTATTCCTGTCCCTGTGCCAGCCTCGATTCCCTGTCCCTGTCCCAGCCGTGGGGCCCTGTCCCTGTCCCTGTTCCGGTCGCGAGTCCATGTCCATGTCCCGGCCACGAGACCCAGTCCCTGTACTGGACTTGAGTCCCTGTCCCTGTCCCAGCAGCGAGTTCCTTTCCCTGCCCCAGTCCCAGCCATGAGACCACGTCCTTGATCCTGAACCTGAGTCCCTGTCCCTGTCCCGAGAAGTTGTCCCTTTCCTGGCCTTGAATCCCTGTCCCTGTCCTTGCCCCAACTACCTGTCCCTGTCACTGTCCCGTCCATCAGTCCCGGTCCATGTCCCACCCCCGAGTCCGTGCCTCTCTCTAGGCTGCGAATCCATGTCTCTGTCACGGGCGCGAATCATTGTCCATTCAGCGATCTCTGTCCCTGTCCTGGCCGTGAGTCCCTGCCCCTGTCCGTGTCCCACCCGCGAGTCCCTGTCCTAGATGCGGGTCCCTGTCACGGCCGTGAGTCCCTGTCTCTGACCCGGCCGCAAGCACCTGTCCCTGTCCCAGCCTTGAGTCCCTCTCCCTGTCCCGGCCCCGAGTTCCTGTCCCTCTCCCTATCTCAGCCCCGAGTCCCTGTCACTTTCCTGGCAACGAGACCCTGTCCCTTTCCCGGCGGCATGTCCCTGTCATTCTGCTGGCCACAAGTCCCTGTCCACGTCACTGTCCTAGACCCGATTCCCTGGCCCTGTCCCGCCTGTGAGACATGTTTCCATTTCCCTGACCCATCCGTGAGTCCCTGTCCCTGTCCCAGCCGCGTGTCCCTGTCTATGTCCCGGTCGTGAGTCCCTGTCCATGTCCCAGCCTCGAGACCCACTCCCTATACTGGCCGTGAGTCCCAGTCCCTGGCCCAGCACGAGGTCCTGCCCTTGTCCTGTCCTGGACATGAGTCCATGTCCTTGATCCTGTCCCTTTCCCAGCCCTGGGTCCCTGTTACTGTCCCTGTCCCGGCCGTGAGTTCTGGTCCCTGTCCCGACCCTGCATCCCTGTCCATGTCCCGGACCCAAGTCTCTGTCGTTGTCCCATCCGTGAGTCCCAGTTGCTCTACCAGCCACGATTACCCTTCCCTCTTCCGGCACAGAGACCTTGTTCGTCTCCCGGCCCCGAAACCCTGTCCCTGTCCTGGCCGTGAGTCCCTTTCCTTGTCCCTGTCCCGGCCATGAGACCCTTTCCCTATCCCAGCCACGAGTCCCTGTCCCTATCACGGACACGAGTCCCTGTCCCTGTCCCAGAAACGAGTCTGTGTCCCTGTCTCGGCAGTGAGTGGCTGTTCCTGTCCCGGCCCCGCGAATCTGTCCCTGTCCCGACCGCGAGTCCCTGTCACTGGCCCGGCCAGAAGTCCCTGTGCCTGTACCTGTCCCAGCTGCGAATGCCTGTTCCTGTCACGGCCGAAAGTCCCTGTCCCTGTCCTAGCCCCAATTCCCTGGCCCTGTCCCGGCTGTGAGACACATTTCCATCTCGCTGTCCCGGCCGTGAGTCTTTGACCCTGTCCCGGTCCCGAGACCCTGTCCCTGTCCCTGTCCCAGTCCCTGTCCTGAGACACTGTCACTGTCCTGGCCGTGAGTCACTGCCCCTTTCCCTGTCCCGAGACTCTGTCCCTGTCACGGCCGTGAGTCCCTGTCCCTGTGCCGGCCCCAAGTCCCTATCCCTGTCGAGGCCGTGAGTCTCTGTCCTTGTCCCGGCCCCAAGTCCCTATCCCTGTCGCGGCCCTGAATCCCTGTCCCTGTCCCTGCCGCAAGTCCCTGTTGCTGCAGCAGCCACGAGTACCTGTCCCTCTTCTGGCCCTGAGAAGCTATCCCTGTCTCAGCCCTGATTCCCTGTCCATGTCCCAGCTGTGAGTTCCTTTCCCGGTCCCTGTCCCGGCCACTAGTCCTGTGCCTTTTCATTGTCCTGGCCAGGAGTCCTTGTCCTTGTCCCTGTCCCGGCCATGAGTCCCTGTCCCAGTCCCTCTCACAGCCGCGAGTGCCTATCCCTGTTCTGGCCGTGAGTCCCTGTCCCTTTCCCATCCCCGAGTACCTGTCCCTGTCCTGGCACTGAGTCCCTGCCCCTGTCCCTGTCCCGCCTGTGAGTCCCTTTCCTAGCCACGAGTCTCTGTCTCTGTCCTGGCAGTGAGTCCATGTCCCTGTCACTGTACCGTCCGCGAGTCCCTTTCTCTGTCTCGGCTGCGAGTCCCTGTCTCTGACCCGGCCATGAGCCCCTGTCCTTGTCCCAGCCCCGAGTCCCTGTCCTGTCCCAGCCCCGAGACCCTTTCCCTGCCCCGGCCGCGAGTCCCTGTCACTCTCCCGGCCACAAATCCCTGTCCCTGTCCCTATCCCAGACCCGATTCCCTGGCCCTGTTCTGGCTGTGAGACACGTTTCCATTTCCCTGACCCGGCCGTGAGTCCCTGTCCCTGTCCCGGCCACGAGTCCCTATCTCTGTCCCGGTCGTGAGTCCCTGTCCATGTCCTGGCCACGAGACCCGCTCCCTATCCTGGCCGTGAGTCCCTGTCCCTGTCCCAGCAGGGAGGTCCTGTCCCTGTCCTGTCCCGGCCATGAGTCCATGTCTTTGATCCTGTCCCGTTCCCAGCCCTGGGTCCCGGTCCCTGTCCCTGTCACGGCTGTGATTTCCGCTCCATGTCCCAGCCGTGAGTCCCTATCCCTATCCCGGACCCAAGTCCCTATCCCTCTCGCGGCCATGAGTCCCTGTCCCTGTCCCGGCACCAAGTCCCTATCCCTGTCGCAGCTGTGAGTCCCTGTACCTGTCCTGGCCCCCAGTCCCTTTCCCTGTCCTGGCCACGAGTCCCTGTCCCTGTCCCGGTTGTGAAATCCTGTCCCTGTCCTGGCCGCGATTCCTTTCCCTCTCCCGTCCCCGAATGCCAGTCCCTGTCCCGGACACGAGTCCGTGTCCTTGTCCCGGCTGTGAGTCCCTTTCACTGTGGAGGCCACTTGTCCCTGTCAAAGTCCCGGCCACAAGTCCCTGTCCCGGACCCGCGTGCCTGTCGCTGTCCCGGCCGTGAATCCCTGTCCCTGTCCCGGTCGCGAGTCCCTGTTGCTGCAGCAGCCATGAGTACCTGTCCCTCTTCTGGCCCCGAGAAGCTATCCCTGTCTACGGCCCTGAGTCCCTGTCCATGTCCCGGCTGTGAGTCCCTTTCCTGGTCCCTGTCCCGGCCACTAGTCCCTGTGCCTGTCCATGTACTGGCCACGAGTCGCTGTCCCTGTCATTGTCCTGGCCACGAGTCCCTGTCCTTTTCCCTGTCCCGGCCACGAGTCCCTGTCCCAGCCGCAAGTGCCTGTCCCTGTCCTGGCCGTGAGTCCCTGTCCCTTTCCCATCCCCGAGTCCCTGCCCCTGTCCCTGTCCCGCCTGTGAGTCCCTTTCCTAGCCACGAGTCTCTGTCTCTGTCCCAGCAGTGAGTCCATGTCCCTGTCACTGTACCGTCCGCGAGTCCCTTTCTCTGTCTCGGTTGAGAGTCCCTGTCTCTGACCCGGCCACGAGCCCCTGTCCCTGTCCCGGCCTTGAGTCCTTCTCCCTGTCCTGGCCCCGAGTTCCTGTCCCTGTCCCTGTCCCGGCCACGAGTCCCTTTCCCTGTCCCTGTCCAGGCAATGAATCCCTTTCCCTGTCCCAGGCCCGCCCATGAGTCCCTGTCCGTGTCCATGAACCGGCCACGAGACCCTCTCCCTTTCCCTATCCCAGCCACGAGACCCTTTCCCTATCCCAGAAGTGAGTTTGTGTCCCAGTCTCGGCAACGAGTTGCTGTCCCTGTCCCTGTCACTGTCCCGGCCCCGATTCCTTGTCCCAGTCGCGTGTCCCTGTTCCGGCAGTGATATCTGTCGCTGTCCTGGCCATGAGACCTGTCCCTGTCGGTGTCCTGCTCGCGAGTCCCTTACCTAGCCGCAAGTCCCTGTTCCGGCAATGAGACCCTGTCACTGCTCCTGTCCCGGCTGCGAGCCCCTGTGCCTGTCCCAGGCGCGAGCGCCTGTTCCTGTCCCTGTCCCAGCTGTGAGTCCCTGTCCCTATCCAAGCCTCGAGTCCCTGTCCCTGTCCCTGTCCCTGTCCCTGTCCCTGTCCCGGCCCTGAGTCCCTGCCCCTGTCGCACTTCTGCCCGCGAGTCCCTTTCCTAGCCATGAGTCCCTGTCCCTGTACCATCCACGAGTCCCTGTCTCTGACTGGGCCATGAGTCCTTTTCCCTGTCCCGGCCTCGAGTCCCTCTCCCTACCTCGGGCCCGTGTTCCTGTCCTTGTCCCAGTCTCGGCCACGAGCCCCTGTCCCTGCCCAGGCCGCGAGTTCCTGTCCCTGTCCTTGTCCCGGCCCGGTTTCCCTGTTACTGTCCCAGCCATGAGACCCTATCCCTGTCCCAGCTGCAAGTCCCTGTTACTGTCCCGGCTGCAAGTCCCTGTCACTGTCCCGGCCGCAAGTCCCTGTGCTTGTCCCTGTTCCAGCTGCGGGTGCCTGTTTCTGTCCCAGCCGAAAGCCCCTGTCCCTGTCCCAGCCACGATTCCCTGGCCCTGTCCCGGCTGTGAGACACAGTTCCATCTCCCTGTCCCGGCCGTGAGTCCTTGTCCCTGTCCCGGCCGCGAGTCCCTTTCTCTGTCCCGGTCGCGAGTCCCTGTCCATGGCTCGGCCTCGAGACCCGCTATCTATACTGGCCGTGAGTCCCTGTCCCTGTCCCAGCAGCAAGGTCCTATCCCTGTCCTGTCCCGGCCATGAGTCCATGTCCTTGATCCTATTCCTTTCCCAACCCCGGGACCCTATCCCTGTCCCTGTCCCGGCCGTGAGTTCCAGTCCATGTCCCGGCACTGAGTCCCGGTCTCAGTCCTGGCCGCAATTCCCTGTCCCTGTCCCGGTCGTGTGTCCCTGTCCTTGTCACGGCGCTGAGTCCCTTTCCCTATACGGGCCAGAAGCCACTGTCCCTGTCCTGGACCCAAGTCCCTGGCCCTGTCCCAGCCGTGAGTCCTAGTTGCTGTACCAGCCATGATTAGCTGTTCCTCTCCCGGCACAGAGACCTTGTTCATGTTCCGGCCCCGAGTCCCTGTCCCTGTCCCGGCCACGAGTCCCTTTCCTTGTCCCTGTCCCGGCCATGAATCCCTTTCCCTGTCCCTGTCCCGGCCACTAGACCCTGTCCCTATCCCAGCCTCGAGTCCCTGTCCCTGTCCCAGAAGCAAGTCCATCTCCCTGTCTCGGCAGTGAGTTGCTGTCCTTGTTCCTGTCTCTGTCCCGGCCCCGAGTCCTTGTCCCGGCCGCGAGACCCTGTCAGGGCAGTGATCTCTATCCCTGTCCTGGCCATGAGTCCCTGTTCCCGTCCGTGTCCCGCCCGCGAGTCCCTGTCCCAGCCATGAGTCCCGGCCCTTGTCCCGCCCCCAGTCCATGTCTTTCTCCAGGCTGCGAGTCCTTGTCCCTGTCACGGCCGTGAGTCCCTGTCCCTGTCAGTGTCCCAGGCTTTATTCCCTGTCCCTGTCCCAGCCGCGAGTACCTGTCTCTGACCCAGCCCCAAGTCCCTAACAATTTCGCGGACCTGAGACCCTCTCTATTTCCCGGCTGTGAGTCCCTGCCCCTGTCGCTCTCCCTGTCCCAGTCCCGGCCTTGTGTCCCTGTCCCTGTACCTGTCCCGGCCTCAAGTACCTGCCCCTGTCCTGCCCGCGATTCCCTGTCACTGTCCCGAACTTGAGTTCCTGTTCCTGTTCCTGTCCCTGTCCCAGCCCCGAGTCCCTGCCCCTGTCCCTTTCCCTGTCCCACCTGTGAGTCCCTTTCCTAGCCACGAGTCTCTGTCTCTGTCCCGGCAGTGAGTCCATGTCCCTGTCACTGTACCAGCCGTGAGTCCCTTTCTCTGTCTCGGCCGCGAGCCCCTGTCCCTGTCCCGGCCTTGAGTCCCTCTCCCTGTCCAGGCCCCGAGTTCCTGTCCCTGTCCTTTCCGGCCCCGAGACCCTGTCCCTGTCCCGGCCGCGAGTCTCTGTCACTGCCCCGGCCACAAGACCCTGTCCCTGTCCCTGTCCCAGGCCCGATTCCCTGGCCCTGTCCCGGCTGTGAGACTCTTTTCCATTTCCCTGACCCAGCCGTGATTCCCTATCTCTGTCCCGGTCGCGAGTCCCTGTCCATGTCCTGGCCACGAGACCCGCTGCCTATACTGGCCATGAGTCCATGTCCATGTCCCAGCAGCAAGGTCCTGTCCCTGTCCTGTCCCGGCCATGAGTCCATGTCCCTGATCCTGTCCCTTTCCCAGCCCCGGGTCCCTGTCCCTGTCCCTCTCCCGGCCGTGGGTCCCGGTCGCTGTCCCGGCCGTGAGTCAATGTCCCTTTCCCGGACCCAAGTCCCTGTCGCTGTCCTGTCTGTGAGTCCCAGTTGCTCTACCAGCCACGATTACCTGTCCCTCTTCCAGCACAGGGACCTTGTTCATGTCCCGGCCGTGAGTCCCTTTCCCTCCCCCTGTCCCAGCTGTGAGACCCTTTTCCTATCCCAGCCACAATTCCCTGTCCTTATCACGGCCATGAGTCCCTGTCCCTGTCCCAGAAGCGAGTCCGTGTCTCTGTCTCGGCAGTGAGTTGCTGTCCCTGTCCCTGTTCTGTCCCGGCCGAATGTCCCTGTCCCTGTCCCAGCCCCGATTCCCTGGCCCTGTCCCAGCTGTGAGACACATTTCCATCTCCCTGTCCCGGACGTGAGCCCTCTCCGTGTCCCGGCCGCGAGTTCCTGTCTCTGTCCCGGTCACGAGTCCCTGTCCATGTCCCGGCCTCGAGACCCGCTCCCTATACAGGCCAAGAGTCCCTGCCCCTGTCCCAGCAGCGAGGTCTTATCCCTGTCCTGTCCTGGCCATGGGACCATGTCCTTGATCCAGTCCCTTTCCCTACCACGGGTCCCTATCCCTGTCCCTGTCCCGGCCGTGAGTTCCGGTCCCAGTCCCGGCCCTGAGTCCCAGTCCCAGTCACGGCCCCAAGTCCCTTTCCCTATACTGGCCAGATGCCCCTGTCCCTGTCCCGGACCCAAGTCCCTGTCCCTGTCCCGGCCGCGAGTCCCTTTCCCTGTCCCTGTCCCGGCAATGAATCCCTTTCCCTGTCCCAGTCCCGGCCACTAGACCCTGTCCCTGTCCATGTACCGACCACGAGACCCAGTCCCGGTCCCTTACCATGTTCCGGCCATGAAGCCCTGTCCGTGTCCATGTACCGGCCACGAGACCCTGTCCGTTTCCCTATCCCAGCCACGAGTCCCTTTCCCTATCCCAGAAATGAGTTCGTGTCCCAGTCTCGGCAACGAGTTGCTGTCCCTATCTCTGTCACTGTCCCGGCCCCGATTCCTTGTCCCATTTCCGTGTCCCTGTTCCAGCAGTGATCTCTGTCCCTGTCCTGGCCATGAGCCCTGTCCCTGTTGGTGTCCTGCCAGCGAGTCCCTGACCTAGCCGCGAGTTCCTGTCCCGGCAATGAGACCCTGTTCCTGTCCCTGTCCCAGCTGTGAGTCCCTGTCCCTGTCCAAGCCCTGAGCCCCTGTCCCTGTCCCAGCCACGAGTCCCTGTCCCTGTCCCTGTCCCTGTCCCGGCCCTGAGTCCCTGCCCCTGTCGCTCTTCTGCCCGCGAGTCCCTTTCCTAGCCATGAGTCCCTGTCCCTGTCCCGGCAGTGAGTCCCTGTCCCTGTCCCTGTACCATCCACGAGTCCCTGTCTCTGACTGGGCCGCGAGTACTTTTCACTGTCCCGGCCTCGAGTTCCTCTCCCTGCCTTGGGCCCAAGTTCCTGTCCTTGTCCCAGACTCAGCCACGAGCCCCTGTCCCTGCCCCGGCCCCGAGATCCTGTCCCTGTCCTTGTCCCAGCCCGGTTTCCCTGTCCTGTCCTGGCCCCGAGACCCTATCCCTGTCCCGGCTGCAAGTCCCTGTTACTGTCCCAGCCACAAGTCCCTGTCGCTGTCCCGGCCGCAAGTCTCTGTCACTGTCACCGCCACAATCCCTGTCCCTGTCCCTGTCCCAGCCCCGATTCCCTGGCCCTGTCCCGGCTGCAAGACACGTTTCCATTTCTCTGACCCGGCCCCAATTCCCTGTCCTGTCCCGGCCGCGAGTCCCTTTCCTGGTCCCTGTCCCGGCCACGAGACCCTTTCCCTATCCCAGCCATGAGTCCCTGGCCCTATCACGGCCACGAGTCCCTGTCCCTGTCCCAGAAGTGAGTCCGTGTCCCTGTCTCGGCAGCAAGTTGCTGTCCCTGTCCCTGTCCTGTCCCAACCCCGAGACCCTGTCCCTGTCCCGGACGTGAGTCCCTGTCACTGGCCCGGCCACAAGTCCCTGTGCTTTTCCCTGTCCCAGCTGCGGGTGCCTGTTTCTGTCCCGGCCGAAAGTCCCTGTCCCTGTCCCAGCCACGATTCCCTGGCCCTGTCCCGTCTGTGAGACACATTTCCATCTCACTGTCCCGGCCGTGAGTCCTTGTCCCAGTCCCGGCCGCGAGTCCCTTTCTCTGTCTCGGTCGCGAGTCCCTGTCCATGTCCCGACCTCGAGACCCACTATCTATACTGGCCATGAGTCCCTGTCCCTGTCCCGGCAGTGAGGTCCTATCCCTGTCCTGTCCCGGCCATGAGTCCATGTCTTTGATCCTATTCCTTTCCAAACCCCGGGACCCTATCCCTGTTCCTGTCCCGGCCGTGAGTTCCAGTCCATGTCCCGGTCCTGAGTCCCGGTCCCAGTCCTGGCCGCAAGTCCCTGTCCCTGTCCCGGTCGTGTGTCCCTGTCCTTGTCACGGCGCTGAGTCCCTTTCCCTATACGGGCCAGAAGCCACTGTCCCTGTCCTGGACCCAAGTCCCTGGCCTGTCCCGGCCGTGAGTCCCCGTTGCTGTACCAGCCACGATTACCTGTTCCTCTCCCGGCACAGAGACTTTGTTCGTGTTCCGGCCCCGAGTCCCTGTCCCTGTCCCAAACACGAGTCCCTTTCCTTGTCCCTGTCCCGGCCATGAATCCCTTTCCCTGTCCCAGTCCCGGCCACTAGACCCTGTCCCTGTCCATGTACCGGCCACGAGACCCTTTCCCTATCCCAGCCACGAGTCCCTGTCCCTGTCCCAGAAGCAAGTCAATCTCCCTGTCTCAGCAGTGAGTTGCTGTCCTTGTTCCTGTCTCTGTCCCGGTCCCGAGTCCTTTTCCCGGCCGCGAGACCCTGTCCCGGCAGTGATCTCTATCCCTGTCCTGGCCATGAGTCCCTGTTCCCGTCCGTGTCCCGCCCGTGAGTCCCTGTCCTAGCCACGAGTCCCTGTGCTGGCAATGAGACCCTGTCCCTGCCCCTGTCCCATCCCAGAGTCCCTGCCCCTATCCCGACCTCGAGTATCTGTCCCAGTCCCGGCCACGAGCCCCTGTCCCTGTCCCAGCCGTGAGTCCCGGCCCTTGGCCCGCCCCCGAGTCCATGTCTTTCTCCAGGCCGCGAATCCCTGTCCCTGTCCCAGCCCCGAGTCCCTGTCCCTGTCCCAGCCATAAGTCCCTGTCCCTGTCCCTGTCCCTGTCCCGGCCGTGAGTCCCTGTCCCTGTCCCAGCAGCGAGTTCCTGTCCCTGACCCTGTCCCGGCCAGCAGTCCATGCCCTTGATCCTGACTCTTTCCCAGCCCCGGGTCGCTGTCCCTGTCCCTGTCCCAGCCGCGAGTACCTGTCTCTGACCCAGCCCCAAGTCCCTAACACTTTCGTGGACCTGAGACCCTCTCTATTTCCCGGCTGTGAGTCCCTGCCCCTGTCCCTGTCCCTGTCCCGGCCTTGTGTCCCTGTCCCTGTACCTGTCCCGGCCTCGAGTACCTGCCCCTGTCCTGCCCGCGATTCCCTGTCACTGTCCCGGACTTGAGTTCCTGTTCCTGTTCCTGTCCAAGCCCCGAGTCCCTGTCCCTGTCCTGGCCCTGAGTCCCTGTCCCTGTCCTGGCCCTGAGTCCCTGTCCGTGTCCCGGCCCTGAGTCCCTGCCCCTGTCCCTGTCCCGCCTGTGAATCCCTTTCCTAGCCACGAGTCTCTGTCTCTGTCCCGGCAGTGAGTCCATGTCCCTGTCACTGTACCGTCCGCGAGTCCCTTTCTCTGTCTCAGCTGTGAGTCCCTGTCTCTGACCCGGCTGTGAGACATATTTCCATATCCCTGTCCCGGCCGTGAGTCCTTGTCCCTGTCCCGGCCGCGAGTCCCTTTCTCTGTCTAGGTCGCGAGTCCCTGTCCATGTCCTGGCCACGAGACCCGATCCCTATACTGGCCGTGAGTCCCTGTCCCAGTCCCAGCAGCGAGGTCCTGTCCCTGTCCTGTCCCGGCCATGAGTCCATGTGCTTGAACCTGTCCCTTTCCCAGGTCTGGGTCCCTGTCCCTGTCCCTGTCCCGGCCATGAGTTCCGGTCCCTGTCCCGGCCGTGAGTCCCGGTAACTGTCCCGGCTGTGAGTCCCTGTCCCTTTCCCGGATCCAAGTCCCTGTCACTGTCCTGTCTGTGAGTCCCAGTTGCTCTACCAGCCACGATTACCTGTCCCTCTCCCGGCACAGAGACCTTGTTCGTCTCCCAGCCCCAAGTCCCTGTCCCTGTCCCAGCCGCGAGTCCTTTTCCCTGTCCCTGTCCCAGCCGTGAGTCCCTTTTCCTATTCCAGCCACGACTCCCTGTCCCTATTATGGCCACGAGACCCTGTCCTGTCCCAGAAGCGAGTCCTTGTCTCTGTCTCGGCAGCGAGTTGCTGTCCCTGTCCCTGTCCCAGCCCCGATTCCCTGGCCCTTCCCAGCTGTGAGACACATTTCCATCTCCCTGTCCCAGCCGTGAGTCCTTCTCCGTGTCCCGGCTGCGGGTTCCTGTCTCTGTCCCGGTCACGAGTCCCTGTCCATGTCCCGGCCTTGAGACCCGCTCCCTATACAGGCCAAGAGTCCCTGCCCCTGTCCCAGCAGCGAGGTCTTATCCCTGTCCTGTCCTGGCCATGGGACCATATCCTTGATCCAGTCCCTTTCCCAGCCCCGGGTCCCTATCCCTGTCCCTGTCCCGGCCGTGAGTTCCGGTCCCTGTCCCGGCCCTGAGTCCCAGTCCCAGTCCTGGCCATGAGTCCCTGTCCCTGTCCCAGCAGCGAGGTCTTATCCCTGTCCTGTCCCGGCCATGGGACCATGTCCTTGATCCAGTCCCTTTCCCAGCCCGGGTCCCTATCCCTGACCCTGTCCTGGCCGTCAGTTCCGGTCCCTGTCCCGGCCCTGAGTACCAGTCCCAGTCACGGCCCTGAGTCCCTTTCCCTATACTGGCCAGAAGCCCCTGACCCTGTCCCGGACCCAAGTCCCTGGCGCTGTCCCGGCCGTGAGACCCAGTTGCTGTACCAGCCATGATTTCCTGTTCCTCTCCCGGCACAGAGACCTTGTTCGTGTTCTGACCCCGAGTCCCTGTCCCTGTCCCGGCCACGAGTCCCTTTCCTTGTCCCTGTCCCAGCCATGAATCCCTTTCACTGTCCCAGTCCCGGCCCCTAGACCGTGTCCCTGTCCCTGTCCCAGCCACGAGACCCTTGTCCTATCCTAGACACGAGTCCCTGTCCCTGTCCCAGAAGCAAGTCCATCTCCCTGTCTCAGCAGCGAGTTGCTGTCCCTGTCCCTGTCTCTGTCCCGTCCCCGAGTCCCTGTCGTGGCAGTGATCTCTGTCCCTGTCCTGGCCATGAGGCCCTGTCCCCGTCTGTGTCCCGCCCTCGAGTCCCTGTCCTAGCCGCGAGTCCCTGTGCCGACAATGAGACCCTGTCCCTTCCCCTGTACCGTCCCCGAGTCCCTGTCCCTATCCCGACCTCGAGCATCTGTCCCCATCCCAGCCGCGAGCTCCTGTCCCTGTCCTAGCCGTGAGTCCCAGCCCTTGTCCCGCCCCCGAGTCCGTGTCTTTCTCCAGGCTGCGAGTCCTTGTCCCTGTCATGGCCGCGTGTCCCTGTCCCTGTCCCTGTCCCAGCCACGAGTCCCTGTCCCTGTCTCGGCCACGAGTCCCTGTTGCTGTACAAGCCACGAGTCCTTTTCCCTCTCCCGGCCGTGATCCCCTGTCCCTGTCCCGGCCTCGAGTCCCTCTCCCTGTCCCGGCCTCGAGTTCCTGACCCTGTCCCTGTCTCGGCCCCGAGTCCCTGTCACTTTCCTGGCCCCAAGACCCTTTCCCTGTCCTGGCCACGAATACCTATCGTTGTCGCGGACACGAGTCCCTGTCCCAGCCTTGAGTGCCTGTCCCTCTCCCGACCGCGATTCCCTGTCCCTGTCCCTGTCCTGGCCGTAAGCTCCTGTCCCTTTCCCTGTCCCGGCCGTGTGTCCCTGTTCCTGTCCCGGCTGCAAATCCCTGTCCCTGTCCCTGTTCCAGACCTGGTTCCCTGTCCCTGTCCCAGCCATGAGTCCCTGTCCCTGTCCCTGTCCCAGCCGTGAGTCCCTGTCCCTGTCCCTGTCCCAGCCGTGAGTCCCTGTCCCTGTCCCAGCTGCAAGTCCGGCAACCTGCCCCTGTCCCGGCCACGAGTCCCTGTCCCTCTCCCGGCCCCGACTCCGTGTCCCTTTTCTGGCCTCGGGTTCCTATCCCTAACCCAGCTGCGAGTCGCTATCCCTGTCCCAACCACGAGTCCCTGTCCCTGTCCCGCCCACGAGTCACTGTCGCTGTCCCGGTGCCGATACCATGTCTCTGCCCCGGCCACGATTCCCTGTACTTGTCGCGGCAAAGAGTCCCTGTCCCTGTCGCGAGTCACTGTCCCTGTCTGGGCTCCAATTCCCTGTCCCTGTCCCTGTCCCAGAGGCCTGTCCCTGTCCCAGCCCCGAGTCCCTGTCGCTGTCCTGGACCCGAGCCCCTGCCCCTGTCCCTCTCCCGCCAGCGAGTCCCTCTCCTAGCCGTGAGTATCTTACCTGTCCCGGAAACGAGTCACTGTTTGTGTCTCGGCCGCGAGACCCTGTCCCTGTCCCAGCCCCAAGTCCCTGTCGCTGTCGCGGCCCCGAGTCCCTGACCCTGTCCCTCTCCCGCCCACAAGTCCCTCTCCTGGCCGTGAGTATCTGTCCCTGTCCCGGCCGCGAGTCGATGTTTGTGTCTCAGCCGCGAGACCCTGTCCCTGTCCCAGCCCCAAGTCCCTGCCACTGTCCCTGCCCTGAGTCCCTGTCCCTGTCCCTGTCCCTGTACACGCCACACGTCCCTGTCTCTGTCTGGGCTGCAAGTCCTTTTCCCTGTCCCGGCCGTGAGCCCCTGTCCCTATCCCAGTCATGAGTCCCGATCCTTGTCCCGCCACCGAGTCCATGTCTCTCTCCAGCCTGTGACTCCTTGTCACTGTCCTGGCTGTGTGACGCTGTCCGTGTCCCACCCGTGAGTCCCTCTCCTAGCCGTGAGTCCCTGCCCCGGCAGTGAGACCTTGACTCTGTCCCTGTCCCGGCTGCGTGTCACTGTCTGTTTCCTGGCCTCGAGACCCTGTCCCTGTCCCGGCTGCGAGTCCCTGTCGGTGTCGCGGCCATGAGTCCCTGTCCCAGCCGTGAGTGCCTGTCCCTGTCCTGACCGCGATTCCCTGCCCCTGTCCCAGCCACGAGCCCGTATCCCTGTCCCTGTCCCAGACACGAGTGCCTGTCCCTTTCCCAACCCCGAGTACCTGTCCCTATCGCGGCCACCAGCCCCTGACCCTGTCCAGGCTGCGAGTCCCTCTCCCTGTCCCGGTCTCGATTTCGAGTTCCTGTCCCTGTCCCTGTCTCGGCCCCGAGTCCCTGTCACTTTCCTGGCCCCAAGACCCTTTCCCTGTCCTGGCCATGAATCCCTGTCGGTGTCCCGGACACGAGTCCCTGTCCCAGCCTTGAGTGCCTGTCCCTGTCCCGACCGTGATTCTCTGTCCCTGCCCCGGCCATGAGTCTCTGTCCCTGTCAGTGTCCCAGGCTCTATTCACGGCCATGAGCTCCTGTCCCTTTCCTTGTCCCGGCCTTGTGTCCTTGTTCCTGTCTGGGCTGCAAATCCCTGTCCCTGTTCCACACCTGGTTCCCTGTCCCTGTCCCAGCCATGATTCCCTGACCCTGTCCCTCTCCCGCCCACAATTCCCTCTCATAGCCGTATCTGTCCCTGTCCCGGCCGCGAGTCACTGTTTGTGTCTCAGCCGCGAGACCCTGTCCCTGTCCCAGCCCCAAGTCCCTGGCACTGCCCCTGCCCTGAGTCCCTGTCCCTGTCCCTGTACCAGCCACATGTCCCTGTCTCTGTCTGGGCCGCGAGTCCTTTTCCCTGTCCTGGCCACAATCCCCTGTCCCTATCCCAGCCATGAGTCCCGATCCTTGTCCCACCACTGAGTCCATATCTCTCTCCAGCCTGCGACTCCTTGTCCCTGTCCTGGCCGTGTGACGCTGTCCGTGTCCCACCCGTGAGTCCCTCTCCTAGCCGTGATTCCCTGCCCCGGCAGTGAGAACTTGACCCTGTCCCTGTCTCGGCTGCGTGTCACTGTCTGTTTCCCGGCCTCAAGACCCTGTCCCTGTCCTGGCCTCGAGTCCATCTCCCTGTCCCGGCCCCAAGTTCCTGTCCCTGTCCCTGTCTCGGCCCCGAGTCCCTGTCACTTTCCTGGCCCCGAAACCCTTTCCCTGTCCCGGCCACGAGTCCCTGTCGGTGTTACGGCCATGAGTCCCTGTCCCAGCTGTGAGTGCCTGTCCCTGTCCCGACCACGATTCCCTGTCCCTGTCCCAGCTACGAGCTCATATCCCTGTCCCTGTCCCAGCCACGAGCTCATATCCCTGTCCCTGTCCCAGACACGAGTGCCTGTCCCTTTCCCAACCCCGAGTACCTGTCCCTATCGCGGCCACCAGCCCCTGACCCTGTCCAGGCTGCGAGTCCCTCTCCCTGTCCTGGCCTCGATTTCGAGTTCCTGTCCCTGTCCCTGTCACTTTCCTGGCCCCAAGACACTTTCCCTGTCCTGGCCGCGAATCCCTGTTGGTGTCCCGGACACGAGTCCCTGTCCCAGCCGTGAGTGCCTGTCCCTGTCCCGACCATGATTCCCTGTCCCTGTCCCGGCCATGAGTCCCTGTCCCTGTCAGTGTCCCAGGCTCTATTCCCGGCCGTGAGCTCCTGTCCCTTTCCCTGTCCTGGCCGTGTGTCCCTGTTCCTGTTCCGGCTGCAAATCCCTGTCCCTGTCCCTTTTCCAGTCCTGGTTCCCTGTCCCTGTCCCGGCCGCGAGTCACTGTTTGTGTCTCAGCCGCGAGACCCTGTCCCTGTCCCAGCCCCAAGTCCCTGGCACAGTCCCTGCCCTGAGTCCCTGTCCTTGTCCCTGTACCAGCCTCGCGGCCCTGTCTCTGTCTGGGCTGCGAGTCCTTTTCCCTGTCCTGGCCGCGATCCCCTGTCCCTATCCCAGCCATGAGTCTCGATCCTTGTCCCACCACCGAGTCCATGTCTCTCTCCAGCCTGCGACTCCTTGTCCCTGTCCTGGCCGTGTGACGCTGTCCGTGTCCCACCCGTGAGTCCCTCTCCTAGCCGTGAGTCCCTGCCCCAGCAGTGAGACCTTGACCCTGTCCCTGTCCTGGCTGCTTGTCATTGTCTGTTTCCCGGCCTCGAGACCCTGTCCCTTTCCCGGCCTCGAGTCCATCTCCCTGTCCTGGCCCCAAGTTCCTGTCCCTGTCCCTGTCTCGGCCCCGAGTCCCTGTCACTTTCCTGGCCTGAAACCCTTTCCCTGTCCCGGCCGCGAGTCCCTGTCACTTTCCTGGCCCCAAGACCCTTTCCCTGTCCTGGCCGCGAATCCCTATCAGTGTCCCGGACCCGTGTCCCTGTCCCAGCCGTGAGTGCCTGTCCCTGTCCCGACCACGATTCCTTGTCCCTGTCCCGGCCATGACTCCCTGTCCCTGTCAGTGTCCCAGGCTCTATTCCCAGCCGTGAGCTCCTGTCCCTTTCCCTATTCTGGCCGTGTGTCCCTTTTCCTGTTCCGGCTGCAAATCCCTGTCCCTGTTCCTGTTCCAGACCTGGTTCCCTGTCCCTGTCCCAGCCATGAGATCCTGTCCCTGACCCTGTCCCGGCCAGCAGTCCATGTCCTTGTTCCTGTCCCTTTCCCAGCCCCAAGTCCCTGTCCCTGTCCCAGCCCCGAGTCCCTGTCCCTGTCCTGGCCGTGAGTCCCTGTCCTTGTCCCAGCCCCGAGTCCCTGTCCCTGTCCCTGTCCCGGCGGCGAGTCCCTGTCCCTGTCCCAGTCCCGAGTCCCTGTCCCTGTCCTGGCCGTGAGTACCTGTCCCTGTCCCGGCCATGAGTCCCTGTCCTTTCCCTGTCCCAGCCACGAGTGCATGTCCCTTTCCTGACCCCAAGTATCTGTCCCTGTCGCGGCCACGAGCCACTGTCCCTGTCCAGGCCACGAGTCCCTCTTCCTGTCCCGGCCCCCTGTTCCATTCCCTGTCCCTGTCCCGTCCCCGAATCCCTGTCCCTGTCCCGGCCCCGAGTCCCTGTCCCTGTCCCGGCCCCGAATCCCTGTCCCTGTCCCGGCCCCGAGTCCCTGTCCCTGTCCCGGCCCCGAATCCCTGTCCCTGTCCCGGCCCCGAGTCCCTGTCCCTGTCCCAGCCCCGAGTCCCTGTCCTGGCCGTGAGTCCCCGTCCTTGTCCCGGCCCCGAGTCCCTGACCCTGTCCCTGTCCCGGCCGCGAGTACCTGTCCCTGTCCTGGCCATTATTCCCTGTCCTTGTCCCGGCCCCTAGTCCCTGTCCCTTTCCCTGTCCTGGCCGCAAGTCCCTGTCCCTGTCCCAGCTCCGTGTTCCGTTCCCTGTCCCTGTCCTGTCCCCGAATCCCTGTCCCTGTCACGGCCCAGAGTCGCTATCCCTGCCCCGCCCACGAGTCACTGTCACTGTCACGGTGCCGATACCATGTCTCTGCCCCGGCCGTGATTCCCTGTACCTGTCGCGGCAATGAGTCCATGTCCCGGTCGTGAGTCACTGTCCCTGTCCCTGTCTGGGCTCCAAGTCCCTGTCCCTGTCCCTGTCCCTGTCCCTGTCCTGGCCATGAGTCCGTCAACCTGTCCCTGTCCTGGCCATGAGTCCATGTCCCTGTTCCTGCCGCAAGTCCCTGACTCTGTCCCAGCAACGAGTCTCAGTCTCTGTCCCGGCCGCGAGTCCCTGTCTATGTCCTGGCCGCGAGTCCTTGTCCCTGTCCCGGCCGCGATTCCCTCTCCCTTTTCCCGACCCCGCGTACCTGTCCCTGTCCTGGCCGCGAGCCCCTGTTCATGTCCCAGCCGCAAGTCCTTTTCACTGTGCCGGCCACGAGCCCCTGTCCCTCTCCCAGACCCAAGTCCATGCCCCTGTTCCGGCCGTGATCCCTATCCCTAACCCAGCTGCGAGTCGCTATCCCTGCCCTGCCCACGAGTCCCTGTCACTGTCCCAGCGCCGATTCCATGTCTCTGCCCCGGCCGCGAATCCCTGTACCTGTCCCGGCAACGAGTCCCTGTCCCGGTCGCGAGTCACTGTCCCTGTCTGGGTCCCAAGTCCCTGTCCCTGTCCCATTCGCGAGTCACTGTCCCTGTCCGGGCCCCGAATCCATGTCCCTGTCCCTTTCCCGGCCACGATTCCCTGTCCGGGCCCTGGGTCCATGTTCCTGTCTCTGTCCCAGCCACGAGTCTCCGTCTCTGTCCCGGCCACGAGTCACTGTCCCTGTCTTGACTGCAAGTCCTGTCCTTGTCCTGGCCACGAGACCCTGTCCCTGTCTCGGCCATGATTCCCTGCCCCTGTCCCTGTCCCGGCCCTGAGTCCCTGTCCTTGTCCCTGTGCCAGCCAGGAGTCCATGTCCCTGTCCCGGCCGTGGGTCTCTGTCTCTGTCCTGGCCACGAGTCCCTGTCCCTGTCCCTGCAATGAGTCCCTGTCCCGGTCGCGAGTCACTGTCCCTGTCCAGGCCCCAAGTCCCTGACCTGTCCTTGTCCCAGCCGCGAGTCCCTGTCTCTATCCCGGCCATGAGTCTCTGTCTCTGTCCCAGCCACGAGTCACTGTCCCTGTCTTGGCCGCGAGTCCCTGTCCTTGTCCTGGCCGTGAGACCCTGCCCCTGTCTCAGCCGTGATTCCCTGTCACTGTCCCTGTCCCAGCCCCTGAGTCCCTGTCCCTGTCGCAGCCGCGATTCCCTGTCCTGGGCACGAGTCACTGTCCCTGTCCGGGCCCCCAAGTCCCTGTCCCTGTCCCTGGCCCAGACATGAGTCCATGTCCCTGTCCCTAACACGGTCACAAGTCCCTGTCACTGTCCTGGGCGCGAGTCCCTGTCCCTGTCCTGGCCGCGAGTTCCTTTCCCTGTCCCTGTCCTGGCCCCAAGACCCTGTCACTGTAACGGCCGCAAGTCCCTGTCCCTGTCCATGTACTGGCCACGAGTTGCTGTCCCTGTCCTTGTCCCGGCCACGATTCCCTGTCCCTTTCTCTGTCGCTTTCTCGGCCATGATTGCCTGACCCCCATCCCAGCCACGAGTCCCTGTCCCTGTCCCGGCCATGAGTCCCTGTCCATGTCCCAGACGTGAGTGCCTGTGCCTGTCTTTGCAGCGAGTTCCTGTCCCTGTCGCTTTCCCTGTCCCGGCCCAGAGTCCCTGTTTCAGCCGCGAGTCCCTGTCCCGGCAGCGATCTCTGTCCCTGTCCTGGCAGTGAGTCCCTGTTCCTGTCCCTGTACCACCCGTAAGTCCCTGTTCTAGCCGGGAGTTCCTGTCCCAGCAGTGAGTCCATGTCCCTGTCCCTGTCCCTGCTCCGGCCCCGAGGCCCTGTCCCTGTCCCGGCAGCGAGTCCCTCTCCCTTTCCCTGAAACCACGTACCTGTCCCTGTCCTGGCCGCGAGCCCCTGTCCATGTACCAGCCGCAAGTCCCTTTCCCTGTGCCGGCCACGGGTCTGTATCCGTGCCCCTGTTCCAGCCATGATCCCTATCCCTAACCCAACTGCGAGTCGCTATCCCTGTCCCAGCCACGAGTCCCCGTTGCTGTCCCGGCGTCGATTCCCTGTACCTGTCCCGGCAATGAGTCCCTGTCCCATTCGCGAGTCACTGTCACTGTCCGGGCCCCGAATCCATGTCCCTGTCCCTTTCTCGGCCGCGATTCCCTGTCCGGGCCCTGGGTCCATGTCCCTGTCCCTGTCCCGGCCCCGAGTCCCTGTCTCTGTCCTCGCCGCGAGTCCCTGTCTCTGTCCCGGCCACAAGTCTCTGTCTCTATCCCGGCCATGAGTCACGGTCCCTGTCTTGGTTGCGTGTCCCTGTCATTGTCCTGGCCGCGAGTCCCTGTCCGTGTCTCGGCCCCGAGTCCCTGTCCCTGTCCCGGCCGCGAGTCTCTGTCCCCGTATCGGCCCCGAGTCCCTGTCCCTGTCCCGGCCGCGATTCCCTGTCCCGGGCACAAGTCCCTGTCCGGGCCCCAAGTCCCTGTCCCTGTCCCTGTCCCGGACACGAGTCCAGGTCCCTGTCCCTAACACGGTCATGAGTCCCTGTCCCTGTTCTGGGCGTGAGACCATTTCCCTGTCCCGGACGCGAGTCCCTTTCCCTTTCCCTGTCCTGGCCCCAAACCCTGACCCTGTATTGGCCACTAGTCCCTGTCCTTGTCCATGTACCGGCCACGAGTTGCTGTCCCTGTGGGTGTTCTGGCCGCGAGTCCCTGTCCCTTTCCCTGTCCCTTTCCAGGCCACGATTGCCTGACCCCCAATCCCAGCCATGAGTCCCTGTCCCTATCCCGGCCATGAGTCCCTGATGGTGTCCCAGATGCGAGTCTCTGTGCCTGTCTTGGCAGCAAGTTCCTGTCCCTGTCCCGGCCCCGAGTTCCTGTCCCAGCCTTGAGTCCCTGTACCAACAGCGATCTCTGTCCCTGTCCTGGCCTCGAGTCCATGTCCCTGTCCATGTCCCGCCCGTGAGTCCCTGTTCTAGCCGCCAGTTCCTGTCCCGGCAGTGAGTCCCTGTCCCTGTCCCTGTACCAGCCCCGAGTCCCTGTCTCTCCCGGCCATGAGTCCCTGTCCCTTTCCAGGCCGCGAGTTACTGTCCCTGTCCTGGCCCTGATTCCCTGTACTTGTAATGGCCCCAAGTCCCTGTCCTTGACACGGGCGCGAGTCCCTGTCCCTGTCCCAGCCATGAGTTCCTGTCCCTGTCCCGGCACCGAGTGCCTGTCCCTGTCCCAGCTGCGAGTCCCTGTCCCTGTCCCTGTCCCAGCCCCGATTCCCTGTCCCTGTCCCAGCCATGAGTTCCTGTCCCTGTCACGGCTGCGAGTCCCTTGTCTCTTTCCCGGCCATGAGTGCCTGTCCCTGTCCCAGCCATGAGTCCCTGTCCCTGTCCCGGCCGTGATTCCCTGTCCCTGTCCCTGTTTTGGCCCCGAGTTCCTTTCTCTGTCCTGGCCGTGAGTCCCTGTCCCTGCCTCAGCCAAGAGAGCCTGTCCATATATCAGCCGCGAGTCCCTGTCCCTGTCCCAGCAGCGAGTTTCTGTTCCTGTACCTGTTCTGGCCCCGAGTCCCCTTCTCTGTCCCGGACCTGAGTCCCTATCCCTTTCCCGGCCCCGAGTCATTCTCTCTGTCCCGGCCGTGAATCCCTGTCCCTGTCTCAGCCCCGAGTCCAGGTCCCTGTCCCTAACACGGTCATGAGTCCCTGTCCCTGTTCTGGGCGTGAGACCCTTTCCCTGTCCCGGACGCGAGTCCCTTTCCCTGTCCCTGTCCTGGCCCCAAGACCCTGACCCTGTATTGGCCATTAGTCCCTGTCCCTGTCCATGTACCGACCACAAGTTGCTGTCCCTGTCCTTGTCCTGGCCGCGAGTCCCTGTCCCTTTCCCTGTCCCTTTCCAGACCATGATTGCCTGACCCCCAATCCCAGCCATGAGTCCCTGTCCCTGTCCCGACCATGAGTCCCTGATGGTGTCCCAGATGCTAGTCCCTGTGCCTGTCTTGGCAGCAAGTTCCTGTCCCTGTCGCTGTCCCTGCCGCCGGTCCCTGTCCCACCCCCGAGTCCGTGTCTCTCTTCAGGCAACGAGTCTTTGTCCCTGTCCATGCCGTGAGTCCCTGTCCCTCTCCCAGCCCCAAGTCCCTGTCCCTGTCCTGGCCCCTTGTCCCTGTCTCTGTCCCTGCCCCGAGTCCCTGTCCCTGTCCCTGCCCCGGCCGCGAGTACCTCTCCCTGTCCCGGCTGCAAGACCCTGTCTCTTTCTGGGCCCTGAGTCCCTCTCCCTGTCCATCTCCCTGTCCCTGTCCCGGCCCCGAGTCCCTTTCCTTGTCTTAGCCCCTTATCCCTGTTCCTGACCCGGCTGCAATTTCCTCTCCCTGTCCCAGCAGCGAATAGCTGTCCCTGACCCTTTCCCAGCCATGAGTCCCTGTCCCTGTCCTGGCCAAGAGTCGATGTCCCTGTCCCAGCCGCAAAGCCCTGTCCCTGTACCAGCCACGAGTCCCTATCCCTGACATGGCCATGAGACCCTGTACCAGCCCAGAGTTCATGACACTGTCCCTGTACCTGTTCTTGTCCAGGCCATGAGTCCTTGTCCCTGTCCCGGCCACGAGTCCCTGTGCCTGTCCTGGCCACGAGTCCCTGTCCCTGTCCTTGTCTCTGTGCCGTCCGTTAGTCCCTGTCCCTGTCTCTGTGCCGGCTGTGAGTCCCTGTCCCTGTCCCAGCCACGAGTCCCTGTCCCTGTCCCTTTCCCGGCCCCAAGTTTCTGTCCCTGTCCCGGCCCCGAGTCCCTGTCCATGTCCCTTTCCCTGTCCCAGACGCGATTCCCTTTCCCTGTCCCGGCCAAAAGTCCCTGTCACCTTCACGGCCCTGAGTACCTGTCCCTGTCGTGGCCACGCTTCCCTGTCCAAGTCCCGGCCACAAGTCCCTGTCCCTGTCCTGGCCCCAAGTCCCTGTCAATGTCCCGGTCCTGAGTCCCTGTCCCAGCTGCGCGTCCCTGTACTTGTCCCGGCCCCGAGTCCCTGTCACTGACCCGGCCGCCAGTTAATCTCCCTTTCCCAGCCAAGAGTCCCTGTGCCGGCCATGAGTCCCTGTCTTGGTCGCGAGTACCTGTCCCTGTCACGGCACTGAGTCCCTGTCCCTGTCCCGGCCCCGAGTTCCTGTCCCTGTCCCTGTCCAGGACGCAAGTCCCTATCCCTGTCCCGGCCACAAGTCCTTATCCCTGTCCCTCTCCCTGTCCAGGCCGCGAGTACCGGTCCCTGTCCCGACCCGAATCCCTGTCCCTGTCCCGGCCATGAGTCCATGTCCCTGTCAGCTCCGTGAGTCCCTTTCCCTGTCCTGACAAGAGTCCCTGTCCTGGTCCCGGCCGCAAGTCCCTGTCCCCTTCACGGCCCCGAGTACCTGTCCCTGTCGTGAACATGTTTCCCTGTCCAAGTCCCAGTCCTGAGTCCCTGTCCCGGCCCTGAGTCCCTGTCCCTGTCCCTGTCCCGACCACAAGTCCTTGTCTCCTTCGCGGCCCTGAGTTCCTGTCCCTGTCGCGAACACGTTTCCCTGTCCAAGTCCCAGCCCTGAGTCCCTGTCCCAGCTGGGAGTACCTGTCCCTGTCCCTGTCACCATCTGTATCTCCTTCAGCACTCCCAGGTACCAGTCCACCACTGCAACTAGATGGCTGGTTAATAGAGACAAGGGCTGTTCATTAAGAGGTGGCTCATAATGTCGACCATTGGCAGATGGAGGGTACAGTCTGAGCCATGCTTCCAACAGGGGGACTGGAGATTCTGCTCCAAAAGAGATGCTTTTGGCCTGACTGATCAGGTGGCACAGTATAGTCTGCACAGGCTTGTGTCTCCCTGATCACTGCTGTTTGCTGTGTGCCCCACACCTTGCCCTCGCAGGTGGAGGAGGAACTGGCAGGTGAGGACATCATGGATTGCCATGAGGGTCCAGAGCAGCATGCCGAGCACTACAGTGGGCAGAGGGTGGTACCATGGAGGTGAGGGAGACCCTGATAATGATGCATTTGAGTTAACAGTTTGGAGGCCTCTTGAGGCAACGTATGGAGACACAATCTGATGCCCATCCACTCCATGGAATAAACACTTCCCAGATCCAAGAGGCTCATGACAACATACCTCTGTTTGTCAGGAATTCCATCAGGAAAGGTCATGTCATTGCCTTCCCCATTCCTATGCGGAGGCTTTGGAACCCCTCCTAATGGTGTCACAGTCAGAAAGGGTGACAATCATTTTGTAAAGTGTGAGAACAATGGAACAGTCAGGATTACACACCCAGTGATAACCTGTGTGTGTTGGGACTTCTCCATCTGTTCCTATGTGCTGCAGTGTGGCTCTCTCCCATCCCAGCCAGCTGTACTAGGAGCTGCCTGTTCACCTCCATGTCACAATGGCCCGGCTAAACTTGGCGTGGTCACAGCTTCACTTGAGCCCATGAGATGCCAGGCATTGTGCAGGACTCCTGCCCAATGTCCTGTCACTGTGGCACCCTGAGGCACTGATGCCACTAGCAGAGCAGTGGAAGAGACTCTGCCACCATTAAGGTTTCCCTGAGTGGAGCCGCCACACAGACAGCTGTGGCTCAGCCTCGGCCCTAAGGTCCAATTGGCCAGAATTGATCAAGGAGCTGGTATAGACTCCAGGGTCTTTGTCCATCTCTCGCATTGGCAGCTCCAACCTGAGGTCATTGACAATGTGATGGCTTTAGGTCTGAACATATAACTAGAAGCCGCTGGGGTGTTACTGTGTGAGTATAAGCCACTCTGTCAATGGAGGAAGCCATGCGAACAGGAGAGAGGGAGACAGAAAGGGCTTATGGTTTGGATGGACTACTTGGTCATTGCCAGGATGAGCACACTGTCTGCAATCTCCACCCGATCTTTACAGACCTCCCATTGAGCAACCAACTCCCACCCACCTCACTGCACTGTCCACTGTCTCACCCCTACCCTTCTCATCATCTTGCCCACGTCCTGCCCACTGTCTCGCCCCCACCCTGCCCACTGTCTTGCCCCTGCCCTGCCCACTGTCTCGCCTCCACCCTGCCCACAGTCTCAACCCCAACCTGCCCACTGTCTTGCCCCCGCCCTGCCCACTGTCTCACCCCCACCCTGCCCACAGTCTCAACCCCAACCTGCCCACTGTCTCACCTCCGCCCTGCCCACTGTCTCACCCCCACCGTGCCCACAGTCTCACCCTCAACCTGCCCACTGTCTCGCCCCATCTCCAACCTCACTCTTGCCCCGACTGCGGCCTTGGGTTTGTTTTTTTCTTGCTGGAAATATGGAAGAGTTTCACTGGGGATCAGATAGGGAAAGAATCGATGGGTAGTGGAGCTATCCTAGAAGAGATTCCATGGGAGTTATGAAACCATGCGGGTGTCTGTGACTGTGTCTGTGTTATTGCTGATGGTTGGATAGTCTGGTTGCCTTCCTGCTGCCCTTGTAGTTTGTTAAGATCGTTCTCCAGTGAGCAGTGTTTCTGGTCAGCTAAGGAGTACTAGGGTTGTCAGGATCCCAATAGCCCCTCTGCCAGCAGCTGACCAACTGGACTGCACTCTGCCCCTCTCCCCCAGACCCTTCCCTTGTGCAAACTGCTGATGTCCCTTTAACCCATTGCCAGCAGCAACTTCACCTGGACCCCCACTAGGCAGCCTGGCACTGAGACCACGGGACTGGGCAGGAGCAGACGAGCCTCCCACTTCCACTTGCACCCACGCCACCTGCCCCCACAACATAAAATCCAGCCCAGAAAGAGGAACATAGATGGACAGTGAGAAAGATCAGAATTAAACAGACTGTGAGAGGGAGACAGAGAAACAGAGACAGAGAGAGAGGAACGAAGAGAGTGAGTCCCTGTCCCTGTCCTGGCCAGGAGTCCCTGTATATGTCCCGGCCACGAGTCCCTGTACATGTCCCGGCCACAAATCCCTGTCCCTGTCCCTTTCCCGACCCCAAGTCCCTTTCTCTGTCTCGGCTGTGAGTCCCTGTCCCTGTCCCAGCCGCGAGTCCCTGTCCCTGTCCCGGCCGCGAGTCCCTGTCCCGGTCCCGGCCCCGAGTCCCTTTCCCTGTTCCGGCCGCGACTCCCTGTCCCAGTCCCAGCCCTGAGTCCATGTCCCTGTCCCGGCCATGAGTCCCTGTCCAGGCTTTGAGTCCCTATCCCCGTCCCAATCCGAATCCCTGTCCCTGTCCCGGCCGCGAGTCCATCTCCCTGTCACGGCCTCAAGTCCCTGTCCCTGTCCTGGCCACGAGTCCATGTCCCTGTCACGGTTGCGAGTCCCCTTCCCTGTCCCGACATGTGTCCCTGTCCCTTCCCGGCTGCAAGTCCCTATCTCCTTTGTGGGCCATACTCCCTGTCCATGTCGCGGCCACAATTCCCTGTCCCTGTTCCGGCCGTGAATCCATGTCCCTGTCAAGGCCGCGAGTTCCTTTCCCTGTCTCGACACGTGTCCCTGTCCCCTTGGTGGCCCCTAGTCACTGTTCATGTCATGGCCACGATTCCCTATCCCTGTCCCAGCCCTGAATCCCTGTCCTAGCCGGGGGTCCCTGTCCCTGTCCCTGTCCCTGTCCCAGCCATGAGCCCCTGTCCCTGTCCCGGCCACAAGTCCCTGTCCCAGCCCCGAGTCCCTGTCCCTCCCATTGGGCATCCAACTCCCGCCAATCTCACTGCCCTGCCTGCTGTCTCACCCCTACCCTTCTCACTGTTTCGCCCATGTCCTGCCCACTGTCTCGCCCCCGCCCTGCCTACTGTCTCACCCCCACCCTGCCCACAGTCTCACCCCCACTCTGCCCAATTGTGTCGCCTCCGCCCTGCCCACTCTCTCGCCCCTGCCCTGCCCACTGACTCGCCCCCACCCTGCACAATATCTTGCCCCCTCTCCGCCTTCACCCTTGCCCCGATCGCGGCCTTGGGTTTGTTTTTTCCTTGCTGGAAATATGGTAGAGTTTCACTGGGGATCAGATGGGGAAAGAATCGATGGGTAGTGGAGAAGAGATTCCATGGGAGTCATGAAACCATGCGGGTGTCTGTGACTATGTCTGTGTTATTGCTCATGGTTGGATAGTCTGGTTGCCTTCCTGCTGCCCTTGCAGTTTGTTAAGATCATTCTCCAATGAGCAGTGTATCTGGTCAGCTAAGGAGTACTAGGGTTGTCAGGATCCCAATAGCCTCTCTGCCAGCAGCTGACCAACTGGACTGCACTCTGCCCCTCTCCCCCAGACCCTTCCCTTGTGCAAACTGCTGATGTCCCTTTAACCCATTGCCAGCAGCAACTTCACCTGGACCCCCACCAGGTAGCCTGGCACTGAGACCACGGAACTGGGCAGGAGCAGGCGAGCCTCCCAATTCCACTTGCACCCATGTCACCTGCCCCTACAACATAAAATCCAGCGCTGAGAGAGAAACATAGATGGACAGTGAGAAAGATCAAAATTAAACAGACTGTGAGAGGGAAACAGAGAAACAGAGACAGAGAGAGAAGAACAATGAGAGTGAGTGAGATAGGGACACAGAGAAACAGAGGGCGAGAATAAATAGAGAGACACAGGGAACCAGTGTGACAGAGAGAGAGAGAGATGCAGAGAGAGACTAAATACAGAGAGAGTGAGAGAGGGATTGAGAGAGTGGGAGAGATTGGATGCTTTGGGCTTCGTGTTTGGAGCCCACCCTCAGAGAGTGCTGATGTTGTTTGGATTGAGGTGCTGGTGGTTTTAGAGAAATTCGGACCAGTTGCTGCTGACTGCAAATCCCAGCATGACTGATGGCGAGAAGTGAAGATGACACCTGAACAAGCAAGCTGCAGGATTATGTAAAATGTAAATTGGGTGGGGGATATGCTGCAGGAAGGGCAGTCACTCACCTTGGCCCAACCCAGCTGGACTGCTGTGGCCTGGCCTGGTCTGCTGTGGCCTGGCCTGGTCTGCTGTGGCCTGGCCTGGTCTGCTATGGCCCGGCCTGGTCTCTTTGGACTAGTCTGGGCTGCTTGGCCTAGCCTGGTCTGCTGTGGCCTGGCCTGGTCTCCTTGGCCTGGACTGGTCTGCTTGGCCTGGCCTGGTCTGCTTGGCCCGGCCTGGTCTGACTGGCCTGCTGTGGCCTGGCCTGGTCTCCTTGCCCTAGCCTGGTCTGCTGTGGCCTGGCCTGGCCTGCTGTCACCTCGTGTGGCCTGGCCTTGTCTTATGTGGCCTGGCCCGGCTTGGTCTGGTCTGCTGTGGCCTGACCTGGCTTGGTCTGGTCTGCTGTGGCCTGTCCTGGCCTGGTCTGGTCTGGTCCGCTGTGGCCTGGCCTGGCCTGCTCTGGTTTGGTCTGCTGTGGCCTGGCCTGGTCTGGTCTGGTCTGCTGTGGCCTGGCCTGGTCTGCTCTGGTTTGGTCTGCTGTGGCCTGGCCTGGCCTGCTCTGGTTTGGTCTGCTGTGGCCTGGCCTGGCCTGCTGTCACCTGGTGTGGCCTGGCCTTGTCTGCTGTGGCCTGACCTGGCTTGGTCTGGTTTGCTGTGACCTGGCCTGGCTTGGTCTATTCTGCTGTGGCGTGGCCTGGCCTGGCCTGGTCTGGTCTGCTGTGGCCTGTCCTGGCCTGGTCTGGTCTGGTCTGCTGTGGCCTGGCCTGGCCTGGTCTGGTTTGCCTTGGCCTGTCTGGTCTGGTCTGTTGTGTCCTGGCCTGGCCTGTACTGTTGTGGCCTGGCCTGGCCTGGCCTGCTGTGGCCTGGCCTGGTCTCCTTGCCCTAGCCTGGTCTGCTGTGGCCTGGCCTGGCCTGCTGTCACCTCGTGTGGCCTGGCCTTGTCTTCTGTGGCCTGGCCCGGCTTGATCTGGTTTGCTGTGGCCTGGCCTGGCCTGGTCTGGTCTGCTGTGGCCTGACGTAGCTTGGTCTGGTCGCTGTGGCCTGGCCGGCTCTGGTCTGGTCTGCTGTGGCCTGACGTAGCTTGGTCTGGTCTGCTGTGGCCTGTCCTGGCCTGCTCTGGCCTGGTCTGCTGTGGCCTGGCCTGGCCTGCTTTGGTTTGGTCTGCTGTGGCCTGGCCTGGCCTGCTATCACCTGGTGTGGCCTGGCCTTGTCTGCTGTGGCCTGACCTGGCTTGGTCTGGTTTGCTGTGACCTGGCCTGGCTTTTTCTGGTCTGCTGTGGCCTGGCTTGACCTGGTCTGGTCTGGTCTGCTGTGGCCTAGCCTGGTCTGGTCTGTTGTGTCCTGGCCTGGCCTCTACTGTTGTGGCCTGGCCTGGTCTGCTGTGGCCTGGCCTGGCCTGCTATCACCTGGTGTGGCCTGGCCTTGTCTGCTGTGGCCTGACCCGGCTTGGTCTGGTTTGCTGTGACCTGGCCTGGCTTTTTCTGGTCTGCTGTGGCCTGGCTTGACCTGGTCTGGTCTGGTCTGCTGTGGCCTAGCCTGGTCTGGTCTGTTGTGTCCTGGCCTGGCCTCTACTGCTGTGGCCTGGCCTGGTCTGCTGTGGCCTGGCCTGGTCTGCTGTGGCCTGGCTAAGTGGTTCCACTCCAGAATGAGCCAAGTGTAATGCTGTGCTCTGTAAACGGTGAAGCCAGGATGTGTGGGTGACCTGTGAATTCTCCCCATCTACATGTTCTGAAGATATTCCAAATGGCGTGAATTGAAAGTTGCAATAAGGACCTTTTTCTTGGCATGCTGAATGCCAGCTGTCCTGCAGGGGTTAACACAGGACGGGGAGTTAAAACTGCAGCCAAGAGAAACCAGAACACAGCACCTCCCAATCCCCAGAACAGGCAGGCTTCAACTCGTCAACTACTTGGTGTCTCACAACATACCAATACATCAGAAACTGGCACTCAGGACCTTAACCTCTAACGGAATGACACCATCAATACTCCAACAGAGACTTCAACAGATAATCCAGAAAGATGCTCTCAATAGATTATATAGTGTGCTGCACTGATGGAGGGCCACTACTGAAGGAGTGCTACACTGTCAGAGGGTCAGTACTGAGGGAGAGCTGTACTGTCGGTGGCTCAGTATTGAGGGATTGCTCAATTTCTGGTGATAGACTGTCCACCAACATTCATTACAAGCCTACCGACTCCCACAGCTACCTCGACTACAGCTCCTCACACCCCGCTTCCTGTAAGGACTCCATCCCATTCTCTCAGTTCCTTAACCTCCATCGCATCTGTTCCGATGATGCCACTTTCCAAAACAGTGCTTTTGACATGTCCTCCTTCATTCTTAAGTGATGTTTCCCACCCACGGTGGTTGACAGAGCCCTCTACCGTGTCTGACCCAACTCCCGTGCCTCTATCCTCACACCTTCCTCTTCCTCCCAGAACTATGATAGGGTCTCCCTTGTCCTCACCTTTCACCCCACCAGCCTCCACATTCAAAGGAACATCCTCTGCCATTTCCGCCAATTCCAGCATGATGCCACCACCAAACACAGCTTCCCTTCACCAGTCTTGTCGGCATTCCGCAGGCATCGTTCCCTCTGGGACACCTTGGTCCATTCCTCCATCACTCCTATACCTCAAACCCCTCCCATAGTACCTTCCTATGCAACCGCAGAAGGTGCAACACCTGCCCCTTTACTTCCCCCCTCCTCACTGTCCAAGGGCCCAAACATTCCTTTCAAGTGAAGCAGCATTTCATTTGCACTTCGCACAATTTAGTCTACTGCATTCGTTGCTCCCAAAGCGGTCTCCTCAACATTGGAGAGACCAAACACAGACTGGGTGACCACTTTGTGGAACACCTTCGGTCTGTTCGCAAGAATGACCCAAATCTCCCTGTCGCTTGCCATTTCAACACACCACCCTGCTCTCTTGCCCACATGTCTGTCCTTGGCTTGCTGCAGTGTTCCAGTAAAGCTCAACGCAAAATGGAGGAACAGTACCTCATCATCCCACTAGGCACTTTATAACCTTCTAGACTGAATACTGAATTCAACAACTTTAGAGCATGAACTCTCTCCTCCATCCTCACCCCATTTTGATCCCTTTTTTTCAAAAATTTATTTTTGAATTTTTATATATATATTAATTTTTTCCCACCTTTTTTTATCATTATTATTTTAAAAATGTATTTCCAGTCATCGTTTTATCCCCACCTTTTAACCTATTTTGATCTTTTCTCCCACACCGTACCCCCTCCCCAACCACCCTCCCCACCACCGCAGTGCCATCTGTCACTTGCTCATCCTGCTTTCTACTATTAATGTCACCATTAGCACCTCCTTTAGCCAGTATCACAACCATCAACACCCCTTTCACCTTTTGTTCATGAAGTCTTTGGCAATTTCTCCTTTGCCTCCACCTATCACTGGCCTTCCATCCAGCTTCACCTGTCCCAATGCCCCCACCTTAAACAGTATATATTTCACAACATTTCTACCTCTCTTTAGTTTGGAAGAAGAGTCATACCAGACTTGAAACGTTAACTCTGTCCTTCTCTCCACAGATGCTGTCAGATCTGCTGACTTTTTCCAGCAATCTTTGCTTTTGTTGTAGGGGGTGCTAGACTGTCAGAGGGTCAGTACTGAGAGAGTGCTGCACCATCAGAGGATCAGTGCTAAGGGAGTATTGCACTGTCAGAGGGTCAGTACTCAGGGAATGCTACACTGTCAGAGGGTCAGTACTGAGAGAGTGCTGCACTGGCAAAGCATCAGTACTGAGGGAGTGCTGCACTGTCAGAGGGTCAGTACTGAGGGAGTGCTGCACTGACAGAGGGCCAGTGCCGAGGGAGTGCTGCACTATCAGAGGGTCCTGCTGAGGGAGTGTTGCATTGTCGGAGGGTTAGTATTGAAGGAGTGCTGCATTGTCAGACAGTCAGTACTGAGGGATTGCTGCACTGTCAGAGGGTCAGTACTGAGGGAGTGCTGCACTGTCTGAGGGCCAGTACTGAAGGAGTACTGCACTGTTTGGGAGGGTCAGTACTAAGGGAGTGCTGCACTGTCGGAGGGTCTGTACTGAGTGAGTGCTGCACTATCAGAGGGTCGTCCTGAGGGAGTGTTGCACTGTTGGAGGGTTAGTACTGAGGGAGTGCTGCACTGTCAGAGGGTCAGTACTGAAGGATGGCTGCACTCTCAGAGGGTCAGTACTGAGGGAGTACTGCACTGTCGAATGGTCAGTGCTGAGGGAGTGCTGCACTGTCGGAGAGTCAGTACTGAGGTAGTGTTGCACTGTCGGAGGGTCAGTACTGAGGGAGTGCTGCACGGTGAGAGGGTCAGTACTGAGAGAGTGCTGCACTGTCAGAGCATCAGTACTGAGGGAGTGCTGCACTGTCAGAGGGTCAGTACTGAGGGAGTGCTGCACTGACAGAGGGCCAGTGCCGAGGGAGTGCTGCACTATCAGAGGGTCCTGATGAGGGAGTGTTGCACTGTCGGAGGGTTAGTATTGAGGGAGTGCTGCACTGTCAGACAGTCAGTACTGAGGGATTGCTGCACTGTCAGAGGGTCAGTATTGAGGGAGTGCTGCACTGTCAGACAGTCAGTACTGAGGGATTGCTGCACTGTCAGAGGGTCAGTATTGAGGGAGTGCTGCACTGTCAGACAGTCAGTACTGAGGGATTGCTGCACTGTCAGAGGGTCAGTACTGAGGGTTTGCTGCACTGTCAGAGGGTCAGTACTGAGAGAGTGCTGCACTGTCAGAGCATCAGTACTGAGGGAGTGCTGCACTGTCAGAGGGTCAGTACTGAGGGAGTGCTGCACTGACAGAGGGCCAGTGCCGAGGGAGTGCTGCACTATCAGAGGGTCCTGATGAGGGAGTGTTGCACTGTTGGAGAGTTAGTACTGAGGGAGTGCTGCACTGTCAGAGGGTTGGTACTGAGGGAGTGCTGCACTGTCAGAGGGTCAGTACTGAAGGATTACTGCACTGTCAGAGGGTCAGTACTGAGGGAGTGCTGCACTGTCGGAGGGTCAGTACTGAGGGAGTGCTGCACTGTGTCGGAGGGTCAGACCTGAGGGAGTGCTGCACTGTCAGAGGGTCAGTACTGAGGGAGTGCTGCACTGTCGGAGGGTCAGTATTGAGGGAGTGCTGCACTGTCAGACAGTCAGTACTGAGGGATTGCTGCACTGTCAGAGGGTCAGTACTGAGGGATTGCTGCACTGTCGGAGGGTCTGTACTGAGGGAGTGCTGCACTATCAGAGGGTCGTCCTGAGGGAGTGTTGCACTGTTGCAGGGTTAGTACTGAGGGAGTGCTGCACTGTTGGAGGGTCAGTACTGAAGGATTGCTAAACTGTCAGAGGGTCAGTACTGAGGGAGTGCTGCACTGTCGGCGGGTCAGTGCTGAGGGAGTGCTGCACTGTCGGAGGGTCAGTACTGAGGAAGTGCTGCACTGTCGGAGGGTCAGTACTGAGGGAGTGCTGCACTGTCAGAGGGTCAGTACTGAGGGAGTGCTGCACTGTCAGAGAGTCATGCTGGAGGAATGTTGCACTGTCGGAGGGTCAGTACTGAGGGAGTGCTGCACTGTCAGAGGGTCAGTACTGAAGGATTGCTGCAATGTGTCGGAGGGTCAGACCTGAGGGAGGGCTGCACTATCAGAGAGTTGTGCTAAGGGAGTGTTGCATTGTCGGACCGTCAGTACTGAGGAAGTGCTGCACTGTCAGAGGGTCAGTACTGAGAGAGTGCTGCACTGTCAGAGGGTCAGTACTGAGGGAGTGCTGCACTGACAGAGGGCCAGTGCCGAGGGAGTGCTGCACTATCAGAGAGTCCTGCTGAGGGAGTGTTGCACTGTCGGAGGGTTAGTATTGAGGGAGTGCTGCACTGTCAGACAGTCAGTACTGAGGGATTGCTGCACTGTCAGAGGGTCAGTATTGAGGGAGTGCTGCACTGTCAGACAGTCAGTACTGAGGGATTGCTGCACTTTCAGAGGGTCAGTACTGAGGGTTTGCTGCACTGTCAGAGGGTCAGTACTGAGTGAGTGCTGCACTGTCAGAGGGTCAGTACTGAAGGATTGCTGCACTGTCAGAGGGTCAGTACTGAGGGAGTGCTGCACTGTCAGAGGGTCAGTACTGAAGGATTGCTGCACTATCAGAGGGTCAGTGCTGAGGGAGTGCTGCACTGTCGGAGGGTCAGTGCTGAGGGAGTGCTGCACTGTCGGAGGGTCCTGCTGAGGGAGTGTTGCATTGTCGGAGGGTTAGTATTGAAGGAGTGCTGCATTGTCAGACAGTCAGTACTGAGGGATTGCTGCACTGTCAGAGGGTCAGTAATGAGGGAGTGCTGCACTGTCTGAGGGCCAGTACTGAAGGAGTACTGCACTGTTTGGGAGGGTCAGTACTAAGGGAGTGCTGCACTGTCGGAGGGTCTGTACTGAGTGAGTGCTGCACTATCAGAGGGTCGTCCTGAGGGAGTGTTGCACTGTTGGAGGGTTAGTACTGAGGGAGTGCTGCACTGTCAGAGGGTCAGTACTGAAGGATGGCTGCACTCTCAGAGGGTCAGTACTGAGGGAGTACTGCACTGTCGAATGGTCAGTGCTGAGGGAGTGCTGCACTGTCGGAGGGTCAGTACTGAGGTAGTGTTGCACTGTCGGAGGGTCAGTACTGAGGGAGTGCTGCACGGTGAGAGGGTCAGTACTGAGAGAGTGCTGCACTGTCAGAGCATCAGTACTGAGGGAGTGCTGCACTGTCAGAGGGTCAGTACTGAGGGAGTGCTGCACTGACAGAGGGCCAGTGCCGAGGGAGTGCTGCACTATCAGAGGGTCCTGATGAGGGAGTGTTGCACTGTTGGAGAGTTAGTACTGAGGGAGTGCTGCACTGTCAGAGGGTTGGTACTGAGGGAGTGCTGCACTGTCAGAGGGTCAGTACTGAAGGATTACTGCACTGTCAGAGGGTCAGTACTGAGGGAGTGCTGCACTGTCGGAGGGTCAGTACTGAGGGAGTGCTGCACTGTGTCGGAGGGTCAGACCTGAGGGAGTGCTGCACTGTCAGAGGGTCAGTACTGAGGGAGTGCTGCACTGTCGGAGGGTCAGTATTGAGGGAGTGCTGCACTGTCAGACAGTCAGTACTGAGGGATTGCTGCACTGTCAGAGGGTCAGTACTGAGGGATTGCTGCACTGTCGGAGGGTCTGTACTGAGGGAGTGCTGCACTATCAGAGGGTCGTCCTGAGGGAGTGTTGCACTGTTGCAGGGTTAGTACTGAGGGAGTGCTGCACTGTTGGAGGGTCAGTACTGAAGGATTGCTGCACTGTCAGAGGGTCAGTACTGAGGGAGTGCTGCACTGTCGGCGGGTCAGTGCTGAGGGAGTGCTGCACTGTCAGAGAGTCATGCTGGAGGAATGTTGCACTGTCGGAGGGTCAGTACTGAGGGAGTGCTGCACTGTCAGAGGGTCAGTACTGAAGGATTGCTGCAATGTGTCGGAGGGTCAGACCTGAGGGAGGGCTGCACTATCAGAGAGTTGTGCTAAGGGAGTGTTGCATTGTCGGACCGTCAGTACTGAGGAAGTGCTGCACTGTCAGAGGGTCAGTACTGAGAGAGTGCTGCACTGTCAGAGGGTCAGTACTGAGGGAGTGCTGCACTGACAGAGGGCCAGTGCCGAGGGAGTGCTGCACTATCAGAGAGTCCTGCTGAGGGAGTGTTGCACTGTCGGAGGGTTAGTATTGAGGGAGTGCTGCACTGTCAGACAGTCAGTACTGAGGGATTGCTGCACTGTCAGAGGGTCAGTATTGAGGGAGTGCTGCACTGTCAGACAGTCAGTACTGAGGGATTGCTGCACTGTCAGAGGGTCAGTACTGAGGGTTTGCTGCACTGTCAGAGGGTCAGTACTGAGTGAGTGCTGCACTGTCGGAGGGTCTGTACTGAGGGAGTGCTGCACTATCAGAGGGTCGTCCTGAGGGAGTGTTGCACTGTTGGAGGGTTAGTACTGAGAGAGTGCTGCACTGTCAGAGGGTCAGTACTGAAGGATTGCTGCACTGTCAGAGGGTCAGTACTGAGGGAGTGCTGCACTGTCAGAGGGTCAGTACTGAAGGATTGCTGCACTATCAGAGGGTCAGTGCTGAGAGAGTGCTGCACTGTCAGTGGGTCAGTACTGAAGGATTGCTGCACTGTCAGAGGGTCAGTACTGAGGGAGTGCTGCACTGTCAGAGGTTCAGTACTGATGGATTGCTGCACTATCAGAGGGTCAGTGCTGAGGGAGTGCTGCACTGTCGGAGGGTCAGTGCTGAGGGAGTGCTGCACTGTCGGAGGGTCAGTACTGAGGGAGTGCTGCACTGTCAGAGGGTCAGTACTGAGAGAGTGCTGCACTGTCAGAGGATCAGTACTGAGAGAGTGCTGCACTGTCCAGGCTCAGTACTGAGGGAGTGCTGCACTGTCAGAGGGTCAGTACTAAGGGAGTGCTGCACTGACAGAGGGCCAGTGCCGAGGGAGTGCTGCACTATCAGAGGCTCCTGCTGAGGGAGTGTTGCACTGTCGTAGGGTTAGTATTGAGGGAGTGCTGCACTGTCAGACAGTCAGTACTGAGGGATTGCTGCACTGTCGGAGGGTCAGTACTGAGGGAGTGCTGTACTGTCAGGGAGTCATGCTGAAGGAATGTTGCACTGTCGGATGGTCAGTACTGAGGGAGTGCTGCACTGTCAGATGGTCAGTACTGAAGGATTACTGCACTGTGTCGGAGGGTCAGACCTGAGGGAGGGCTGCACTATCAGAGGGTCGTGCTAAGGGTGTGTTGCATTGTCGGAGTGTCAGTACTGAGGAAGTGCTGCACTGTTGGAGGGTCAGTGCTGAGGGAGTGCTGCACTGTCGGAGGGTCAGTACTGAGGTAGTGTTGCACTGTCGGAGGGTCAGTACTGAGGGAGTGCTGCACTGTCAGAGGGTCAGTACTGATGGAGGGCTGCACTGTCAGAGAGTCAGCACTGTGGGATTGCTGCACTGTCAGAGGATCAGTACTGAGGGAGTGCTGCACTGTCAGAGGGTCAGTACTGAGGGAGTGCTGCACTGTCAGAGAGTCATGCTGGAGGAATGTTGCACTGTCGGAGGGTCAGTACTGAGGGAGTGCTGCACTGTCAGACGGTCAGTACTGAAGGATTGCTGCACTGTGTCGGAGGGTCAGACCTGAGGGAGGGCTGCACTATCAGAGGGTTGTGCTAAGGGAGTGTTGCATTGTCGGACCGTCAGTACTGAGGAAGTGCTGCACTGTCAGAGGGTCAGTACTGAGAGAGTGCTGCACTGTCAGAGGGTCAGTACTGAGGGAGTGCTGCACTGACAGAGGGCCAGTGCCGAGGGAGTGCTGCACTATCAGAGAATCCTGCTGAGGGAGTGTTGCACTGTCGGAGGGTTAGTATTGAGGGAGTGCTGCACTGTCAGACAGTCAGTACTGAGGGATTGCTGCACTGTCAGAGGGTCAGTATTGAGGGAGTGCTGCACTGTCAGACAGTCAGTACTGAGGGAGTGCTGCACTATCAGAGGGTCGTCCTGAGGGAGTGTTGCACTGTTGCAGGGTTAGTACTGAGGGAGTGCTGCACTGTTGGAGGGTCAGTACTGAAGGATTGCTGCACTGTCAGAGGGTCAGTACTGAGGGAGTGCTGCACTGTCGGCGGGTCAGTGCTGAGGGAGTGCTGCACTGTCGGAGGGTCAGTACTGAGGAAGTGCTGCACTGTCAGAGGGTCAGTACTGAGGGAGTGCTGCACTGTCGGAGGGTCAGTATTGAGGGAGTGCTGCACTGTCAGACAGTCAGTACTGAGGGATTGCTGCACTGTCAGAGGGTCAGTACTGAGGGATTGCTGCACTGTCGGAGGGTCTGTACTGAGGGAGTGCTGCACTATCAGAGGGTCGTCCTGAGGGAGTGTTGCACTGTTGCAGGGTTAGTACTGAGGGAGTGCTGCACTGTTGGAGGGTCAGTACTGAAGGATTGCTGCACTGTCAGAGGGTCAGTACTGAGGGAGTGCTGCACTGTCGGCGGGTCAGTGCTGAGGGAGTGCTGCACTGTCGGAGGGTCAGTACTGAGGAAGTGCTGCACTGTCGGAGGGTCAGTACTGAGGGAGTGCTGCACTGTCAGAGGGTCAGTACTGAGGGAGTGCTGCACTGTCAGAGAGTCATGCTGGAGGAATGTTGCACTGTCGGAGGGTCAGTACTGAGGGAGTGCTGCACTGTCAGAGGGTCAGTACTGAAGGATTGCTGCAATGTGTCGGAGGGTCAGACCTGAGGGAGGGCTGCACTATCAGAGAGTTGTGCTAAGGGAGTTTTGCATTGTCGGACCGTCAGTACTGAGGAAGTGCTGCACTGTCAGAGGGTCAGTACTGAGAGAGTGCTGCACTGTCAGAGGGTCAGTACTGAGGGAGTGCTGCACTGACAGAGGGCCAGTGCCGAGGGAGTGCTGCACTATCAGAGAGTCCTGCTGAGGGAGTGTTGCACTGTCGGAGGGTTAGTATTGAGGGAGTGCTGCACTGTCAGACAGTCAGTACTGAGGGATTGCTGCACTGTCAGAGGGTCAGTATTGAGGGAGTGCTGCACTGTCAGACAGTCAGTACTGAGGGATTGCTGCACTGTCAGAGGGTCAGTACTGAGGGTTTGCTGCACTGTCAGAGGGTCAGTACTGAGTGAGTGCTGCACTGTCGGAGGGTCTGTACTGAGGGAGTGCTGCACTATCAGAGGGTCGTCCTGAGGGAGTGTTGCACTGTTGGAGGGTTAGTACTGAGAGAGTGCTGCACTGTCAGAGGGTCAGTACTGAAGGATTGCTGCACTGTCAGAGGGTCAGTACTGAGGGAGTGCTGCACTGTCAGAGGGTCAGTACTGAAGGATTGCTGCACTATCAGAGGGTCAGTGCTGAGAGAGTGCTGCACTGTCAGTGGGTCAGTACTGAAGGATTGCTGCACTGTCAGAGGGTCAGTACTGAGGGAGTGCTGCACTGTCAGAGGGTCAGTACTGATGGATTGCTGCACTATCAGAGGGTCAGTGCTGAGGGAGTGCTGCACTGTCGGAGGGTCAGTGCTGAGGGAGTGCTGCACTGTCGGAGGGTCAGTACTGAGGGAGTGCTGCACTGTCAGAGGGTCAGTACTGAGAGAGTGCTGCACTGTCAGAGGATCAGTACTGAGAGAGTGCTGCACTGTCCAGGCTCAGTACTGAGGGAGTGCTGCACTGTCAGAGGGTCAGTACTAAGGGAGTGCTGCACTGACAGAGGGCCAGTGCCGAGGGAGTGCTGCACTATCAGAGGCTCCTGCTGAGGGAGTGTTGCACTGTCGGAGGGTTAGTATTGAGGGAGTGCTGCACTGTCAGACAGTCAGTACTGAGGGATTGCTGCACTGTCGGAGGGTCAGTACTGAGGGAGTGCTGTACTGTCAGGGAGTCATGCTGAAGGAATGTTGCACTGTCGGATGGTCAGTACTGAGGGAGTGCTGCACTGTCAGATGGTCAGTACTGAAGGATTACTGCACTGTGTCGGAGGGTCAGACCTGAGGGAGGGCTGCACTATCAGAGGGTCGTGCTAAGGGTGTGTTGCATTGTCGGAGTGTCAGTACTGAGGAAGTGCTGCACTGTTGGAGGGTCAGTGCTGAGGGAGTGCTGCACTGTCGGAGGGTCAGTACTGAGGTAGTGTTGCACTGTCGGAGGGTCAGTACTGAGGGAGTGCTGCACTGTCAGAGGGTCAGTACTGATGGAGGGCTGCACTGTCAGAGAGTCAGCACTGTGGGATTGCTGCACTGTCAGAGGATCAGTACTGAGGGAGTGCTGCACTGTCAGAGGGTCAGTACTGAGGGAGTGCTGCACTGTCAGAGAGTCATGCTGGAGGAATGTTGCACTGTCGGAGGGTCAGTACTGAGGGAGTGCTGCACTGTCAGACGGTCAGTACTGAAGGATTGCTGCACTGTGTCGGAGGGTCAGACCTGAGGGAGGGCTGCACTATCAGAGGGTTGTGCTAAGGGAGTGTTGCATTGTCGGACCGTCAGTACTGAGGAAGTGCTGCACTGTCAGAGGGTCAGTACTGAGAGAGTGCTGCACTGTCAGAGGGTCAGTACTGAAGGATTGCTGCAATGTGTCGGAGGGTCAGACCTGAGGGAGGGCTGCACTATCAGAGAGTTGTGCTAAGGGAGTGTTGCATTGTCGGACCGTCAGTACTGAGGAAGTGCTGCACTGTCAGAGGGTCAGTACTGAGAGAGTGCTGCACTGTCAGAGGGTCAGTACTGAGGGAGTGCTGCACTGACAGAGGGCCAGTGCCGAGGGAGTACTGCACTATCAGAGAGTCCTGCTGAGGGAGTGTTGCACTGTCGGAGGGTTAGTATTGAGGGAGTGCTGCACTGTCAGACAGTCAGTACTGAGGGATTGCTGCACTGTCAGAGGGTCAGTACTGAGGGTTTGCTGCACTGTCAGAGGGTCAGTACTGAGTGAGTGCTGCACTGTCGGAGGGTCTGTACTGAGGGAGTGCTGCACTGTCAGAGGGTCAGTACTGAAGGATTGCTGCACTATCAGAGGGTCAGTGCTGAGAGAGTGCTGCACTGTCAGAGGGTCAGTACTGAAGGATTGCTGCACTGTCAGAGGGTCAGTACTGAGGGAGTGCTGCACTGTCAGAGGTTCAGTACTGAAGGATTGCTGCACTATCAGAGGGTCAGTACTGAGGGAGTGCTGCACTGTCGGAGGGTCAGTGCTGAGGGAGTGCTGCACTGTCGGAGGGTCAGTACTGAGGGAGTGCTGCACTGTCAGAGGGTCAGTACTGAGAGAGTGCTGCACTGTCAGAGGATCAGTACTGAGAGAGTGCTGCACTGTCCAGGCTCAGTACTGAGGGAGTGCTGCACTGTCAGAGGGTCAGTACTGAGGGAGTGCTGCACTGACAGAGGGCCAGTGCCGAGGGAGTGCTGCACTATCAGAGGGTCCTGCTGAGGGAGTGTTGCACTGTCGGAGGGTTAGTATTGAGGGAGTGCTGCACTGTCAGACAGTCAGTACTGAGGGATTGCTGCACTGTCGGAGGGTCAGTACTGAGGGAGTGCTGTACTGTCAGGGAGTCATGCTGAAGGAATGTTGCACTGTCGGATGGTCAGTACTGAGGGAGTGCTGCACTGTCAGATGGTCAGTACTGAAGGATTACTGCACTGTGTCGGAGGGTCAGACCTGAGGGAGGGCTGCACTATCAGAGGGTCGTGCTAAGGGTGTGTTGCATTGTCGGAGTGTCAGTACTGAGGAAGTGCTGCACTGTTGGAGGGTCAGTGCTGAGGGAGTGCTGCACTGTCGGAGGGTCAGTACTGAGGTAGTGTTGCACTGTCGGAGGGTCAGTACTGAGGGAGTGCTGCACTGTCAGAGAGTCATGCTGGAGGAATGTTGCACTGTCGGAGGGTCAGTACTGAGGGAGTGCTGCACTGTCAGACGGTCAGTACTGAAGGATTGCTGCACTGTGTCGGAGGGTCAGACCTGAGGGAGGGCTGCACTATCAGAGGGTTGTGCTAAGGGAGTGTTGCATTGTCGGACCGTCAGTACTGAGGAAGTGCTGCACTGTCAGAGGGTCAGTACTGAGAGAGTGCTGCACTGTCAGAGGCTCAGTACTGAGGGAGTGCTGCACTGTCAGAGAGTCATGCTGGAGGAATGTTGCACTGTCGGAGGGTCAGTACTGAGGGAGTGCTGCACTGTCAGACGGTCAGTACTGAAGGATTGCTGCACTGTGTCGGAGGGTCAGACCTGAGGGAGGGCTGCACTATCAGAGGGTTGTGCTAAGGGAGTGTTGCATTGTCGGACCATCAGTACTGAGGAAGTGCTGCACTGTCAGAGGGTCAGTACTGAGAGAGTGCTGCACTGTCAGAGGGTCAGTACTGAGGGAGTGCTGCACTGACAGAGGGCCAGTGCCGAGGGAGTGCTGCACTATCAGAGGGTCCTGCTGAGGGAGTGTTGCACTGTCGGAGGGTTAGTATTGAGGGAGTGCTGCACTGTCAGACAGTCAGTACTGAGGGATTGCTGCACTGTCAGAGGGTCAGTATTGAGGGAGTGCTGCACTGTCAGACAATCAGTACTGAGGGATTGCTGCACTGTCAGAGGGTCAGTACTGAGGGATTGCTGCACTGTCAGAGGGTCAGTACTGAGGGAGTGCTGCACTGTCGGAGGGTCTGTACTGAGGGAGTGCTGCACTATCAGAGGGTCGTCCTGAGGGAGTGTTGCACTGTTGGAGGGTTAGTACTGAGAGAGTGCTGCACTGTCAGAGGGTCAGTACTGAAGGATTGCTGCACTGTCAGAGGGTCAGTACTGAGGGAGTGCTGCACTGTCGGAGGGTCAGTGCTGAGGGAGTGCTGCACTGTCGGAGGGTCTGTACTGAGGGAGTGCTGCACTATCAGAGTGTCGTCCTGAGGGAGTGTTGCACTGTTGGAGGGTTAGTACTGAGAGAGTGCTGCACTGTCAGAGGGTCAGTACTGAAGGATTGCTGCACTGTCAGAGGGTCAGTACTGAGGGAGTGCTGCACTGTCAGAGGGTCAGTACTGAAGGATTGCTGCACTATCAGAGGGTCAGTACTGAGGGAGTGCTGCACTGTCGGAGGGTCAGTGCTGAGGGAGTGCTGCACTGTCGGAGGGTCAGTACTGAGGGAGCGCTGCACTGTCGGAGGGTCTGTACTGAGGGAGTGCTGCACTATCAGAGGTCGTCCTGAGGGAGTGTTGCACTGTTGGAGGGTTGGTACCAAAGGAGTGCTGCACTGTCAGAGGGTCAGTACTGAAGGATTGCTGCACTGTCAGTGGGTCAGTACTGAGGGAGTGCTGCACTGTCGGAGGGTCAGTGCTGAGGGAGTGCTGCACTGTCGGAGGGTCAGTACTGAGGGAGTGCTGCACTGGCAAAGCATCAGTACTGAGGGAGTGCTGCACTGTCAGAGGGTCAGTACTGAGGGAGTGCTGCTCTGTCAGAGAGTCATGCTGCAGGAATGTTGCACTGTCGGAGGGTCAGTACTGAGGGAGTGCTGCACTGTCAGACGGTCAGTTCTGAAGGATTGCTGCACTGTGTCGGAGGGTCAGACCTGATGGAGGGCTGCACTATCAGAGGGTCGTGCTAAGGGAGTGTTGCATTGTCAAGTGTCAGTACTGAGGAAATGCTGTATTGTCGGAGGTTCAGTGCTGAGGGAGTGCTGCACTGTCAGAGGGTCAGTACTGAGGTAGTATTGCACTGTCGGAGGGTCAGTACTGAGGGAGTGCTGCACTGTCAGAGGTCAGTACTGAGAGAGTGCTGCACTGTCAGAGGATCAGTACTGAGAGAGTGCTGCACTGTCAGAGGCTCAGTACTGAGGGAGTGCTGCACTGTCAGAGGGTCAGTACTGAGGGAGTGCTGCACTGACAGAGGGCCAGTGCCGAGGGGGTGCTGCACTATCAGAGGGTCCTGCTGAGGGAGTGTTGCACTGTCGGAGGGTTAGTATTGAGGGAGTGCTGCACTGTCAGACAGTCAGTACTGAGGGATTGCTGCACTGTCGGAGGGTCAGTACTGAGGGAGTGCTGCACTGTCAGAGGGTCAGTACTGAGGGAGTGCTGTACTGTCAGGGAGTCATGCTGAAGGAATGTTGCACTGTCGGATGGTCAGTACTGAGGGAGTGCTGCACTGTCAGACGGTCAGTACTGAAGGATGACTGCACTGTGTCGGAGGGTCAGACCTGAGGGAGGGCTGCACTATCAGAGGGTTGTGCTAAGGGAGTGTTGCATTGTCGGACCGTCAGTACTGAGGAAGTGCTGCACTGTCAGAGGGTCAGTACTGAGAGAGTGCTGCACTGTCAGAGGGTCAGTACTGAGGGAGTGCTGCACTGACAGAGGGCCAGTGCCGAGGGAGTGCTGCACTATCAGAGGGTCCTGCTGAGGGAGTGTTGCACTGTCGGAGGGTTAGTATTGAGGGAGTGCTGCACTGTCAGACAGTCAGTACTGAGGTATTGCTGCACTGTCAGAGGGTCAGTATTGAGGGAGTGCTGCACTGTCAGACAATCAGTACTGAGGGATTGCTGCACTGTCAGAGGGTCAGTACTGAGGGATTGCTGCACTGTCAGAGGGTCAGTACTGAGTGAGTGCTGCACTGTCGGAGGGTCTGTACTGAGGGAGTGCTGCACTATCAGAGGGTCGTCCTGAGGGAGTGTTGCACTGTTGGAGGGTTAGTACTGAGAGAGTGCTGCACTGTCAGAGGGTCAGTACTGAAGGATTGCTGCACTGTCAGAGGGTCAGTACTGAGGGAGTGCTGCACTGTCAGAGGGTCAGTACTGAAGGATTGCTGCACTATCAGAGGGTCAGTACTGAGGGAGTGCTGCACTGTCGGAGGGTCTGTACTGAGGGAGTGCTGCACTATCAGAGTGTCGTCCTGAGGGAGTGTTGCACTGTTGGAGGGTTAGTACTGAGAGAGTGCTGCACTGTCAGTGGGTCAGTACTGAAGGATTGCTGCACTGTCAGAGGGTCAGTACTGAGGGAGTGCTGCACTGTCAGAGGGTCAGTACTGAAGGATTGCTGCACTATCAGAGGGTCAGTACTGAGGGAGTGCTGCACTGTCGGAGGGTCAGTGCTGAGGGAGTGCTGCACTGTCGGAGGGTCAGTACTGAGGGATCGCTGCACTGTCGGAGGGTCTGTACTGTGGTAGTGCTGCACTATCAGAGGTCGTCCTGAGGGAGTGTTGCACTGTTGGAGGGTTAGTACCAAAGGAGTGCTGCACTGTCAGAGGGTCAGTACTGAAGGATTGCTGCACTGTCAGTGGGTCAGTACTGAGGGAGTGCTGCACTGTCAGAGGGTCAGTACTGAGGGAGTGCTGCACTGTCAGAGGGTCAGTACTGAGGGAGTGCTGCTCTGTCAGAGAGTCATGCTGCAGGAATGTTGCACTGTCGGAGGGTCAGTACTGAGGGAGTGCTGCACTGTCAGACGGTCAGTTCTGAAGGATTGCTGCACTGTGTCGGAGGGTCAGACCTGATGGAGGGCTGCACTATCAGAGGGTCGTGCTAAGGGAGTGTTGCATTGTCGAAGTGTCAGTACTGAGGAAATGCTGTATTGTCGGAGGTTCAGTGCTGAGGGAGTGCTGCACTGTCAGAGGGTCAGTACTGAGGTAGTATTGCACTGTCGGAGGGTCAGTACTGAGGGAGTGCTGCACTGTCAGAGGTCAGTACTGAGAGAGTGCTGCACTGTCAGAGGATCAGTACTGAGAGAGTGCTGCACTGTCAGAGGCTCAGTACTGAGGGAGTGCTGCACTGTCAGAGGGTCAGTACTGAGGGAGTGCTGCACTGACAGAGGGCCAGTGCCGAGCGGGTGCTGCACTATCAGAGGGTCCTGCTGAGGGAGTGTTGCACTGTCGGAGGGTTAGTATTGAGGGAGTGCTGCACTGTCAGACAGTCAGTACTGAGGGATTGCTGCACTGTCGGAGGGTCAGTACTGAGGGAGTGCTGCACTGTCAGAGGGTCAGTACTGAGGGAGTGCTGTACTGTCAGGGAGTCATGCTGAAGGAATGTTGCACTGTCGGATGGTCAGTACTGAGGGAGTGCTGCACTGTCAGACGGTCAGTACTGAAGGATTACTGCACTGTGTCGGAGGGTCAGACCTGAGGGAGGGCTGCACTATCAGAGGGTTGTGCTAAGGGTGTGTTGCATTGTCGGAGTGTCAGTACTGAGGAAGTGCTGCACTGTTGGAGGGTCAGTGCTGAGGGAGTGCTGCACTGTCGGAGGGTCAGTACTGAGGTAGTGTTGCACTGTCGGAGGGTCAGTACTGAGGGAGTGCTGCACTGTCAGAGGGTCAGTACTTAGGGAGGGCTGCACTGTCAGAGAGTCAGCACTGTGGGAGTGCTGCACTGTCAGAGGATCAGTACTGAGGGAGTGCTGCACTGTCTGAGTGCCACTACTGAAGGAGTGCTGCACTGTGTCGGCGGGTCAGTACTGAGGCAGGGCTGCACTATCAGAGGGTCGTGCTAATGGAGTGTTGCATTGTCGGAGGGTCAGTACTGAGGTAGTGCTGCACTGTCGGAGGGTCAGTACTGAAGGATTGCTGCACTGTCAGAGGGTCAGTACTGAGGGAGTGCTGCACTGTCAGAGGGTCAGTACTGAAGGATTGCTGCACTATCAGAGGGTCAGTACTGAGGGAGTGCTGCACTGTCGGAGGGTCAGTGCTGAGGGAGTGCTGCACTGTCGGAGGGTCTGTACTGAGGGAGTGCTGCACTATCAGAGGGTCGTCCTGAGGGAGTGTTGCACTGTTGGAGGGTTAGTACTGAGAGAGTGCTGCACTGTCAGAGGGTCAGTACTGAAGGATTGCTGCACTGTCAGAGGGTCAGTACTGAGGGAGTGCTGCACTGTCAGAGGGTCAGTACTGAAGGATTGCTGCACTATCAGAGGGTCAGTACTGAGGGAGTGCTGCACTGTCGGAGGGTCAGTGCTGAGGGAGTGCTGCACTGTCGGAGGGTCAGTACTGAGGGAGCGCTGCACTGTCGGAGGTTCTAACTGAGGGAGTGCTGCACTATCAGAGGTCGTCCTGAGGGAGTGTTGCACTGTTGGAGGGTTAGTACCAAGGGAGTGTTGCACTGTCAGAGGGTCAGTACTGAAGGATTGCTGCACTGTCAGAGGGTCAGTACTGAGGGAGTGCTGCACTGTCGGAGGGTCAGTGCTGAGGGAGTGCTGCACTGTCGGAGGGTCAGTACTGAGGGAGTGCTGCACTGGCAAAGCATCAGTACTGAGGGAGTGCTGCACTGTCAGAGGGTCAGTACTGAGGGAGTGCTGCTCTGTCAGAGAGTCATGCTGCAGGAATGTTGCACTGTCGGAGGGTCAGTACTGAGGGAGTGCTGCACTGTCAGACGGTCAGTTCTGAAGGATTGCTGCACTGTGTCAGAGGGTCAGACCTGATGGAGGGCTGCACTATCAGAGGGTCGTGCTCAGGGAGTGTTGCATTGTCGAAGTGTCAGTTCTGAGGAAATGCTGTATTGTCGGAGGGTCAGTGCTGAGGGAGTGCTGCACTGTCAGAGGGTCAGTACTGAGGTAGTATTGCACTGTCGGAGGGTCAGACCTGAGGGAGTGCTGCACTGTCAGAGGGTCAGTACTGAGAGAGTACTGCACTGTCAGAGGATCAGTACTGAGAGAGTGCTGCACTGTCAGAGGCTCAGTACTGAGGGAGTGCTGCACTGTCAGAGGGTCAGTACTGAGGGAGTGCTGCACTGACAGAGGGCCAGTGCCGAGGGGGTGCTGCACTATCAGAGGGTCCTGCTGAGGGAGTGTTGCACTGTCGGAGGGTTAGTATTGAGGGAGTGCTGCACTGTCAGACAGTCAGTACTGAGGGATTGCTGCACTGTCGGAGGGTCAGTACTGAGGGAGTGCTGCACTGTCAGAGGGTCAGTACTGAGGGAGTGCTGTACTGTCAGGGAGTCATGCTGAAGGAATGTTGCACTGTCGGATGGTCAGTACTGAGGGAGTGCTGCACTGTCAGACGGTCAGTACTGAAGGATTACTGCACTGTGTCGGAGGGTCAGACCTGAGGGAGGGCTGCACTATCAGAGGGTTTTGCTAAGGGTGTGTTGCTTTGTCGGAGTGTCAGTACTGAGGAAGTGCTGCACTGTCAGAGGGTCAGTGCTGAGGGAGTGCTGCACTGTCGGAGGGCCAGTACTGATGTAGTGTTGCACTGTCGGAGGGTCAGCACTGTGGGAGTGCTGCACTGTCAGAGGATCAGTACTGAGGGAGTGCTGCACTGTCTGAGTGCCACTACTGAAGGAGTGCTGCACTGTGTCGGCGGGTCAGTACTGAGGCAGGGCTGCACTATCAGCGGGTCGTGCTAATGGAGTGTTGCATTGTCGGAGGGTCAGTACTGAGGTAGTGCTGCACTGTCGGAGGGTCAGTACTGAAGGAGTGCTGTACCGTCAGAGGGTCAGTACTGAGGGATTGCTGCACTGTGTCGGAGGGTCAGCACTGTGGGAGTGCTGCACCGTCAGAGGATCAGTACTGAGGGAGTGCTGCACTGTTAGAGAGTTAGTACTGAGGGAGTGCTGCACTGTCAGAGGGTCAGTACTGAAGGATTGCTGCACTATCAGAGGGTCAGTACTGAGGGAGTGCTGCACTGTCGGAGGGTCAGTGCTGAGGGAGTGCTGCACTGTCGGAGGGTCAGTACTGAGGGAGCGCTGCACTGTCGGAGGGTCTGTACTGTGGGAGTGCTGCACTATCAGAGGTCGTCCTGAGGGAGTGTTGCACTGTTGGAGGGTTAGTACCAAAGGAGTGCTGCACTGTCAGAGGGTCAGTACTGAAGGATTGCTGCACTGTCAGTGGGTCAGTACTGAGGGAGTGCTGCACTGTCAGAGGGTCAGTACTGAGGGAGTGCTGCACTGTCAGAGGGTCAGTACTGAGGGAGTGCTGCTCTGTCAGAGAGTCATGCTGCAGGAATGTTGCACTGTCGGAGGGTCAGTACTGAGGGAGTGCTGCACTGTCAGACGGTCAGTTCTGAAGGATTGCTGCACTGTGTCGGAGGGTCAGACCTGATGGAGGGCTGCACTATCAGAGGGTCGTGCTAAGGGAGTGTTGCATTGTCGAAGTGTCAGTACTGAGGAAATGCTGTATTGTCGGAGGTTCAGTGCTGAGGGAGTGCTGCACTGTCAGAGGGTCAGTACTGAGGTAGTATTGCACTGTCGGAGGGTCAGTACTGAGGGAGTGCTGCACTGTCAGAGGTCAGTACTGAGAGAGTGCTGCACTGTCAGAGGATCAGTACTGAGAGAGTGCTGCACTGTCAGAGGCTCAGTACTGAGGGAGTGCTGCACTGTCAGAGGGTCAGTACTGAGGGAGTGCTGCACTGACAGAGGGCCAGTGCCGAGCGGGTGCTGCACTATCAGAGGGTCCTGCTGAGGGAGTGTTGCACTGTCGGAGGGTTAGTATTGAGGGAGTGCTGCACTGTCAGACAGTCAGTACTGAGGGATTGCTGCACTGTCGGAGGGTCAGTACTGAGGGAGTGCTGCACTGTCAGAGGGTCAGTACTGAGGGAGTGCTGTACTGTCAGGGAGTCATGCTGAAGGAATGTTGCACTGTCGGATGGTCAGTACTGAGGGAGTGCTGCACTGTCAGACGGTCAGTACTGAAGGATTACTGCACTGTGTCGGAGGGTCAGACCTGAGGGAGGGCTGCACTATCAGAGGGTTGTGCTAAGGGTGTGTTGCATTGTCGGAGTGTCAGTACTGAGGAAGTGCTGCACTGTTGGAGGGTCAGTGCTGAGGGAGTGCTGCACTGTCGGAGGGTCAGTACTGAGGTAGTGTTGCACTGTCGGAGGGTCAGTACTGAGGGAGTGCTGCACTGTCAGAGGGTCAGTACTTAGGGAGGGCTGCACTGTCAGAGAGTCAGCACTGTGGGAGTGCTGCACTGTCAGAGGATCAGTACTGAGGGAGTGCTGCACTGTCTGAGTGCCACTACTGAAGGAGTGCTGCACTGTGTCGGCGGGTCAGTACTGAGGCAGGGCTGCACTATCAGAGGGTCGTGCTAATGGAGTGTTGCATTGTCGGAGGGTCAGTACTGAGGTAGTGCTGCACTGTCGGAGGGTCAGTACTGAAGGATTGCTGCACTGTCAGAGGGTCAGTACTGAGGGAGTGCTGCACTGTCAGAGGGTCAGTACTGAAGGATTGCTGCACTATCAGAGGGTCAGTACTGAGGGAGTGCTGCACTGTCGGAGGGTCAGTGCTGAGGGAGTGCTGCACTGTCGGAGGGTCTGTACTGAGGGAGTGCTGCACTATCAGAGGGTCGTCCTGAGGGAGTGTTGCACTGTTGGAGGGTTAGTACTGAGAGAGTGCTGCACTGTCAGAGGGTCAGTACTGAAGGATTGCTGCACTGTCAGAGGGTCAGTACTGAGGGAGTGCTGCACTGTCAGAGGGTCAGTACTGAAGGATTGCTGCACTATCAGAGGGTCAGTACTGAGGGAGTGCTGCACTGTCGGAGGGTCAGTGCTGAGGGAGTGCTGCACTGTCGGAGGGTCAGTACTGAGGGAGCGCTGCACTGTCGGAGGTTCTAACTGAGGGAGTGCTGCACTATCAGAGGTCGTCCTGAGGGAGTGTTGCACTGTTGGAGGGTTAGTACCAAGGGAGTGTTGCACTGTCAGAGGGTCAGTACTGAAGGATTGCTGCACTGTCAGAGGGTCAGTACTGAGGGAGTGCTGCACTGTCGGAGGGTCAGTGCTGAGGGAGTGCTGCACTGTCGGAGGGTCAGTACTGAGGGAGTGCTGCACTGGCAAAGCATCAGTACTGAGGGAGTGCTGCACTGTCAGAGGGTCAGTACTGAGGGAGTGCTGCTCTGTCAGAGAGTCATGCTGCAGGAATGTTGCACTGTCGGAGGGTCAGTACTGAGGGAGTGCTGCACTGTCAGACGGTCAGTTCTGAAGGATTGCTGCACTGTGTCAGAGGGTCAGACCTGATGGAGGGCTGCACTATCAGAGGGTCGTGCTCAGGGAGTGTTGCATTGTCGAAGTGTCAGTTCTGAGGAAATGCTGTATTGTCGGAGGGTCAGTGCTGAGGGAGTGCTGCACTGTCAGAGGGTCAGTACTGAGGTAGTATTGCACTGTCGGAGGGTCAGACCTGAGGGAGTGCTGCACTGTCAGAGGGTCAGTACTGAGAGAGTACTGCACTGTCAGAGGATCAGTACTGAGAGAGTGCTGCACTGTCAGAGGCTCAGTACTGAGGGAGTGCTGCACTGTCAGAGGGTCAGTACTGAGGGAGTGCTGCACTGACAGAGGGCCAGTGCCGAGGGGGTGCTGCACTATCAGAGGGTCCTGCTGAGGGAGTGTTGCACTGTCGGAGGGTTAGTATTGAGGGAGTGCTGCACTGTCAGACAGTCAGTACTGAGGGATTGCTGCACTGTCGGAGGGTCAGTACTGAGGGAGTGCTGCACTGTCAGAGGGTCAGTACTGAGGGAGTGCTGTACTGTCAGGGAGTCATGCTGAAGGAATGTTGCACTGTCGGATGGTCAGTACTGAGGGAGTGCTGCACTGTCAGACGGTCAGTACTGAAGGATTACTGCACTGTGTCGGAGGGTCAGACCTGAGGGAGGGCTGCACTATCAGAGGGTTTTGCTAAGGGTGTGTTGCTTTGTCGGAGTGTCAGTACTGAGGAAGTGCTGCACTGTTGGAGGGTCAGTGCTGAGGGAGTGCTGCACTGTCGGAGGGTCAGTACTGATGTAGTGTTGCACTGTCGGAGGGTCAGCACTGTGGGAGTGCTGCACTGTCAGAGGATCAGTACTGAGGGAGTGCTGCACTGTCTGAGTGCCACTACTGAAGGAGTGCTGCACTGTGTCGGCGGGTCAGTACTGAGGCAGGGCTGCACTATCAGCGGGTCGTGCTAATGGAGTGTTGCATTGTCGGAGGGTCAGTACTGAGGTAGTGCTGCACTGTCGGAGGGTCAGTACTGAGGGAGTGCTGTACCGTCAGAGGGTCAGTACTGAGGGATTGCTGCACTGTGTCGGAGGGTCAGCACTGTGGGAGTGCTGCACCGTCAGAGGATCAGTACTGAGGGAGTGCTGCACTGTTAGAGAGTTAGTACTGAGGGAGTGCTGCACTGTCAGAGGGTCAGTACTGAGGGAGTGCTGCACTCTGTCAGAGGGTCAGTGCTGAGGCAGTGCTGCACTATTAGAGGGTCGTACTGAGGGAGTGCTGCACTGTCGGAGGTTCAGTACTGAGGGATGCTGCACTGTCGGAGGGTCAGCAGTGAGGGAGTGCTGCACTGTCAGAAGGTCAGTACTGAGGGAGTGCTGCACTGTGTCGGAGGGTCAGGACTGAAGGAATGCTGCACTGTCAGAGGGTCGTGCTGAAGGAATGTTGCACTGTCGGTGGGTCAGTACTGAGGGAGCGCTGCACGGTTTGAACTTTCATTACCGAAAGTTAGATGGTCAGTTCCGATAGGGAAGTTCATTTTCAGAGAGACAGTACTGAGGCAATGCTGCACTACTGGAGAGGCTCTACTCTGTGAGTGCTGAGCTGTTGTAGGCCCAGTTTGAGGGTGTGCTCCACAGAAACAGGAAGTAGGATTTTCAGCTCCTTGAGTCTGGTCCACTGCCATTCATTAGCTGATATATATCTTGGCTCCACATTCTTTCCTACCCTTGCCTAACAAAACATGGCACAAAGATTGGAGTGTGTGAAATGTGTTTTGATTCATGGCTGACTGGCACGAACACTGGGGAAAGAGGCAGATGCACAATGGGCTGGGCTTAACTTAAACTATGCCAGGGCCAATTTACTCGTGAATTCTATATCTAGGACTGTGGAGAGGGCTTTAACCTATTTAGCACGTAGGATATTTCCAATCTAATTGATGCTGGCTATTCACCTCATCAAAGATGGACACGGACAGCAAATGCATGGAAACACCACCACCTGGAAGCTCCCCTCCTGACTTGGAAATATTTCACCGTCAAAATCCTGGAATTCCCTCCCTAACAGCACTGTGGGTTTAGCTACACTACATGGACTGCAGCGGTTCAAGAAAGCAGTTCACCATCACCTTCTCAAGGGGCAATTAGGGATGGGCAATAAATGCTGGCCCAGCCAGCGAAGCCCACATCCCACAAATGAATAAAAAATCTGCCCTCAGGTGTGAGTATAAACTATCACCTGGACAGAAAACTCTTTAACCTCAGTCGCCTCTGTGACAAAACAAAACTGAGCACTATAGATACACATGATCTATAGATTGGGGATGACTGCTGTGTTGTTTCCCACCCTGCACCACGTTTATGAGACACTCTCAATCTCTTCAATTCTCCATAGGAGAGCCTTGGCCTGTCCTGAATATTGTCAAAACAAAACTCATATCAACCCAAAGCTGGTCAGCCACATATTCCACCCCACACATATGTAGAAGGAGAGACCATGGAATATGTTGAGCACTTCCCACACCTGCTCACAGCATTTCTTACAAGATTGGTGAATTGAAAGCACAAATAGAATTCAAGGTGTGATGTGATAGTCATTACAGGGGCGTAGGGCGGAACTTTACAGCCCATCACAGTGAGGGCGGGGCCATAAATTGCGGTGAGCCATTCAAAAATGCCTTGCCTTTGATGGGAGCAGAAATCCTGCCGTGGCATGGCAACAACATCTGTTCTGTGCACCATGACTTCTGTTGACTTGTGGAGACTTTGCTACAGTTTGTGGAAGGCGGAGCTGGTGCAGCTGATCCGCTGTTGGGTCACCTCATCAATGGTGGCTTTTTGAGGGAGGTGACTGCCAAGTCATTTCTCCTGACAATGTGGGAGTCCTCTGGGAGCCTGCCAGCGCCCACGCCAGAGCTTAGGTGTAGCAGCTGCCTCGCTTGTACCAGAGATGGGGAGGCCGTGCACTCCTCACCCAGCACCTTCCCACCTGACAAAACACCCCCAACTCCAAACATGGCTAGGGGGAGGATATTAAATCGGCTCCAACAGTCTGCAAAGAGATTTAGATAGCCTGAGTAAGAGGGAAAACAGTTGGTAGATGGAGTGTAACCTGGGAAAATGTGAGACTGTCCACTCAGAAGGAGAATAGGAAAGCAGAATCATGTTTAAACAGAGAGAGATAGTGTCCTAACACCTACAGGCCAGTTAGTTTAACATCAGTGATGGGGATAGTTTTAGAAACATTCATCAGGACATGTTCACAGGTCAGTGAGGTGCATCTATTGTGTGGCTGAAGAGAATTAGCATATTTTCTGATTTTTGTGTGCTAGTTTTCTTCTCATTTTCAGCCTACACCGCTGGCCAGCAGCAATGTGAAGAGAGTGAAATGTGTAAACCGCTCCCTGTCAGTACACAGCCTCTTCATCGACAAGTACTCAGCTGGATCTCCTCATGGTGACACACTGAAACTGGGCCCACTGCAATCCCAGGCTAAAGCTTTAGAGGAACTCAGAGATGATTTGGCCCCAGACATGCCATGTGCAGTCCCACTAGCATGTGGACACACCCTAGTACTCATGAACGAAGCTCCCAGCTTTGCTTTCCTTTGGACTCAACAAGGGAATTTGAGAGGGTGATCCTGACCTTTGCACAGCCCAGGATCTCCATAAATTTTGTCTAAGTTTCCATCCTGATAGTCTATTATCACTGCAGAGTGTAAACACAACACAGAGACAGCAATCACAAGTGATATCAATTGGCACATGGAAGGGCAGTCTCCAGTGGGTGGTAACATGGTGTCCCACTGGCCAGTCACCACCCAACTCAAGTCAGGCAGCCCTTGCCTATTAAGATGCCGACCCACCACAGTCCATCTGCTTCAATGGGTGCTTGGAACTTAGAATGTCTGCTCAACAGGTGGACAAATCCATCGCATCAGACAAACAAAATAAACAAAAAGAAAGAAAATGGCAATTCTTTAAATGGTCAGGACCATGTGCACAGGATTGACAGGCCACTTGCAGCTAGTCAAAAATGTGTGCAAGACCACCGAAATCAATGTGGAACTTGATAGGTTGAACATTGACATGACTTTTCTACAGCTCAATAGAGGTGGGTCACAGAAAGAAAAACATCACATGCTCACCTGGCAAGGAAAGAGTTAAGAAGAAACACATGAGCAAGGCATCGGTTTCACTGTAAGGAACTCACTACTCTAGTACCACAACGGCCCACATATATGATTTGAGCTAGTTCTCTCCATCCACCTCCCAACTCAAACAGGACCAGTGAACCTGATGAGTATCTAAGCTCCAACATTGTACTCCACTACAGAGGTAAAAAACCAGCTCTGAAGAGCTCGACACTGCTATCAGCAGAATCCCTAAGTCAGAACATCTTAGCCTATTGGGGATTTCAGCATGAGAGTGGGTAAGGACCATGAGGCCTGCCTCTGCCATCATGGCCTAGGAAAGGTTAATGAGAACAGAGAGACAGACTACTTGAGCTTTGCTGCTACCACAAACTTTGTGTAACTAATACTTCCTTTCAGAAAAAAACACGCCATAAGGTGGCATCCAAGATCAGAGCATTGGGACCAGTTGACTTGACCGTCACCAGTCCCAACTCTCTCAATACTCACCACTACCATGGCGCTGGCTGTCATACAGATCACTCCCTGGTGAGCACTCCCTGGTGACAGGATACAGTCCTTGAAGATTTTTTCATTCAAAGCAGAAATGCCATTCTCATATCAATATCAACCATACTTCTTGCCTAGGTAAAAACCAACAGCTCTGTGACTCAACTGAACAGGTGCTCATGGGCATCCCCACCCAGAGTGTAAAAATGAAATGGAATGTACTTCGAAACACCATCTATAATCCTGCACTCTCAACATATAGAAAGCAGGAGCAGAAAAAATGCTGACTGGTTCCAGGCTAACAAAGCTGCAAAGGTGCCTGTCGTTGAAGCCAAGCAGTCCACTTTCATTAATCACAAGTGAGAAGACTCTGAGTGCACTGAGAGCTGCTCAAAGCAAAGTCCAGCAAACTGTGAGGCAGTACACTACTGGTTACAACTTTTCCAGAATATCCAGATATCGTTTGCCGTGGGTAACACTAGGAGCATATATGAAATGATCAAAAAGGCAACAGGTCCATCAGCAGAGAAAGGGGCTCCACTGAAAGCAAAGGCAGGGGAGGTCATCACCGACTGCAATAAACATTTGGAGAACACCACCTTGAGTTGTACTCGAGGAAGAACACTGTCACCGAGGAAGCTCTTGACACCACAGAAATTCTGCCTGGCATGGCAGAGCTAGAACTCAAACTCACAGTGGAAGAGCTTAGCAAAGCTATTGACTCACTTGCCATGGTCAAAGCTCCAGGTGCTGATGCTGTACCACCTGAATTCATCAAGCACAGAAAACCAACACTCCTACAGCACCTACATAATCTTCTCCATCTCTGTTGGAGGGAGGGCACAGTGGCCCAGGATATGTGTGATATAAAGATTGTAACCCTGTACATTAACAAGGGCAAGCGCAGTGGTTACAAAAACTATCAAGGCATCTACCTGCTGAGCATTGTGGGATAAGTATTTGCCTGTGTTGCCTCTGTGAGACTGCAGATCCTGGCTGAACACGTCAACCCCGAGTCCCAGTGTGGTTTCAGAACTGGAAGATTTACAATTGACATGACCTTCTCTGTCCATCAGCTGGAAGGGAAATGCTGTGATTGCTTGTTCTGGGAGAAAGCTGCACCATTTTGTGTGAAAGAATGTTCCCTACTGCCTCTCATGATTAGGCCGGCTCTGACTTTTTTGTTTTGTTTCCCTGTCCTAGACATTCTCAACACCTGTCCCCAAATGTTGATAGGAAGTGAAATGGTCAGCGTCCCATGTTTCAACACCAGTAATCTGTGGGCAGAGCTGTTCATAAATTGAGATTTTTGAGGACAGGTCTTGGGGTTTTTGTTAGGGTTGGGAAGTGACTGGGCTGAGGCACTGATGTGATGTTTCTATTGCACGCTCTTGCAGGAGCTGATCCTGGATGCAGAGGACATTTGGATTCAACTAGAGGGTCTGTCAGAGACTACTGAGTACACACTGAGACTGCAGTCAGCACATGGCGCCATGAGAAGCACAGCAGAACATGCCTCATTCACTACAGGTATGAGCGGAGTGAATGTGCAAACTGGTGAGCCCTCTTCTCCAGCCTGAGTACAGGGATCCATCTAAAACAAGGATAAATACAACTCTACTAAATATCAACTCACTAAACTAACCCTTAAGCTCTGAAAGTTTCTCCCCAGATTTCTCCAGCTCACTAACACACCCTCGAAAATGCTCCCTCAAACCTCCCTCTTTGACCAAAGGTAAAGGTGTCACATGTCTTCGTATCTCCTCATGTTGCTAGGTGTCAAACTTTATTTCATAATACTCCTGTGAAACACCTTCGGACATTGTATTGTGTTATTATAAACACAAGTTGTTATTGTAGTTGCTAAATGTATGACTGACATTTCTAATTGACATCAGTGGCCTGTCCTTTAATTCTAAGGAGCTAATTCGGGGGGATTTAAATAAATTGCTTGGCTTAAGTTATAAAGATCCCGTTTGGATCCTACCAACATTCAGAAAAGCCAGTGGAACTTGCAAAGTGGTAAAGAATTTAAGAAAATAAAGTTTGCATCTTCCAGATGTCAACTCAAAAGGAATGAAACACAAAAATGCACCAGTATCATTCCAATAAGAACTGGAATGTATCGCAATATCTTCAATTTCAAATTAGACTAAATCTTAATATCACACCACATCAACCACAGTAGAGCCCATAATTAGCAAATCACCAGATTTTGAGTCCCTATGTTAAAGGTATATTAATTGTGTTTAATTGCATGTAGGTGTTGGGTATTAAATGGAGGTTCACTTGAGCCCATATAAATGGACACCAAATGAAACCAGAGTTTTCAGGTTAGAAGGTACATGCTTGTAACTCTGTAAATAAATTACTATAAAAAGTGTATTAGGATTTGCTCCAATTTATCTGGCTTTCTGGAATTCAGCCATTCTAGCTCAAACAAAACCTAGTATTACCCCAGCAATAAAATCAAATAAACCCTAATATTACCTCATTAAAAATTCCAATATCTGCATTACAGATGAGTATAATCTCCCATTTCACCTAACACAAACCCTGATGTATGTACTATTAACTCTCATCAAACTCCATACCTTTCAAGTCCAAGCTTCCACAGAACTGCAGTCCTCACTCATTGGGAACAAAGGAACAAGAAGAGACTATTCAGCCCCTTGAGCCCATCATTCAAAGAGAAGATCATGGCTGGTCTGCATCCATATTCCATTGTCTAGACAAAAACTTATGAACCTCAGATTTTGGGTGAGGGAGTGTCGACTGTTTTTTTTGTGTGACACAATTCCACATCTGTATGATGATTGTTGCTGATAGCAATCCTGGGACCACCCCATCGCCACTGCCCTCAACCCCAGATGGATGTTGGGTGGGGCTGGGATTTGGGCTAAGGTGTGATTAAGTCGTAATCAACAAGCCTGTGACCCTTGCTGTTACAGCTCCGTGTGTAAATATTGGCCCCCTGGGTGAGGTACCAGAGAGCCCCGATTGGCACTGAGATTGCACCCAAGCAATGAGTCAGTGCCTTCAGGAGGGGAAAGCAGAAAGTTGGTGAGGAAATGTGTGTGTGTATATACTACACACTAACAGATCTGCCGGTGGCATTATTGGGCAGTACATACAACATAATGGATCACTTTAGAATCAAGGATTCAAAGTGGCTTAAGAAGACATATTCTTTTTTCACAACACGGTTCTCTGGGTTTGTTTTTCCTGTGCTTTAACAATCCAATTCTCTCTCTCAAGATCATTATTTCATTAAACCCATAAATCAGTGACTTTTGCATATATTTATTTTGCTCCATTATAAATAGTTTTCACTTCTAATTCTCACTGCTGAGAATTTACAACAAGATGTAATGCAAAGGTAGGCGTTGGAGATAGTTATCTGGTAATTCCTGGTAGTAAAGAGGGAGATGGAGGTTAAAGGGAGAAATGTTTCCTTACTTCTCTTCATAGCCTTGCTAATGTCCCCTTGTCCTAGACCACTCTACTAGGTTCTCTCTCTTCACCCTCTCCATTCAAAACTCCAATCAATCAAATCTCGCTTAACATCCTATATTCCAAGAAATACAAACCGAGTTTATGTAATGTGAGAGCCATCGGGTGACAGCCACTCCAAAAATGATTTGATCTCTTTGTTTTCTCATTACGAACACAGTAGACAAAATTGGGAGAGTTGTTAATGCACTGAGTGAACTGGGCAGGCAGAAGTAACCTCACAAGTCAACACAGATGAAGATAGAACACTAAATTTGCAGAGCTATTATTAAATTCAATTAGTTTTTGCCTCAGCACCTAATCCAGCAGTGAATCCCACAGCCTCATCACCGTCTGTAAAGAATTTCTTCTGCTTTCTTTTCCAAACCTCACCTTGTATCTTTGGCTTCTCATTCTTGACTTTCAATTAGTCTGCTTCTCTGTAGTCTATAACCACGCTTTCATATTTTAACAGCTTCTTTATAATCGCTCCATAATGTGCATAATTCTAACAACTTTTCATATTTGTTTGTTTTGGATTTTATACTCAGGTGCATGAACAATGCTCAGTGTTAAACCTGCTGAAAGCCATCCGCAGACATTTTCGGGCTTGCCAGCTGGGATGTCTCTTAATACACTGCGTATTTCAGCATGTTGCCCTCTGCAGTGATTTGTGGCGTGTATGAACAGGCTGAGAAAAAATGGAGCTCTTCAGCCAGTCAGGTTGAATAATTCTTACTGAGACACACAGGTTCCAAATGAGGAAGTGCAAAAACAATAAATAGAAATTAGATTTAAATAATGTACAGAAAGTAAAATAAAGAACAGGAGATACAGATGGATGGGATAAAGATAAAAGAGACAGACAGAACAATTAAAAATACTTGCTTTTATTTTTTTAAAAACTTCCATTTATTTACTCTGAGGGAATGAGACTCCACATTTAAAAATTAATTAATAATCCCACCATGGCAGATGGTGAAATTTGAATTCAATAAAAAATATCTGAAAATAAATGTCTGACCTCAAAACCATTACCGATTGTTGTAAAAAACCTGTCCTTTTAGGGAAGGAAACCTGCTGTCCTTACCTGGTCTGGCCTACATGTGACTCCAGGCCCACAGTAATGTGGTTGACTCTTTAATGCCCTCTGAACAAGGGCAAGTAGGGACGTACAAGAAATGCTTAGCCAGTAATGCCCACATCCCATAAACAAATATAAAAAAAAAATTGGAGCCAGAGAGGTTGTTCAGCATTAATTATCACTTATCACACCCATGAAATTCCACTTACTTCTGCATGCGCCAGCCCTAACTCTCCTGGCCATCTTTAGTTTAGAATGAATGGGCAAGTTCACTTCATTACAGTGCTGGGTCTATCAGTATGGACTATAACACAATCTGCAGAGGAGCAACGTATGTATGTCTCAGTTTAACTTTGCACGTGTATAATTCAGAAGTTTCTGTCAGATTTACTCAGTTACAACAGTGAGCACTGACAGCCTCAACATTAATCCCATCACAAATTCCAAGCCAAATTAATTCCCATATCCTGAGGTTAGGTCGGAATATTGTTGTAAATCTGCTCCTTGCATTTGCTACTGTTTAGCAATCTACTTATTGTTAATAATCTACTGGGTAGTTTGGAAACTAAGCTGCTGTCTGACAGAAAGTTTCTTCCATCATTTTCCAAAATCAAAATATTCATGTGGGTTCACTTGATTATACTAGGATCTCTTGGCTCAAACAGAAATCTATTCCATAACCTTTGGCTCAGACAACATGTCTTGTGTACGTCCATGAGGAGGTAAAGGAACAGTTTGTAGAGAGTGAATGCTCACGGGAGTGGATTTTGGCACTGAGCACAGTGCAAGAATCTGAGGAAGAAATCCAACTCACTCACTGTGATGTTAACAAAGAGTTAGGATTGGAATATCAAAGGCTGGTCCAAACTTTTACATTTAAAACAGCTGAGCAGGAGCAGTACTTTGAAATGCTTGAGAGGACTCAGTTAGGAGACAGAATTCAGCCATTATGTGACAAGATGATGGTGGAGGGGGTGGCAATTCTGGATTTAGTTTTAGGGAATGAATGCGGACAGGTGGAAGGGGTATCAGTAGGAGAGCACGTTTGTGGTAGTGATCATAATTCGGTGAGATTTAGCATAGTTATGAAAAAGGACAACGGCAAAATAGGAGTCACATTTTGAAACTGGGGGCAAAGGCCAATTTTACTAAGCTGAGGAGTGATTTAGCAAGCGTGGACCAGAAACAACCATTGGAGGAAACAGCTACTGGAAGGTAAATCAGTGTCGGAGCAGTCGGGGGAGAGGGGGGTATTCAAGGCGGAGATTCAAGAGGTTCAGGGTAAACATGTTCTGACAAAGAAAAAGGGTGACACAGCCAAATCTAGAGGCCCCTGGGTGATAGAAGGTGAGACAAATTAGGGAAGCTGAGGTCAGGCACTGAGAGCTTAATAATGGTGAAAACCCAGTAGACTATAGAAAGTGTAAGGACGAAATTAAAAGGGAAATTAGGAAAGCAAACAGAGGACATGAGAGAAATCCAGGCAACTAAAAGGTAATGAGCAGGATGACTAAGGGGAGAGTAGGGCCTCTTTAGGACCAAAAAGGAATGTAGGAGCGAGATTGGACCATTCAACCCCTCGAGTCTGCTTGCTATTTATCATCACTTATCTTTTACCTCATCATCTTCCTGCACTATCCCTGTATCCCTGAGATAATAGGAAACCTAAGTGTGGAGGCAGAGGATGTTGCTGGGGCTCTTAACGAATACTTTGGGACTGTCTTCACAAAAGATTGTGTTGTAGCTAAGGATGAGTGTGTGTGAAATATTGGGTGGAATAAATACTGCAGGAGAGGAAGAATGAAAGGGTATGATATCTTTGAAAGTAGATAAATCAGCAGGCCTGGATGAAATATGTCCCAGCTCGTTAAACAAAGCAAAGGAAGAAATTACAGAGGCTTTGACATCATATTTCAATCTTCTCTGGAAGATTGGAGTAGTGCCAGAAGACTGGAGAACACCTAACATTGTACCATTCTTTAAAAAGCAAGGCCAGTTAGCCTAACTTCAGATGTGGATACATTCTTGGAATCAATTCTAAGGGACAATATGCTTAGAGAGGCATAGATTAAAATCAACATAGAATTTTTAAGGGAAGGTCATATCTGACTAACTGGTTCTAACATTGTTGAAAGGCAGGAAGCAAAGGGTAATGTTTGACAGGTGTATTTGTGACTGGAAGGATGATTCCAGTGGGGTTCAGCAGGGCTGAGTACTGGGCCCTTTGTCTTTTGTATGAAAGCTTTAGATTTAAATGTCGGAGGTGTGATAAAGAAATGTGCAGATGATACCAATATTGGCTGTGTGTTTGACAGTGAGAAGGCAAGCTTTAGACTGCAGAAATATATAGATAGTCTGATCACTTCAACAGGAAAGTGGAAGATGGAATTCAATCCAGAGAAGTATGAGGGAGGTGAATAAGGCAAGAGAATACACAATAAATGGGAGGATACTGCATAATGTGGACGATCAGAGGGTCTGTGGAGTTTAGTGAATGTCCACAGATCCTTAAAGGTAGCAGGACAGGTCAATAAGGGGGTTAAAAAAGCACACGGCCTGCTGTCCTTTATTAGCCAATGGAGACATAGAACATGAGATTACAGAGATTATACTAGTTGGACAACAGTTTGAGCACTGCTTACATTCCTGGTCACCACATTACAGGAAACCATGTTTTCAATCTACCTAGAATTACAGGTATCCTCAGGGCATACAATATTCCTTGGACTGCTGTTCTCGCCGCATCCTGAGATCCACACTCAGTGCCATGCGCTGCCTTATGAACACACTCGACCTCTCCCTTCAGCAGCACCAACTCCTATCCCAATGCTGTCCTTGTATCCAGCTTCACTTTATTCTTTGCCTCATCTGACGCCTTAACAAGAAACTTTTTCCCTTCCTTTTAGGTGTTAAGGAATGCAAGCCCTAACAATTTATTTCAAATCACGCTTTCACAGATTGCTGACCCTTGTTCTGCTATTAACAGACTCTGCTATCTTCCCTTTATACCACTATCAGCACCTTCTTTACTCTTCACCACAACCATTAACACTCCCTTTGCCTTGTGTCCATGACATCGTCAATCTCTCCTTAGCTGTTGCCTATCCCTGACCTTCTATCTTGCTCCAATCCCTCTTAAACAGTATAAAATCCATCAAATTTCTACTTCTCTTGAGCTCTGAAGAAGAGTCATATGGACTCGAAATGTTAACTCTGTTTCTCTCACAACGAATGCTATCAGACCTGAGTTTTTCCAGTATTTTCTGTTTTTTTTTGAGATTTCCAGCATCCACAGTATTTTGCTTTCATTATACAGGAAAGATATTCCTGTGCTGGAGAGGATGCGGGAAGGCTCCCGAGGATGTTGCCAGGACTAGAGGATTTTAGCAATGAGGAGAGATTGAATTGGCTGGGGTTGTTCATGGAACAGAGGAGGCCGAGGGCCGATTTGATTGAAGTGTATAAAATGATGAGGGGCCAAGAGAGGTTAAATAGTGACAACAAAGGGGTCAAAAATTGGCACATAGATTTAAAGTACATGGTAGAAGGATTAGAGAGGAGATGAAGAAAATGTTTTTCACCCAGAGTGTGGTGAGGTTCTGGAACTCGTTGTCTGGAAGGGTGGGAGAGGCAGAAACTCTCAGCACATTTAAAAAACCCTTGGACATCCACTTGAAGAGCCATGATCTTCAGCATTAAGGAGCTCGTGCAGGATGATGGGATTCAGCTGGATAACTCATCGGTGACCAGCACAGACACAGTGGGCAGAACGGTCTCTTTCTTAAATTCCCATAATTTCCATGATAGAATTAACTCAATTTGTGGCAAAGGAGAGGAGTGAAACTGGAGGTAGAGATAGGTGGTGTGGATCTGAGGTATAGGATGTCTGCTTGGTGGAGAAGGATCTAGTGATGGTTGGTTTGGGAGGTGGGGGTTGGCCTGATCTACCCCCAGCTCTACATGGCCAAATACAGTCTAATTCAAATTTTCTATCGTTATTGAATCAGTTAGAAACAATAATATCACCCTCTTGGGCAGTATGAGATGTGCAAAAGAAACCTTGGAGGAGTAAGTCTCCTGATAATTATGCAATTCAATTCCTCCTCTGATTTTATGGCTGAGATCAAGAATCCAATTAATAACGGTGAATGCAAACCCACGTACAACAATAACAACTCAAGCATTGGTGAAAACTGCTCGAGTGAAACAAACGGCACTAGGGGATTGGTCCCAGCCAAGGGCCCTGTGTTATAGGTTCTAAGTGACACCCAATCACAGTATCATATGTTCCGTAGGTAACAGTGACCTCCACTAACACCAGCTTGAGCCTGTTTAAAGAGGTGGTGTCACAGCACCTTTCAGCAAACAGAGAAAATGCCAGAAATATTCGACAGGCCAGGCAGCATCTGTGGAGAGAGAAACAGAGTTAACATTTCAGCTTGAAAAATTTTAATCAGAACACTCACTGGTTCTCTCCAATCAGCTCAATTTTTTTCTAAATCTCAGTCACTCTGTCCCTAATTATAAATTATAATTATATCCAATAACTTCCCCTCATAGAAGTTAGACTAACAGGTTTGTAACTTCCTGGTTTCCCTCTAGCTTTGTTTAAATAATGGAGCTTTGTTTGCCATTTTCCACTTTAAAGGACAATTCCTGAATCCAGAATGTTCTGGAAAGGTTATGATTAAAGTGAGTGCAATTTCCTCACCTCCTCCCTTTTAAAACTCTGCAGGTGGTTTGGTAGGGAAATATCATCAGCTCCTGGGGATTTTAACTATAATGAACCCTGAAAAAAAAACAATTAACTTGACTATTACCTGCAAAAACATAGCCTTTTTGCACCTCAGCCCTAAACAAATGGCCTCTGTCCTTATGCCCAGACAGACCAAGTTCTTTCTTTCCAATACTACAATGGTTGGTTCCTCCTCTGGCTTTTCCCATGTACAACGCTAGTTGATCACTCCTTCATATTATCAAGCATTGCTGTGGATTTGGCCAGGTGCCCTTCCTGCCACTAATCCTCCCCATGTATCCAGGCTGGAGACTGGTACAAATGTATGCCTGCTTGCTTACGCCAGTGGCTGGAATAAACCAGTTATCACCACCAGCCTCCCCCATGCAAAATTCAGTAAGCTCCATTCTCAACAATTACAGAACTCTAGCGTAGGAATCTCTGTCTTTGTGAGAAGATTTGAGAACTGGATGAGTTCTTAGTAGGTCTGCTGCTTTTATTGGTGAATTGGTTCATTCGCTCGTTTTTTGGTTCAATGGTCCACAACTCATGTTTTGCGTTGGGGTCATTGATAGGTCATTTCAAAGCCCTTCATGGCTGCTATTGTTCCTAGAGTTTGAGGAGTGAAGTGAGGAGGCATTGATGAGTTGCTTCTCCTGGTGCTCTGTCTTCTCCCGAAGTCCTGATCCATTGTTTCTCACTGTAGTGGGCAGGGTCTACCCATACCCATGGGACTGCACTCAGCACCTACTTAATGGAGACACCATCAGCGGCATCTATACCATCTACATCAATGGAGAGCCACAGCAAAGCGTGCAAGTCTTCTGTGACATGACAACCGATGGAGGAGGCTGGACTGTGAGTAAAATTTCATTCTTTCTTCCTGCACTTATTGTTCAATAACAGACTTTGGGACTGCTTATCTCACAATCTCTTCCACAAGATCCTCACTCTCATGAGGTGAGGCTTGAGTCTCAAACTATTATGTTCTTGCTGAATCCACTTCAATGAAATCCCAGTTTGTGGTACTTTGCTAGCACGGAGAACCTGAGCTGAACAGCTAGGCATCAGAACATAGAATGCTGCTCAGGGTGGGGAGATAAGGACATGAAGTGAGGTCAGTTGATAAGCCATGGCAAGGCACAAGTTCACAAGAAGTATTAAATGTGTGTAGGTTGGAGGTGGGGGAGAAAACCATGGGAGATGCAGAAGGCCATGAGTCAAGGTCCTGGCAAATCAACTACTCATGATGCTGGCACTCAATACTGAGGATCAGACGTGGACCAAGGGTGCTTCAGGTTGGGGAAAGATGGAGGAACATTCAGAGGGCAATCCCATGCAGAATATTTCCTTCAGGCAAAACAGGGACTGCTAAAGCAGGAAGCAATCTGCACTCAGGTACAAGCCAGTCACAGTCAGCCAGATGAATGAATGTTGATGTAGTTGCTCGATTCTGTGTAAACAGGGGATGATGATCCAACAAAGCTGATCCCTTGGCCCAGATTCGAAGGTTAGAACCAGGCAAACTTTACAATTAGGTTTCCTCCATCCAGCGAGGAAATAGTTCACTTTGTATGGAATTGGCTCTTAAACACAGAGTAAGGACCGAACACTCCCAGGACAGGTACAACACTGGATTAGATACAGAGTAAAGCTCCCTCTACACTGTCCCCATCAAACACTCCCAGGACAGGGTTAGATATAGAGTAAAGCTCCCTCTACACTGTCTCCATCAAACACTCCCAGGACAGCTGCAGCACAGGGTTAGATACAGAGTAAAGCTCCCTCTACACTGTTCCCATCAAACACTCCCAGGCCAGGTACAGCAGGGGGTTAGGTACAGAGTAAAGCTCCCTCCACACTGTCCCCATCAAACACTCCCAGGGCAGGTACAGCGCGGGGTTAGATACTAAGTCGGACATTCTCTGTTACTGGTGCTGAGTTTTGTACATTCAGTTGATCCATGCCATTCCAACACCTCCATGCTGCCCTGGAATCTTCTCATGTTTGAAGATATAATCAGAATGTCAGAAATAATGATGATTACTTAGTGAACTAGAGAGTACAGTTAATGCACTGCCCTTTCCTGATACAGGTGTTCCAGAGACGACAGAATGGACTGACGGATTTTGCACGGACATGGGCGGATTACCGAGTGGGCTTTGGAAACCTGGAGGATGAATTCTGGCTGGGTAAATAAAACAAGATCACATTCCAAATCTGAGAAAAGGGGCAGATGTTCTGTCATCGGTTCCATGGTTTAAAATAAACATCCTAATTCACTCTACTTTTGACATTTATGGAGGTTGATTCTGCCTTTCACTGAAGGTTTGATCACTTAATGTCCCGCTTTCATTTGCCTCAACCGTCACATCCATTGTTTCTCAGCCGAGGTGGCAATTGTTCAATAATGGTGGCTCTCCCTAACCTCAATCCTCTACCTTGTAGAAACTACTCTATCCATTCAATGCTGTCCTCAAGTTTGGTGTGAGAATGACCAGAATGAAATGCCTAAAAAATGCCTTTGTCATTTTACTCCTGGATTTTGCCTGTAGGAGTGTCTGGCAAATTCATCTGTAATTCTGCGACACTTCAGAATATTCAGAGAGGATTAGCAGCCCTGAGTTCACTGATTGTGTCAGGAATTCAGACTATTATATTGGGATAGAGAAGGTGTTTCAGCTCCACAGTCCTTAACACAATCTCTCCATATTCACAGGCAAGAAGCCAGAACACTGGCACACTCTGTGTCTTTACTCTGAGTCACACTCACTCTGCAAACATAAAAGAACGTAAGAAATAGGAGCAGGAGTAGACCATACAGCTCCTCAAACCTGCTCTGCAATTCAATGTAATCTTAATCCTCTAGCACAACTCCACTTTGCCCACCACTTGCCATATTCCTCAATCCCTTTGTAGATCAAAAATCTAACTCAGCCTTGAGTATATTCAATGACCCAGCCTCCACGATCTCTGGGGGAAGAGAATTCCAAAGACTCAAGGCCCTCACTGAAAAGAAATCCCTCCTCATCTCAGTTTTAAATGGGAGGCCCTTTATTTTGAAATTGTGCCTCCTATTTCTGGATTCCCTCATGAGAGGAAACATCTGCTTAGCATCCACCCTATCAAGCCCCCTCAGCCTTATATTTTCAATAAGATCACTTCTCGTTCTTCTGAACTCTAATGAGTCTAGGCCCAACCTCTCCTCAGAAGACAAACTCCTCATCTCAGGAATCAGCCGAGTGAACCTTCTCTGAGCTGCTTCCAATACAAGTATATCCCTCCTTAAATAAAGAGACCAAAACTGCACACAGTATTCTAGGTGTGGCCTCACCACTGCCCTGTGCAGCTGTGGCAAGACTTCCCTTCTTTTACACTACAAACCCTTTGTAATAAAGGCCAACATTCCATTTGCCTTCCTAATTACTTGCTGTACCTGCATGTTAACATTCCTGTGATTCATGTACATGGACATCCAAATCCCCCTGTACTGCATAATTCTACAGTCTCTCTCCATTTAAATAATATCCTAATTTTCTGTTCTTCCTGTCAAAGTGGACAACCTCCATGTGCCAATTTCTTGCCCATTCACTTAACCTACCCCCCATGTCACTTTGCAGACTCTTTGTATCCTTGTCTTATTTGCTTTCCTGCCTTTCTTTGTATCATCAGCAAATTTGGCTACAATACTGTTGAACCCTGGTTACCAGTTTGTTGGGGTTATGGACCTGGGTTGCATGCTTGTTTCAGAATGGCCAAGATGGCAAACAACTCAGTGCACCAGTGTTTGCAATTTGATTTCCAGACCTATGGCCGTAAGTATACTTACATGCTGCCAGGATCAATGGTATTGTTTGTGTTTCTGTGTCATCTTTCAATGGGTTTTCTTCTTTTTGACACTGACTTTATTTCCAGCTTTCTTTTCGACTCCCATATTGACCAGACTACTCTCAGATGCAAGCTCTTCTCGAGTAAACTCAATGGTTGAGTTTCCCAGAATTTCATTATTTGTCTGCTTCATGGAAAATTCTGTCTCCAAAGCCTCTTTGGCTTCTTACAGCTTCTTCAGTTCTTCCATTGGCGGACTGCCTCCTGGAAAATGAAGCATTGTTGGGTCTTCTCTGCCAACTCATCCTTCTTTTACTCAGAGAAGTACAGAACTCTTTCTGTTTCTCCTCATACTCTTCCAGATGTACATACTTAGACAGGAGGGAAACTGGCAGTGTGTGAATCTCTTTTGGCAGGTTTTCACTTTTTTTTGGACGTTGTTCACCTCAACCTGGACTCTGTCCCTCAGGATGGCCTCTCCTAATTTTTTGGCTTTCCTACCGTGCTCTTGCTTGAAACATCCTGCATTTCTTTACGTTGATGGGTCTTCACACACACCTTTTCCAAAACAGGAACATTTTTCAGCTTCCTTTTGGAATCTCTGTGACATATCAAGGTTGATTTCCCTCAGCCTGTTTTGTCCTCCGTCTCTCAATACCAACATTTGTAGTTATGCTGATTGGCTTCCGTAATGGGCAGTAACTCTACTTAAGCCTCTGACTTGAATATCTTCTCCTGTGTGTGTTCTTAATTTACTATCAATTTCTTCCAAATTTAATTTATATTCACCATAATTCAGATATATGAAGGTGTGTTCACCAATCACTCTAGTGGAAGCTCCTGTGTCCATTTCCATTCTAATGGGTCTGCCATTTACCTTCGCTGTTACACGTATTGGTTTTGTTTTTCCAACCTCCAAATTAAATAACAAATAAATATCTGAATCTGTTATTTCAGGCTCTTCTACATTGTAGATCACAAATGTTTTTTTCTTTTGGTTGAAAGTCTGTCTGATTCTTTCCTTGCACTCTCTCATTAGGTGTCCATTTTGATGACAATAAAAACATTCAATTTTGTAAACTGCCAATCGTTATAAGGTTATCTTTCCACCTCTATTGGAATTATTCCTTGTTTTCTCTGCTAAGTCATTTCTTCTTATTTTTATGCTACTATTTCCCGCTTCTTGGCAGAGTCTTGCATTTTCATGCCCTTTTTGGCTGGGGCTTCCCACCCAATATGAAGGATGTCGCTGTTTTGCGCCACCCTGTATGGCTTTCTAATCCATTACTGCACTTTCCATGGCCAGTGCTATTGCTCGCGCCTTCTTAAAATCCAAATTTGTTTCAGACAGTAATCTCTGCTGAATCATGTCCTGAATCACACCGTACACTAAACAATCTCTGAGCATATTGTTTAAAGATGTACCAAACTCGCAATGTTCTGTTAGTTGTTTCAAACTTGCCAAATAACAAGCAACTGTCTCCCCCGGGGCTCTATTTCTTGAGTTAAACTTGAACCTTTGCATCATGACGGAGGGCTTTGACTAGGGTAATGACCCTTGACAACGTCTACCAATTCTTCAAAACTTTTCGAATCTGGGGCACTGGGTGGCGTCAAACTTCGAATCAAGCCATGGGTTTTACTCCCACACGTGGACAAGAAGACCGCTCACCTCTTCTCTACCCCCGCAATGTCGTTTGCTTGGAAAAAGAACACAAGGCATTCAATATAATGAGACCAATCATCCATGGCTGGATCGAAAGGATAAATTCTTCCAAATTGTGGCATTCTACGGGGGGATTGCTTTGACGATTAGGACAGAAATTCTACTTACAATTAGCGAGCAGGCTAGAGACTGATTTTGTTTCCCCTGATTTCTTTTGTTAACTTGTTTTATCCTTGAGGCCAGTTTACTTCATCTTCACTTTTTTTGTGCTTTTTCCTCATTGCCAGTTTGGTGGATCCTGGTCACCAGTTTGTTGGGACTTATGGATCCGAGTTGCATAGTTGCATGCTTGTTTTGGGATGGCCAAGTTGGTACTTTAGACAGTTCTTAGGTGAAACACATTCTGTTTATTTGCAAAGGTACTCAGCAGCTACACTTGTGTGCTTTCAACTCAAACCCTGTCTCCATACTTCTCCTTACCAACTCAGACTACTGACTACAGAGGTACCTCGCGCTACTCCTCTATTGGTTACATAAGATCATGTGATCTTCTTCTATAACATCCTTCTCAAAGGTATGTTACACATTACATAAAACCATAATTGCCACAAATACACTCAGCCCCTTCATCCAACTCATTAATGTAAATAGATGAGACCCCGGCACTGGTCCCTGTGGCCCCCCACTAAGTTACAATTTGCCAAGTTGAAAACAACCCATTTATCCTGACTCTGTCTCCTGTCAGTCAGCCAATCCTCTATCCATGCTAATATATCACCCCAACACCATGAGCACTTACCTTTTACGTATCACCTTATCGAATCCTTTTTGGAAATTCAAATATACTACATCTACTGGTTCCTCTTTATACATCCTGCTTGTTAGATCCTCAAAGAACTCTAATAAATTTGTCAAATGCGATTTCCCTTTCATAAAACCATGTTGACTCTTCCTAATTGTATTACAAATTTCTGTGTGTCCTGCTCCTCCTCCCTTAATAAAGGATCCTAACATTTTCCCAATGATTAATGGGTCTATAGTTTCCTGTTTTCTGTCTCCCTCATTCTTGAATAGAAGTGTTACATTTACAATCTGCTGGTACCTTTCCAGAAACTGGAGAATTTTGGAAGATTACAAGTAATGCACACACCACCTCTGCAGCCACTTCCTTTAAGACACTAGGATGCAGATCAACCTCAAGTCCCAATATCTCTTCCAGTACCTTTTCTCTACTGTGATGACATTTGAAATTTCCACTCTTTTGTCTCTTGATTTTCTGGGGATTCTTTTTGTGCCTTCTACCGAACCAGGTACAGAATACTGTTCCATCTCTCTGCTACTGTCTTGTTTTTAATATTAATTGCCCAGTGTCATCCTCTCAGGGACCTGAGCTCAGCTACTCTTTTCCTTTTTATAAACCAGTAGAAGGTTTTACTGTCATTTTTATTTATTTGCCAGTTTACTCCCATATGTTAATTTTTCCCCTTTTTTAGTCATCCTTTGCTGGTTTCTAATTCTTTTCCCAATCTTCTGGCCTACCACTATCCTTTGCTGCATCGTAAACCTTTTCTTTCAATATGATACCATCCTTAACTTCCTTAGTTAGCCATGGACGGTTCAACCTTCTCATATTCTTTCTCAATGGAATATATCTTTGTTGCGAGTTATGAAATATCTCTTTAAATGTTTGCTACTGTGATAGATTTTAAACTATTTTCATATTCCACTTGAGCCAATTCTGTCTTCACTCCCTTGTAATTGCCTTTATTTAAGTTGAAGATACTAGTTATGGACCGACCCATATTTCTCACCCTCAAACTGAATGTGAAATTCCATCATGTTATGATCGCTCTTGCCTAGAGGATCCTTTACTATGAGGTCTTTAATTAATCACATCTCATTACTCATAATAAAGCCTACTCCCTGGTTGGTTTCAGAATGAACTGTTCTAAGAATCTGTCTCAAATACATTCAATGAACTTATCTTCCTGGCGATGTTTGCCAATTTGATTTCTCCTGTTGATATGAAAATTAAAGTCACCCATGATTATTACAGTACCTATATTACAAGCCCCCATTTTATCTTGATTTGTACTCTGTTCTACAGTGTAACTACTGTCAGGGGGTCAATAAACTACACCCATCACTGATTTCCTTCCTTTGCTTGTTCTTATCTACACCCAAACTGATTCTAAATCTTAATCTTCCAAACCAAGATCATTTCCCATTACCCTCCTGATCTCATACTTTATTAACAGAGCTATCCCACCTCCTTTTCCTTTCATCCTGTCCTTCTGAAATTCCACATATTTGAATATTCAGGTCCCAGCCTTGGTCACCTTGTAACCATGTCTCTGTAATGGCCATCGTGTCATACTCAGTTATTTCTTTTTGTGCCATCAATTCACTCATCTTGTTATGAATGCTGTGTGCATTCAGGTAAAAAGGGTTTAATTCTGTCCTGGTACCAGTTTTGCCCACAGTGACATTATTTGTTGGTGGACTCTTGTCTACTTTAACCCTTCTTGTCACACTCTGGTTATCATCACTGTGTAACCACACTGCGCTAATACCTTGTACATTCTCTTGAACCTTGCAAGTCTCCCCTCATGTGAATCCTCCCTCCACTTACAGCTCACTCATAATGAGACTTTTTAAAGCCTTTCCTAGAGCCTTGGTTATACGATTTACCAGGACACTGGTCTCAGTGCAGTTCAGGTGATGATTGTCCGAATGGTTCACCACCCTCTTTCCCCAGTTCTGGTGCCAGTGCCCCATGAATGTCATTTCTCTTACACCAATCTTTAAGCCACAATGCTCTGATCTGATTTACTCAATGACAACTTGTCCATGGTTCAGGTATCATGCAGAGTTTATTACTTTTCGGATTCATCCATTTAATTTAGCACTTAGCGCCTCATGTTCCCTCATCAGAACCCTGTCTATGTTGTTGGTACCCCCGTGGATCATGACAGCTGAATCCTCCCCCCTTGCTCCAAGGTCCTCCCCAGCTCTGAGGAGATGTCCTTAACCCTGGCACAGGGCAGCCAACTCAGGCTTTGGGATTCACAGTCTTGACTGCAGAGAACAGTGTTTAGCCCCTTAACTATACAATCACCTGCTACAACTAAATTCCTTTCAGAACCCCAGAGCTGAAAGGTTCCCTTGTACCATGGAGCTGTTGTCAGCTTGCACATCCTCCCATCCCTACACACAGGCTGCAAGCACCACAAACCTGTTGGGCAAGTGCTCGGGCTGAGGATGCTCCAATGCTGCACTCTGGATCCTCATAGCTGCCTCACTCACGGTGTCCCGCTGATACTGATCAAATTTGGCTACACAGCCCATTGTCACAATAATATATTGCCTTTGGACCTCCTCTGTTCTTATACTCTGATTTATAAATTTCCAGTTATGGTCACTCCATCGAAATAGTTGCTTTCTCAGTTTCCAGTACAGAGAGGTAAGAGGAAAAATTAACTCACATACCTACTTCTCCCTCACATCACACTAAGATTTTATTCAGATGCTGGACTCATTCTGTTCTGCCTCTCAGCGCTGTCTCACATTCTTTAAGCACACTGTTACTCTGCCTCACTCTCTAAACACACTGTTAATCTGCCTCACTATCTAAACACACTGTTACTCTGCCTCACTATCTAAGCACACTGTTACTCTGCCTCACTATCTAAGCACACTGTTACTCTGCCTCACTCTCTAAACACACCGTTACAATGTCTCAGTCTCTAAACACACTGTTACCCTGCCTCATTCCCTAAACACACTGCAACTCTGCCTCACTCTCTAAACACATTGCTAATCTGCCCCACTCTCTAAAGACAATGTTAATCTGCCTCACTCTCTAAACACAGGGCTATTCTGTCACACTCTCTAAGCAAACTATTACTCTGCCTCACTCTCTAAACACACTGTTACTCTGCCTCACTTTCTAAACACACTCTTAATCTGCCTCACACTCTAAACACACTGTTGCTCTGCCACACTCTCTAAACACACAATTACTCTGCCTCACTCACTAAACACGTTGTTACTCTGCCTCACTCTCTAAACACATTGTTAAACTGCCTCACTCTCTAAATACAGTGGTAATCTGTCTCACTCTCTAAGCACAATATTAGTCTGCCTCACTCTCCAAACAAACTGTTACTCTGCCTCACTCTCTGAACAGTATTAACCTACCTCAATCTCTCTCAACACACTGTTACTCTGTCTTAATTTCTTTAAACATACTGCTAATCTGCCTCACTCTCTAAACACACAGTTACTCTGCCTCACTCTCTAAGCACACTGTCACTCAGACTCACTCTCTAAATACACTGTTACTGTGCCTCACTTTGTAAGCACACTGTTACTGTGCCTCACTCACTAAACACAAAGTTGAACTGCCTCACTCTCTAAACACACAGTTATTCTGCCTCACTCACTAAACACGTTGTTACTCTGCCTCACTCTCTAAACACATTGTTAAACTGCCTCACTCTGTAAATAGAGTGGTAATCTGTCTCACTCTCTAAGCACAATATTACTCTTCCTCACTCTCTAAACAAACTGTTACTCTGCCTCACTCTCTAAACAGTATTACCCTACCTCAATCTCTCACAACACACTGTTACTCTGTCTTAATTTCTTTAAACATACTGCTAATCTGCCTCACGCTCTAAACAAACTTTTCATCTGTTTCACTCTCTAAGCACACTGCTAATCTGCCACATGCTCTAAACACAATGCTACTCTGTCTCACTGTCTAAACAGACTGTTGCTCTGCCTCATTCTCTCAACACACTGTTACTCTGCCTAAATTTCTATAAGAATAATGCTAATCTGCCTCACTATCTAAACATACTGTTACTCGGCCTCACACTCTAAACACACAGTTACTCTGCCTCACTCTCTAAACACTCTGTTACTCTGCCTCACTGTCTACATAAACGGTTAATGTGCCTCACTCTATAAGCATACTATTACTCAGCCTCACTCTCTCTGCACACACTGTTATTCTGTCTAACGCTTTAAACAAACTGCTACTCTGCCTCACTAAATAAACACACAGTTGATCTGCCTCATTCTCTAAATACAGTGCTACTCTGTCTCACTCTCTAAGCACAATATTACTCTGCCTCTCTCTCTAAACACACTATTACTCTGCCTCACTCTCTAAATACACTCTTACTCTGCCTCACTCATGTAGCAAAGTGTTCCCCTACCTCAATTTATCTCAACAAACTGTTACTCTGTCTTAATTTCTTGAAACATACTGCTAATCTGCCTCACTCTCTAAACACACTGTTATTCTTTCTCACACTTTAAAGACACTGTTACTCTGCCTCACTCTCTAAACAAACTGTTACTCTGCCTCACTCTCTAAACACACTCTTACTGTGCCTCACTCTCTAAACACACAGTTGATCTGTCTCACTCTCTAAACACACTGGTACTCTGCCTCACACTCTAAACACACTGTTGCTCTGCCACACTCTCTAAACACACAGTTACTCTGCCTCACTCACTAAACACGTTGTTACTCTGCCTCACTATCTAAACACATTGTTAAACTGTCTCACTCTCTAAATACAGTGGTAATCTATCTCACTCTCTAAGCACAATATTACTCTACCTCAATCTCTAAACAAACTGTTACTCTGCCTCACTCTCTAAACAGTATTACCCTACCTCAATCTCTCTCAACACACTGTTACTCTGTCTTAATTTCTTTAAACATACTGCTAATCTGCCACACGCTCTAAACACACTGTTACTCTGTCTCACTCTCTAAGCACACTGTTACTCAGCCTCACTCTCTAAATACACTGTTACTCTGCCTCACTCTCTAAACACACAGTTACTCTGCCTCACTCTCTAAGCACACTGTTACTCAGACTCACTTTCTAAGTACACTGTTACTGTGCCTCACTTTGTAAGCACACTGTTACTGTGCCTCACTCACCAAACACACAGTTGAACTGCCTCACTCTCTAAACACACAGTTACTCTGCCCCACTCTCTAAACACATTGTTAAACTGCCTCACTCTCTAAATACAGTGGTAATCTGTCTCACTCTCTAAGCACAGGGCTATTCTGTCACACTCTCTAAGCAAACTATTACTCTGCCTCACTTTCTAAACACTGTGTTACCCTACCTCCTCCTCTCTCAACACACTGATACTCTGTCTTAATTTCTTTAAACATACTGCTAATCTGCCTCACTCTCTAAACACACTGTTACTTTGTCTCACTCTCTAAACATCTGTTGTTCTGCCTCATTCACTAAACACACTGTTATTCTGTCTCACGCTTTAAAAACACTGTTAAACTGCTTCACTCTCTAAATAAACTGTTACTCTGTCTCACATTTTCTAAACATACTGTTAATCTGCCTCATTCTCTGAACACAATTTTACCCTGACTAGCTCTTTAAACACACTGTTACACGTCCTCACTCTCTAAGGTCACTGTTACTCTGCCTCACTCACTAAACGCACTGTTACTCTGCCTCACTCTCTAAACACACTGTTATTCTGTCTCACACTTTAAACACACTGTTACTGTGCCTCAATATCTAAACACACTGTTACTCTGCCTCACTTTTTAAACAAACTGTTAATCTGCCTCACTCTCTAAACACACAGCTGATCTGCCTAACTCACTAAAAACAGGTTGTTACTCTGCCAAAGTCTCTAAACACATTGCTACTCTGCGCCACTCTCTGAACACAATGTTAATCTGCCTCACTCTCAAAACACAGTGCTACTCTTTCTCACTCTCTAAGCACAATATTACTCTGCCTCTCTCTCGAAACACACTGTTACTGTGCCTCACTCTCTAAATACACTGTTACTCTGCCTCACTTTCTAAACAAAGTGTTACCCTATTTATCTCAATTTATCTCAACACACTGTTACTCTGTCTTAATTCCTTGAAACATACTGATAATCTGCCTCACTCTCTAAACACACTGTTATTCTGTCTCACACTTTAAAGACACTGTTACTCTGCCTCACTCTCTAAACACACAGTTGATCTGCCTCACTATCTAAACACACTGGTACTCTGCCTCACACTCTAAACACACTGTTGCTCTGCCACACTCTCGAAACACACAGTTACTCTGCCTCACTCACTAAACACGTTGTTAATCTGCCTCACTCTCTAAACACAGTGTTACTCATTCTCACTCTCTAAACACACAGTTACTCTGCCTCACTCACTAAACACGTTGTTAATCTGCCTCACTCTCGAAACACAGTGTTACTCTTTCTCACTCTCTAAACACACTGTTACTCTGCCTCACTCTCTAAACACAGTGATACTCTGCGTCAATCTGAAAAGACACTTTTCATCTGCTTCACACTCTAAGCACACTGCTAATCTGCCACACGCTTTAATCACACTGTTACTCTTTCTCACTCTCTAAAAAAACTGTTGCTCTGCCTCATTCACTAAACACACTGTTACTCCGCCTTACTCTCTAAACACACCGTTACTCTGCCTCACTCTCTAAATACACATTTTCTCTGCCTCACTCTCTAAACACACAGTTACTCAGCCTCACTCTCTAAATACACATTTTCTCTGCCTCACTCTCTAAACACACAGTTACTCTGCCTCACTCTCTAAGCACACCGTTACTCAGCCTCACTCTTTAAATACACATTTTCTCTGCCTCACTCTCTAAACACACAGTTACTCTGGCTCACTCTCTAAGCACACTGTTACTCAGCGTCACTCTCTAAATACACTGTTACTCTACCTCACTCTACGAACACACTGTTACTCTGCCTCCCTCTCTACACAATCTGTTACTCTGCCTCACTCTCTAAACAAACTGTTACTGTGCCTCACTCTCTAAACACACAGTTGATCTGCCTCACTCACTAAACAAACTGTTACTCTGCCTCACTCACTAAACACGATGTTAATCTGCCTCACTCTCTAAACACATTGTTACTCTGTCTTACTCTCTAAAAACACAGTTACTCTGCCTCATTGTCTAAGCACACTGTTACTCTGCCACTCTCTTTAAACAAACTGTTACTCTGAATCACTCTCTAAACACACTGTTGATCTGCCTAACTCACTAAAAACAGGTTGTTACTCTGCCACTGTCTCTAAACACATTGCTACTCTGCGCCACTCTCTGAACACAACGTTAGTCTGCCTCACTCTCTAAACACAGTGCTACTCTGTCTCACTCTCTAAACACACTGTTTCTCTGCCTCACTCTCTAAACACACTGTTACTGTGCCTCACTCTCTAAACACACAGTTGATCAGCCTCACTATCTAAACAAACTGCTACTCTGCCTCACACTCTAAACACACTGTTGCTCTGCCACAATCTCTAAACACACAGTTACTCTGCCTCCCTCACTAAACACGTTGTTACTCTGCCTCACTCACTAAACGCACTGAAACTCTGACTCAATCTCAAAAGACACTTTTCATCTGCTTCATTCTCTAAGCACACTGTTAATCTGCCACACGCTTTAATCACACTGTTACTATTTCTCACTCTCTAAAAAAACTATTGCTCTGCCTCATTCACGAAACACTCTGTTACTCCGCCTTACTCTCTAAGCACACTGTTACTCTGCCTCACTCTCTAAATACACATTTTCTCTGCCTCACTCTCTAAACACAGTTACTCTGCCTCACTCTCTAAGCACACTGTTACTCAGAATCAGTCTCTAAATACACTATTACTCTACATCACTCTACGAACACACTGTTACTCTGCCTCACTCTCTACTCAATCTGTTACTCTGCCTCACTCTCTAAACAAACTGTTACTGTGCCTCACTCTCTAAACACACAGTTCATCTGCCTCACTCACTAAACAAACTGCTACTCTGCCTCACACTCTAAACACGCTGTTGCTCTGCCTCACTCTCTAAACACACAGTTACTCTGCCTCACTCACTAAACACGTTGTTAATCAGCCTCACTCTCTTAAACACACTGTTACTCTGTCTTACTCTATAAAAACACCGTTACACTGCCTCATTCTCTAAGCACACTGTTACTCAGCCTCACTCTCTAAATACACTGTCTCTCTGCCTCACTCTCTAAACAAAGTGTACCCTACCTCAATTTATCTCAACACACTATTACTCTGTCTTAATTTCTTGAAACATAATGCTCATCTGCCTCACTCTCAAAACTCACTGTTACTCTGTCTCACTCTCTAAACACACTGTTGCTCTGCCTCATTCACTGAACACAATGTTACTCTGCCTCACTCTCTCTAAACACACTTTTATTCTGTCTCACACTCTAAAGACACTGTTACTCTGCCTCACGCTATAAACAAACTGTTGCTCTGCCACGCTCTCTAAACACACAGTTACTCTGCCTCAGTCTCTAAACACATTGTTAAACTGCCTCACTCTCTAAATACAGTGGTAATCTGTCTCACTCTCTAAGCACAATATTACTCTGCCTCACTCTCTAAACAAACTGTTACTCTGCCTCACTCTCTAAACAGTATTACCCTACCTCAATCTCTCTCAACACACTGTTACTCTCTCTTAATTTCTTTAAACATACCGCTAATCTGCCTCACGCTCTAACAAACTGTTACTCTGTCTCACTCTCTAAGCATACTGTTACTCAGCCTCACTCTCTAAATACACCGTTACTCTGCCTCACTCTCTAAACACACAGTTACTCTGCCTCACTCTCTAAGCACACGGTTACTCAGACTCACTCTCTAAATACACGGTTACTGTGCCTCACTTTGTAAGCACACTGTTACTGTGCCTCACTCACTAAACACACAGTTGAACTGCCTCACTCTCTAAACACACTGTTACTCTGCCTCACTCACTAAACACGTTGTTACTCTGCCTCACTCTCTAAACACATTGTTAAACTGTCTCACTCTCTAAATACAGTGGTATTCTGTCTCACTCTCTAAGCACAATATTACTCTGCCTCACTCTCTAAACAAACTGTTACTCTGCTTCAATCTCTAAACAGTATTACCATACCTCAATCTCTCTCAACAGACTGTTACTCTGTCTTAATTTCTTTTAACATACTGCTAATCTGCCTCCGCTGTAAACACACTGTTACTCTGTCTCACTCTCTAAGCACACTGTTACTCAGTTTCACTGTCAAATACACTGTTACTCAGCCTCACTCTCTAAGCACACAGTTACTCTGCCTCACTCTCTAAGCACACTGTTACTCAGCCTCACTCTTTAAACAATCTGTTACTCTGCCTCACTCTCTAAACAAACTGTTACTGTGCCTCACTCTCTAAACACACAGTTCATCTGCCTTACTCTATAAACAAACTGCTACTCTGCCTCACACTCTAAACACACTGTTGCTGTGCCACAGTCTCTAAACACACAGTTACTCTGCCTCACTCACTAAACACGTTGTTAATCTGCCTCACTCTCTAAACACACTGTTACTCTGTCTTAATCTATAAAAACACCGTTACACTGCCTCATTCTCTAAGCACACTGTTACACAGCCTCAATCTCTAAATACACTGTTTCTCTGCCTCACTCTCTAAACACAGTGTACACTCCCTCAATTTATCTCAACACACTGTTACTCTGTCTTAATTTCTTGAAACATAATGCTCATCTGCCTCACTTTCTAAACTCACTGTTACTCTGTCTCACTCTCTAAACACACTGTTGCTCTGCCTCATTCACTGAATACAATGTTACTCTGCCTCACTCTCTCTGAACCCACTTTAATTCTGTCTCACACTCTAAAGACACTGTTACTCTGCCTCACTCTCTAAACAAACTGTTACTCTGCCTCACTCTCTAAACGCACTCTTACTGTGCCTCACTCTTTAAACACACAGTTGATCTGCCTCACTCTCTAAACACACTGGTACTCTGCCTCACTCACTGAACACGTTGTTAAACTGCCTCACTCTCTAAATACAGTGGTAATCTGTCTCACTCTCTAAGCACAATATTACTCTGCCTCACTCTCTAAACAAACTGTTACTCTGCCTCACTCTCTAAACAGTATTACCCTACCTCAATCTCTCTCAACACACTGTTACTCTGTCTTAATTTCTTTAAACATACTGCTAATCTGCCTTACGCTCTAACAAACTGTTACTCTGTCTCACTCTCTAAGCATACTGTTACTCAGCCTCACTCTCTAAATACACTGTTACTCTGCCTCACTCTCTAAACACACAGTTACTCTGCCTCACTCTCTAAGCACACTGTTACTCAGACTCACTCTCTAAATACACTGTTACTGTGCCTCACTTTGTAAGCACACTGTTACTGTGACTCACTCACTAAACACACAGTTGAACTGCCTCACTCTCTAAGCACACAGTTACTCTGCCTCACTCACTAAACACATTGGTAAACTATCTCACTCTCTAAATACAGTGGTAATCTGTCTCACTCTCTAAGCACAATATTACTCTGCCTCACTCTCTAAACAAACTGTTACTCTGCCTCAGTCTCTAAACAGTATTACCATACCTCAATCTCTCTCAACACACTGTTACTCTGTGTTAATTTTTTTTAACATACTGCTAATCTGCCTGACGCTGTAAACACACTGTTACTCTGTCTCACTCTCTAAGCACACTGTTACTCAGCCTCACTGTCAAATACACTGTTACTCAGCCTCACTCTCTAAGCACACAGTTACTCTGCCTCACTCTCTAAGCACACTGTTACTCAGCCTCACTCTTTAAACAAACTGTTACTCTGCCTCACTCTCTAAACACACTGTTACTGTGCCTCACTCTCTAAACACACAGTTGATCTGCCTAACTCACTAAAAACAGGTTGTTACTCTGCCACAGTCTCTAAACACATTTCTACTCTGCGCCACTCTCTGAACACACAGTTACTCTGCCTCACTCACTAAACACGTTGTTACTCTGCCTCACTCTCTAAACACATTGTTAAACAGCCTCACTCTCTAAACACAGTGTTAATCTGTCTCACTCTCTAAGCACAATATTACTCTGCCTCACTCTCTAAACAAACTGTTACTCTGCCTCACTCTCTAAACAGTATTAGCCTACCTCCATCTCTCTCAACACACTGTTACTCTGTCTTAATTTATTTAAACACTCTGCTAATCTGCCTCACGCTCTAAACACACTGTTACTCTGTCTCACTCTCTAAGCACACTGTTACTCAGCCTCACTCTCTAAATACAATGTTACTTTGCCTCACTTTGTAAGCACACAGTTACTCTGCCTCACTCTCTAAACACATTGCTACTCTGCCCCACTCTCTAAACACAATGTTAATCTGCCTCACTCTCTAAACACAGGGCTATTCTGTCACACTCTCTAAGCACACTATTACTCTGCCTCACTCTCTAAACACACCGTTACTTTGACTCACTCTCTAAACACACTGTTACTCTGCCTCACTTTCTAAACACTGTGTTACCCTTCCTCAACCTCTCTCAATACAATGATACTGTCTTAATTTCTTTAAACATACTGCTAATCTGCCTCACTCTCTAAACACACTGTTACTTCGTCTAACTCTCTTAACATCTGTTGTTCTGCCTCATTCACTAAACACACTGTTATTCTGTCTCACGCTTTAAAAACACTGTTAAACTGCTTCACTCTCTAAACAAACTGTTACTCTGTCTCACATTTTCTAAACATACTGTTAATCTGCCTCATTCTGTAAATACAATTTTACTCTGTTTAACTCTTTAAACACACTGTTACTGTGCCTCACTCTCTAAACACACTGTTACTCTGCCTCACTCTCTAAACACTGGGCTATTCTGTCACACTCTCTAAGCACACTATTACTCTGCCTCACTCTCTAAACACACCGTTACTTTGACTCACTCTCTAAACAAACTGTTACTCTGTCTCACATTTTCTAAACATACTGTTAATCTGCCTCATTCTGTAAACACAATTTTACTCTGTTTAACTCTTTAAACACACTGTTACTGTGCCTCACTCTCTAAACGCACTGTTAGTCTGTCTCACTCTCTAAGCACACTGTTCCGCTGCCTCACTCTCTAAGCACACCGTTACTGTGCCTAATTCTCTAAACACACAACTGATCTGCCTCACTATCTAAACAAAATGCTACTCTGCCTCACACTCTAAACACACTGTTGCTCTGCCACAATCTCTAAACACACAGTTATTCTGCCTCCCTCACTAAACATGTTGTTAATCTGCCTCACTCTCTAAACACAGTGCTACTCTTTCTCACTCTCTAAACACACTGTTACTCTGCCTCACTCTGTAAACGCACTGATACTCTTTCTCAATATCAAAAGACACTTTTCATCTGCTTCACTCTCTAAGCACACTGCTAATCTGCCACACGCTTAAAACACACTGTTACTATTTCTCAATCTCTAAAAAAACTGTTGCTCTGCCTCATTCACTAAACACACTGTTACTCCGCCTTACTCTCTAAACACAATGTTTCTCAGCCTCACTCTCTAAATACACATTTTCTCTGCCTCGCTCTCTAAACACACAGTTACTCTGCCTCACTCTCTAAGCACCCTGTTACTCAGCCTCACTCTCTAAATACACCTGTTACTCTACCTCACTCTACGAACACACTGTTACTCTGCCTCACTCTCTACACAATCTGTTACTCTGCCTCAATCTCTAAACAAACGGTTACTGTGCCTCACTCTCTAAACAAACAGTTCATCTGCCTCACTCACTAAACCATCTGCTACTCTGCCTCAAACTCTAAACACACTGTTGCTCTGCCACACTCACTAAACACGTTGTTAATCTGCCTCACTCTCTTAACACACTGTTACTCTGTCTTACTCTCTCAAAACACAGTTACTCTGCCTCATTCTCTAAGCACACTGTTACTCAGCCTCACTCTCTAAATACACTGTTACGCTGCCTCACTCTCTAAACACACAGTTGATCTGCCTAACTCAATAAAAACAGGTTTTTACTCTGCCACAGTTTCTAAACACAGTGCTACTCTGCGCCACTCTCTGAACACAATGTTAATCTGCCTCACTCTGTAAATGCACTGATCCTCTGCCTCACTTTCTGAACAAACTTTTCATCTGTTTCACTCTCTAAGCACACTGCTAATCTGCCACATGCTCAAAACACAATGTTACTCTGTCTCACTCTCTAAACAGACAGTTGCTCTGTCTCATTCTCTCAACACACTGTTACTCTGTCTAAATTTCTATAAAAATAATGCTAATCTGCCTCACTCTCTAAACTCACTGTTATTCGGTCTCACACTCTAAACACAATGTTACTCTGCCTCACTCTCTAAACGCTCTGTTAGTCTGCCTCACTCTCTAAACAAACTGTTACTCTGCCTCACACTCTAAACACACTGTTACTTTGCCTCACTCTCTAAACACACAGTTGATCTGCCTCACTATCTAAACAAACTGCTACTCTGCCTCACACTCCAAACACACTGTTGCTCTGCCACAATCTCTAAACACACAGTTACTCTGCCTCACTCTCTAAACGCACTGATACTCTGCCTCAATCTCAAAAGACACTTTTCATCTGCTTCACTCTCTAAGCACACTGCTAATCTGCCACACGCTCTAAACAGACTTTTACTCTGTCTCACTCTCTAAACACACTTTTTCTCTGCCTCACTCTCTAAACAAACTGTTACTCTGCCTCACTGTCTAAACACACTGTTATTGTGCCTCACTCTCTAAACACACAGTTGATCTGCCTCACGCACTAAACACGTTGTTAATCTGCCTCACTCTCTAAACGCACTGATACTCTGCCTCAATCTCAAAAGACACTTTTCATCTGCTTCACTCTCTAAGCACACTGCTAATCTGCCACACGCTTTAATCACACTGTTACTCTTTCTGACTCTCGAAAAAAAACTGTTGCTCTGCCTCATTCACTAAACACACTGTTAATCCGCCTTACTCTCTAGACACACTTTTACTCTGTCTCACTCTCTAAGCACACTGTTACTCAGCCTCACTCTCTAAATACACATTTTCTCTGCCTCACTCTCTAAACACACAGTTACTCTGCCTCACTCTCTAAGCGCACTGTTACTCAGCCTCACTCTCTAAATACACTGTTACTCTACCTCACACTACGAACACACTGTTACTTTGCCTCACTCTCTACACAATCTGTTACTCTGCCTCACTCTCTAAACAAACTGTGACTGTGCCTCACTCTCTAAACACACAGTTGATCTGCCTCACTCACTAAACACGTTGTTAATCTGCCTCACTCTCTAAACACACTGTTACTCTGTCTTACTCTCTAAAAACACCGTTACACTGCCTCATTCTCTATGCACACTGTTACTCAGCCTCCCTCTCTAAATACACTGTTTCTCTGTCTCACTCTCTAAACAAAGTGTTACCCTACCTCAATTTATCTCAACACACTGTTACTCTGTCTTAATTTCTTGAAACACACTGCTAATCTGCCTCACTGTCTAAACACACTGTTGCTCTGCCTCATTCACTGAACACAATGTTACTCTGCCTCACTCTCTCTAAAAACACTGGTACTCTGCCTCATTCACTGAACACAATGTTACTCTGCCTCACTCTCTCTAAGAACACTGTTATTCCGTCTCACACTTTAAAGACACTGTTACTGTGCCTCACTCTCTAAACAAACTGTTACTCTGCCTCACTCTCTAAACACACTCTTACTGTGCCTCACTCTCTAAACACACAGTTGATCTGCCTCACTCTCTAAACACACTGGTACTCTGCCTCACACTCTAAACACACTGTTGCTCTGCCACACTCTCTAAACACACAGTTACTCTGCCTCACTCACTAAACACGTTGTTACTCTGCCTCACTCTCTAAACACATTGTTAAACTGCCTCACTCTCTAAATACAGTGGTAATCTGTCTCACTCTCTAAGCACAATATTACTCTGCCTCACTCTCTAAACAAACTGTTACTCTGCCTCACTCTCTAAACAGTATTACCCTACCTCAATCTCTCTCAACACACTGTTACTCTGTCTTAATTTGTTTAAACATACTGCTAATCTGCCTCACGCTCTAAACACACTGTTACTCTGTCTCACTCTCTAAGCACACTGTTACTCAGCTTAACTCTCTAAATACACTGTTACTCTGCCTCACTCTCTAAACACAGTTACTCTGCCTCACTCACTAAACACGTTGTTACTCTGCCTCACTCTCTAAACACATTGTTAAACTGCCTCACTCTCTAAACACACTGTTACTCTGCCTCACTCTCTAAACGCACTGATACTCTGCCTCAATCTCAAAAGACACTTTTCATCTGCTTCACTCTCTAAGCACACTGCTAATCTGCCACACGCTTTAATCACACTGTTACTCTTTCTGACTCTCTAAAAAAACTGTTGCTCTGCCTCATTCACTAAACACACTGTTACTCCGCCTTACTCTCTAAATACACCGTTACTCTGCCACACTCTCTAAATACACATTTTCTCTGCCTCGCTCTCTAAACACACAGTTATCTGCCTCACTCTCTAAGGACACTGTTACTCAGCCTCACTCTCTAAATACACTGTTACTCTTCCTCACTCTACGAACACACTGTTACTTTGCTTCACTCTCTACACAATCTGTTACTCTGCCTCACTCTCTAAACAAACTGTGACTGTGCCTCACTCTCTAAACACACAGTTCCTCTGCCTCACTCACTAAACACGTTGTTAATCTGCCTCACTCTCTAAACACACTTTTACTCTGTCTTACTCTCTAAAAACACCGTTACTCTGCCTCATTCTCAGTGCACACTGTTATTCAGCCTCACTCTCTAAATACACTGTTACTCTGCCTCACTCTCTAAACTCACTGTTACTCTGCCTCACTCTCTAAACAAACAGTTACTGTGCCTCACTCTCTAAACACACAGTTGATCTGCCTCACTCACTAAACACACTGTTACTCAGCCTCAATCTCTAAATACACTGTTACTCAGCCTCACTCTCTAAATACATTGTTTCTCTGCCTCACTCTCTAAACAAAGTGTTACCCTACCTCAATTTATCTCAACACACTGTTACTCTTTCTTAATTTCTTGAAACATACTGCTAATCTGCCTCACTCTCTAAACACACTGTTGCTCTGCCTCATTCACTGAACACAATGTTACTCTGCCTCACTCTCTCTAAACACACTGTTATTCTGTCACACACTTTAAAGACACTGTTACTCTGCCTCAATCTCTAAACAAACTGTTACTCTGCCTCACTCTCTAAACACACAGTTGATCTGCCTCACTCTCTAAACAAACTGTTGCTCTGCCACAATCTCTAAACACACAGTTACTCTGCCTCACTCAGTAAACACGGTGTTAATCTGCCTCACTCTCCAAACACACTGTTACTCTGCCTCACTCTGTAAACGCACTGATACTCTGCCTCAATCTCAAAAGACACTTTTCATCTGCTTCACTTTCTAAGCACACTGCTAATCTGCCACACGCTTTAATCACACTGTTACTCTTTCTGACTCTTTAAAAAAACTGTTGCTCTGCCTCATTCACTAAACACACTGTTACTCTGCCTTACTCTCTAAACACACCGTTACTCTGCCTCACTCTCTAAGCACACTGTTATTCAGCCTCACTCTCTAAATAAACATTTTCTCTGCCTCACTCTCTAAACACAGGGCTATTCTGTCACACTCTCTAAGCACACTATTACTCTGCCTCACTCTCTAAACACACCGTTACTTTGACTCACTCTCTAAACACACTGTTACTCTGCCTCACTTTCTAAACACTGTGTTACCCTTCCTCAACCTCTCTCAATACAATGATACTGTCTTAATTTCTTTAAACATACTGCTAATCTGCCTCACTCTCTAAACACACTGTTACTTTGTCTAACTCTCTTAACATCTGTTGTTCTGCCTCATTCACTAAACACACTGTTATTCTGTCTCACGCTTTAAAAACACTGTTAAACTGCTTCACTCTCTAAACAAACTGTTACTCTGTCTCACATTTTCTAAACATACTGTTAATCTGCCTCATTCTGTAAATACAATTTTACTCTGTTTAACTCTTTAAACACACTGTTACTGTGCCTCACTCTCTAAACACACTGTTACTCTGCCTCACTCTCTAAACACTGGGCTATTCTGTCACACTCTCTAAGCACACTATTACTCTGCCTCACTCTCTAAACACACCGTTACTTTGACTCACTCTCTAAACAAACTGTTACTCTGTCTCACATTTTCTAAACATACTGTTAATCTGCCTCATTCTGTAAATACAATTTTACTCTGTTTAACTCTTTAAACACACTGTTACTGTGCCTCACTCTCTAATCACACTGTTACTCTGCCTCACTCTCTAAACACTGGGCTATTCTGTCACACTCTCTAAGCACACTATTACTCTGCCTCACTCTCTAAAGACACCGTTACTTTGACTCACTCTCTAAACAAACTGTTACTCTGTCTCACATTTTCTAAACATACTGTTAATCTGCCTCATTCTGTAAACACAATTTTACTCTGTTTAACTCTTTAAACACACTGTTACTGTGCCTCACTCTCTAAACGCACTGTTAGTCTGCCTCACTCTCTAAGCACACTGTTACTCAGACTCACTCTCTAAATACACTGTTACTGTGCCTCACTTTGTAAGCACACTGTTACTGTGACTCACTCACTAAACACACAGTTGAACTGCCTCACTCTCTAAGCACACAGTTACTCTGCCTCACTCACTAAACACATTGGTAAACTATCTCACTCTCTAAATACAGTGGTAATCTGTCTCACTCTCTAAGCACAATATTACTCTGCCTCACTCTCTAAACAAACTGTTACTCTGCCTCAGTCTCTAAACAGTATTACCATACCTCAATCTCTCTCAACACACTGTTACTCTGTGTTAATTTTTTTTAACATACTGCTAATCTGCCTGACGCTGTAAACACACTGTTACTCTGTCTCACTCTCTAAGCACACTGTTACTCAGCCTCACTGTCAAATACACTGTTACTCAGCCTCACTCTCTAAGCACACAGTTACTCTGCCTCACTCTCTAAGCACACTGTTACTCAGCCTCACTCTTTAAACAAACTGTTACTCTGCCTCACTCTCTAAACACACTGTTACTGTGCCTCACTCTCTAAACACACAGTTGATCTGCCTAACTCACTAAAAACAGGTTGTTACTCTGCCACAGTCTCTAAACACATTTCTACTCTGCGCCACTCTCTGAACACACAGTTACTCTGCCTCACTCACTAAACACGTTGTTACTCTGCCTCACTCTCTAAACACATTGTTAAACAGCCTCACTCTCTAAACACAGTGTTAATCTGTCTCACTCTCTAAGCACAATATTACTCTGCCTCACTCTCTAAACAAACTGTTACTCTGCCTCACTCTCTAAACAGTATTAGCCTACCTCCATCTCTCTCAACACACTGTTACTCTGTCTTAATTTATTTAAACACTCTGCTAATCTGCCTCACGCTCTAAACACACTGTTACTCTGTCTCACTCTCTAAGCACACTGTTACTCAGCCTCACTCTCTAAATACAATGTTACTTTGCCTCACTTTGTAAGCACACAGTTACTCTGCCTCACTCTCTAAACACATTGCTACTCTGCCCCACTCTCTAAACACAATGTTAATCTGCCTCACTCTCTAAACACAGGGCTATTCTGTCACACTCTCTAAGCACACTATTACTCTGCCTCACTCTCTAAACACACCGTTACTTTGACTCACTCTCTAAACACACTGTTACTCTGCCTCACTTTCTAAACACTGTGTTACCCTTCCTCAACCTCTCTCAATACAATGATACTGTCTTAATTTCTTTAAACATACTGCTAATCTGCCTCACTCTCTAAACACACTGTTACTTCGTCTAACTCTCTTAACATCTGTTGTTCTGCCTCATTCACTAAACACACTGTTATTCTGTCTCACGCTTTAAAAACACTGTTAAACTGCTTCACTCTCTAAACAAACTGTTACTCTGTCTCACATTTTCTAAACATACTGTTAATCTGCCTCATTCTGTAAATACAATTTTACTCTGTTTAACTCTTTAAACACACTGTTACTGTGCCTCACTCTCTAAACACACTGTTACTCTGCCTCACTCTCTAAACACTGGGCTATTCTGTCACACTCTCTAAGCACACTATTACTCTGCCTCACTCTCTAAACACACCGTTACTTTGACTCACTCTCTAAACAAACTGTTACTCTGTCTCACATTTTCTAAACATACTGTTAATCTGCCTCATTCTGTAAACACAATTTTACTCTGTTTAACTCTTTAAACACACTGTTACTGTGCCTCACTCTCTAAACGCACTGTTAGTCTGTCTCACTCTCTAAGCACACTGTTCCGCTGCCTCACTCTCTAAGCACACCGTTACTGTGCCTAATTCTCTAAACACACAACTGATCTGCCTCACTATCTAAACAAAATGCTACTCTGCCTCACACTCTAAACACACTGTTGCTCTGCCACAATCTCTAAACACACAGTTATTCTGCCTCCCTCACTAAACATGTTGTTAATCTGCCTCACTCTCTAAACACAGTGCTACTCTTTCTCACTCTCTAAACACACTGTTACTCTGCCTCACTCTGTAAACGCACTGATACTCTTTCTCAATATCAAAAGACACTTTTCATCTGCTTCACTCTCTAAGCACACTGCTAATCTGCCACACGCTTAAAACACACTGTTACTATTTCTCAATCTCTAAAAAAACTGTTGCTCTGCCTCATTCACTAAACACACTGTTACTCCGCCTTACTCTCTAAACACAATGTTTCTCAGCCTCACTCTCTAAATACACATTTTCTCTGCCTCGCTCTCTAAACACACAGTTACTCTGCCTCACTCTCTAAGCACCCTGTTACTCAGCCTCACTCTCTAAATACACCGTTACTCTACCTCACTCTACGAACACACTGTTACTCTGCCTCACTCTCTACACAATCTGTTACTCTGCCTCAATCTCTAAACAAACGGTTACTGTGCCTCACTCTCTAAACAAACAGTTCATCTGCCTCACTCACTAAACCATCTGCTACTCTGCCTCAAACTCTAAACACACTGTTGCTCTGCCACACTCACTAAACACGTTGTTAATCTGCCTCACTCTCTTAACACACTGTTACTCTGTCTTACTCTCTCAAAACACAGTTACTCTGCCTCATTCTCTAAGCACACTGTTACTCAGCCTCACTCTCTAAATACACTGTTACGCTGCCTCACTCTCTAAACACACAGTTGATCTGCCTAACTCAATAAAAACAGGTTTTTACTCTGCCACAGTTTCTAAACACAGTGCTACTCTGCGCCACTCTCTGAACACAATGTTAATCTGCCTCACTCTGTAAATGCACTGATCCTCTGCCTCACTTTCTGAACAAACTTTTCATCTGTTTCACTCTCTAAGCACACTGCTAATCTGCCACATGCTCAAAACACAATGTTACTCTGTCTCACTCTCTAAACAGACAGTTGCTCTGTCTCATTCTCTCAACACACTGTTACTCTGTCTAAATTTCTATAAAAATAATGCTAATCTGCCTCACTCTCTAAACTCACTTATTCGGTCTCACACTCTAAACACAATGTTACTCTGCCTCACTCTCTAAACGCTCTGTTAGTCTGCCTCACTCTCTAAACAAACTGTTACTCTGCCTCACACTCTAAACACACTGTTACTTTGCCTCACTCTCTAAACACACAGTTGATCTGCCTCACTATCTAAACAAACTGCTACTCTGCCTCACACTCCAAACACACTGTTGCTCTGCCACAATCTCTAAACACACAGTTACTCTGCCTCACTCTCTAAACGCACTGATACTCTGCCTTAATCTCAAAAGACACTTTTCATCTGCTTCACTCTCTAAGCACACTGCTAATCTGCCACACGCTCTAAACAGACTTTTACTCTGTCTCACTCTCTAAACACACTTTTTCTCTGCCTCACTCTCTAAACAAACTGTTACTCTGCCTCACTGTCTAAACACATTGTTATTGTGCCTCACTCTCTAAACACACAGTTGATCTGCCTCACGCACTAAACACGTTGTTAATCTGCCTCACTCTCTAAACGCACTGATACTCTGCCTCAATCTCAAAAGACACTTTTCATCTGCTTCACTCTCTAAGCACACTGCTAATCTGCCACACGCTTTAATCACACTGTTACTCTTTCTGACTCTCGAAAAAAAACTGTTGCTCTGCCTCATTCACTAAACACACTGTTAATCCGCCTTACTCTCTAGACACACTTTTACTCTGTCTCACTCTCTAAGCACACTGTTACTCAGCCTCACTCTCTAAATACACATTTTCTCTGCCTCACTCTCTAAACACACAGTTACTCTGCCTCACTCTCTAAGCGCACTGTTACTCAGCCTCACTCTCTAAATACACTGTTACTCTACCTCACACTACGAACACACTGTTACTTTGCCTCACTCTCTACACAATCTGTTACTCTGCCTCACTCTCTAAACAAACTGTGACTGTGCCTCACTCTCTAAACACACAGTTGATCTGCCTCACTCACTAAACACGTTGTTAATCTGCCTCACTCTCTAAACACACTGTTACTCTGTCTTACTCTCTAAAAACACCGTTACACTGCCTCATTCTCTATGCACACTGTTACTCAGCCTCCCTCTCTAAATACACTGTTTCTCTGTCTCACTCTCTAAACAAAGTGTTACCCTACCTCAATTTATCTCAACACACTGTTACTCTGTCTTAATTTCTTGAAACACACTGCTAATCTGCCTCACTGTCTAAACACACTGTTGCTCTGCCTCATTCACTGAACACAATGTTACTCTGCCTCACTCTCTCTAAAAACACTGGTACTCTGCCTCATTCACTGAACACAATGTTACTCTGCCTCACTCTCTCTAAGAACACTGTTATTCCGTCTCACACTTTAAAGACACTGTTACTGTGCCTCACTCTCTAAACAAACTGTTACTCTGCCTCACTCTCTAAACACACTCTTACTGTGCCTCACTCTCTAAACACACAGTTGATCTGCCTCACTCTCTAAACACACTGGTACTCTGCCTCACACTCTAAACACACTGTTGCTCTGCCACACTCTCTAAACACACAGTTACTCTGCCTCACTCACTAAACACGTTGTTACTCTGCCTCACTCTCTAAACACATTGTTAAACTGCCTCACTCTCTAAATACAGTGGTAATCTGTCTCACTCTCTAAGCACAATATTACTCTGCCTCACTCTCTAAACAAACTGTTACTCTGCCTCACTCTCTAAACAGTATTACCCTACCTCAATCTCTCTCAACACACTGTTACTCTGTCTTAATTTGTTTAAACATACTGCTAATCTGCCTCACGCTCTAAACACACTGTTACTCTGTCTCACTCTCTAAGCACACTGTTACTCAGCTTAACTCTCTAAATACACTGTTACTCTGCCTCACTCTCTAAACACAGTTACTCTGCCTCACTCACTAAACACGTTGTTACTCTGCCTCACTCTCTAAACACATTGTTAAACTGCCTCACTCTCTAAACACACTGTTACTCTGCCTCACTCTCTAAACGCACTGATACTCTGCCTCAATCTCAAAAGACACTTTTCATCTGCTTCACTCTCTAAGCACACTGCTAATCTGCCACACGCTTTAATCACACTGTTACTCTTTCTGACTCTCTAAAAAAACTGTTGCTCTGCCTCATTCACTAAACACACTGTTACTCCGCCTTACTCTCTAAATACACCGTTACTCTGCCACACTCTCTAAATACACATTTTCTCTGCCTCACTCTCTAAACACACAGTTATCTGCCTCACTCTCTAAGGACACTGTTACTCAGCCTCACTCTCTAAATACACTGTTACTCTTCCTCACTCTACGAACACACTGTTACTTTGCTTCACTCTCTACACAATCTGTTACTCTGCCTCACTCTCTAAACACACTGTTACTCTGCCTCACTCTCTAAACAAACTGTGACTGTGCCTCACTCTCTAAACACACAGTTCCTCTGCCTCACTCACTAAACACGTTGTTAATCTGCCTCACTCTCTAAACACACTTTTACTCTGTCTTACTCTCTAAAAACACCGTTACTCTGCCTCATTCTCAGTGCACACTGTTACTCAGCCTCACTCTCTAAATACACTGTTACTCTGCCTCACTCTCTAAACTCACTGTTACTCTGCCTCACTCTCTAAACAAACAGTTACTGTGCCTCACTCTCTAAACACACAGTTGATCTGCCTCACTCACTAAACACACTGTTACTCAGCCTCAATCTCTAAATACACTGTTACTCAGCCTCACTCTCTAAATACATTGTTTCTCTGCCTCACTCTCTAAACAAAGTGTTACCCTACCTCAATTTATCTCAACACACTGTTACTCTTTCTTAATTTCTTGAAACATACTGCTAATCTGCCTCACTCTCTAAACACACTGTTGCTCTGCCTCATTCACTGAACACAATGTTACTCTGCCTCACTCTCTCTAAACACACTGTTATTCTGTCACACACTTTAAAGACACTGTTACTCTGCCTCAATCTCTAAACAAACTGTTACTCTGCCTCACTCTCTAAACACACAGTTGATCTGCCTCACTCTCTAAACAAACTGTTGCTCTGCCACAATCTCTAAACACACAGTTACTCTGCCTCACTCAGTAAACACGGTGTTAATCTGCCTCACTCTCCAAACACACTGTTACTCTGCCTCACTCTGTAAACGCACTGATACTCTGCCTCAATCTCAAAAGACACTTTTCATCTGCTTCACTTTCTAAGCACACTGCTAATCTGCCACACGCTTTAATCACACTGTTACTCTTTCTGACTCTTTAAAAAAACTGTTGCTCTGCCTCATTCACTAAACACACTGTTACTCTGCCTTACTCTCTAAACACACCGTTACTCTGCCTCACTCTCTAAGCACACTGTTATTCAGCCTCACTCTCTAAATAAACATTTTCTCTGCCTCACTCTCTAAACACAGGGCTATTCTGTCACACTCTCTAAGCACACTATTACTCTGCCTCACTCTCTAAACACACCGTTACTTTGACTCACTCTCTAAACACACTGTTACTCTGCCTCACTTTCTAAACACTGTGTTACCCTTCCTCAACCTCTCTCAATACAATGATACTGTCTTAATTTCTTTAAACATACTGCTAATCTGCCTCACTCTCTAAACACACTGTTACTTTGTCTAACTCTCTTAACATCTGTTGTTCTGCCTCATTCACTAAACACACTGTTATTCTGTCTCACGCTTTAAAAACACTGTTAAACTGCTTCACTCTCTAAACAAACTGTTACTCTGTCTCACATTTTCTAAACATACTGTTAATCTGCCTCATTCTGTAAATACAATTTTACTCTGTTTAACTCTTTAAACACACTGTTACTGTGCCTCACTCTCTAAACACACTGTTACTCTGCCTCACTCTCTAAACACTGGGCTATTCTGTCACACTCTCTAAGCACACTATTACTCTGCCTCACTCTCTAAACACACCGTTACTTTGACTCACTCTCTAAACAAACTGTTACTCTGTCTCACATTTTCTAAACATACTGTTAATCTGCCTCATTCTGTAAATACAATTTTACTCTGTTTAACTCTTTAAACACACTGTTACTGTGCCTCACTCTCTAAACACACTGTTACTCTGCCTCACTCTCTAAACACTGGGCTATTCTGTCACACTCTCTAAGCACACTATTACTCTGCCTCACTCTCTAAACACACCGTTACTTTGACTCACTCTCTAAACAAACTGTTACTCTGTCTCACATTTTCTAAACATACTGTTAATCTGCCTCATTCTGTAAACACAATTTTACTCTGTTTAACTCTTTAAACACACTGTTACTGTGCCTCACTCTCTAAACGCACTGTTAGTCTGTCTCACTCTCTAAGCACACTGTTCCGCTGCCTCACTCTCTAAGCACACCGTTACTGTGCCTAATTCTCTAAACACACAACTGATCTGCCTCACTATCTAAACAAAATGCTACTCTGCCTCACACTCTAAACACACTGTTGCTCTGCCACAATCTCTAAACACACAGTTATTCTGCCTCCCTCACTAAACATGTTGTTAATCTGCCTCACTCTCTAAACACAGTGCTACTCTTTCTCACTCTCTAAACACACTGTTACTCTGCCTCACTCTGTAAACGCACTGATACTCTTTCTCAATATCAAAAGACACTTTTCATCTGCTTCACTCTCTAAGCACACTGCTAATCTGCCACACGCTTAAAATACACTGTTACTATTTCTCAATCTCTAAAAAAACTGTTGCTCTGCCTCATTCACTAAACACACTGTTACTCCGCCTTACTCTCTAAACACACTGTTACTCAGCCTCACTCTCTAAATACACATTTTCTCTGCCTCGCTCTCTAAACACACAGTTACTCTGCCTCACTCTCTAAGCACCCTGTTACTCAGCCTCACTCTCTAAATACACTGTTACTCTACCTCACTCTACGAACACACTGTTACTCTGCCTCACTCTCTACACAATCTGTTACTCTGCCTCAATCTCTAAACAAACGGTTACTGTGCCTCACTCTCTAAACACACAGTTCATCTGCCTCACTCACTAAACCATCTGCTACTCTGCCTCAAACTCTAAACACACTGTTGCTCTGCCACACTCACTAAACACGTTGTTAATCTGCCTCACTCTCTTAACACACTGTTACTCTGTCTTACTCTCTCAAAACACAGTTACTCTGCCTCATTCTCTAAGCACACTGTTACACTGCCTCACTCTCTAAACACACAGTTGATCTGCCTAACTCAATAAAAACAGGTTGTTACTCTGCCACAGTCTCTAAACACAGTGCTACTCTGCGCCACTCTCTGAACACAGCGTTAATCTGCCTCACTCTCTAAATGCACTGATCCTCTGCCTCACTCTCTAAACACACTTTTCATCTGTTTCACTCTCTAAGCACACTGCTAATCTGCCACATGCTCAAAACACAATGTTACTCTGTCTCACTATCTAAACAGACTGTTGCTCTGTCTCATTCTCTCAACACACTGTTACTCTGTCTAAATTTCTATAACAATACTGCTAATCTGCCTCACTCTCTAAACCCACTGTTATTCGGTCTCACACTCTAAACACAATGTTACTCTGCCTCACTCTCTAAGCGCACTGTTAGTCTGCCTCATTCTCTAAACAAACTGTTACTCTGCCTCACTCTCTAAACACACAGTTGATCTGCCTCACTATCTAACTAAACTGCTACTCTGCCTCACACTCCAAACACACTGTTGCTCTGCCACAATCTCTAAACACACAGTTACTCTGCCTCACTCTCTAAACGCACTGATACTCTGCCTCAATCTCAAAAGACACTTTTCATCTGCTTCACTCTCTAAGCACACTGCTAATCTGCCACAAGCTTTAATCACACTGTTACTCTTTCTGACTCTCGAAAAAAAACTGTTGCTCTGCCTCATTCACTAAACACACTGTTAATCTGCCTTACTCTCTAAACACACCGTTACTCTGCCTCACTCTCTAAGCACACTGTTACTCAGCCTCACTCTCTAAATACACATTTTCTCTGCCTCACTCTCTAAACACACAGTTACTCTGCCTCACTCTCTAACCACACTGTTACTCAGCCTCACTCTCTAAATACACTGTTACTCTACCTCACACTACGAACACACTGTTACTTTGCCTCACTCTCTACACAATCTGTTACTCTGCCTCACTCTCTAAACAAACTGTGACTGTGCCTCACTCTCTAAACACACAGTTGATCTGCCTCACTCACTAAACACGTTGTTAATCTGCCTCACTCTCTAAACACACTGTTACTCTGTCTTGCTCTCTAAAAACACCGTTACACTGCCTCATTCTCTATGCACACTGTTACTCAGCCTCACTCTCTAAATACACTGTTTCTCTGTCTCACTCTCTAAACAAAGTGTTACCCTACCTCAATTTATCTCAACACACTGTTACTCTGTCTTAATTTCTTGAAACACACTGCTAATCTGCCTCACTGTCTAAACACACTGTTGCTCTGCCTCATTCACTGAACACAATGTTACTCTGCCTCACTCTCTCTAAAAACACTGATACTCTGTCTCATTCACTGAACACAATGTTACTCTGCCTCACTCTCTCTAAAAACACTGTTATTCTGTCACACACTTTAAAGACACTGTTACTGTGCCTCACTCTCTAAACAAACTGTTATTCTGCCTCACTCTCTAAACACACTCTTACTGTGCCTCACTCTCTAAACACACAGTTGATCTGCCTCACACTCTAAACACACAGTTACTCTGCCTCACACTCTAAACACACTGTTACTCTGCCTCACTCACTAAACACGTTGTTACTCTGCCTCACTCTCTAAACACATTGTTAAACTGTCTCACTCTCTAAATACAGTGGTAATCTGTTCACTCTCTAAGCACAATATTACTCTGCCTCACTCTCTAAACAAACTGTTACTCTGCCTCACTCTCTGAACAGTATTACCCTACCTCAATCTCTCTCAACACAATGTTACTCTGTCTTAATTTGTTTAAACATACTGCTAATCTGCCTCACGCTCTAAACACACTGTTACTCTGTCTCACTCTCTAAGCACACTGTTACTCAGCCTCACTCTCTAAATACCCTGTTACTCTGCCTCACTCTCTAAACACACAGTTACTCTGCCTCACTCTCTAAATACACTGTTACTGTGCCTCACTTTGTAAGCACACTGTTACTGTGCCTCACTCACTAAACACACAGTTGAACTGCCTCACTCTCTAAACACACAGTTACTCTGCCTCACTCACTAAACACGTTGTTACTCTGCCTCACTCTCTAAACACATTGTTAAACTGCCTCACTCTCTAAACACACTGTTACTCTGCCTCACTCTCTAAACGCACTGATACTCTGCCTCAATCTCAAAAGACACTTTTCATCTGCTTCACTCTCTAAGCACACTGCTAATCTGCCACACGCTTTAATCACACTGTTACTCTTTCTGACTCTCTAAAAAAACTGTTGCTCTGCCTCATTCACTAAACACACTGTTACTCTGCCTTACTCTCTAAATACACCGTTACTCTGCCTCACTCTCTAAGCACACTGTTACTCAGCCTCACTCTCTAAATACACATTTTCTCTGCCTCACTCTCTAAACACACAGTTATCTGCCTCACTCTCTAAGCACACTGTTACTCAGCCTCACTCTCTAAATACACTGTTACTCTTCCTCACTCTACGAACACACTGTTACTTTGCTTCACTCTCTACACAATCTGTTACTCTGCCTCACTCTCTAAACACACTGTTACTCTGCCTCACTCTCTAAACAAACTGTGACTGTGCCTCACCCTCTAAACACACAGTTCATCTGCCTCACTCATTAAACAAACTGCTAATCTGCCTCACACTCTAAACACACTGTTCCTCTGCCTCACTCACTGAACACGTTGTTAATCTGCCTCACTCTCTAAACACACTTTTACTCTGTCTTACTCTCTAAAAACACCGTTACTCTGCCTCATTCTCTAAGCACACTGTTACTCAGCCTCAATCTCTAAATACACTGTTACTCAGCCTCACTCTCTAAATACACTGTTTCTCTGCCTCACTCTCTAAACAAAGTGTTACCCTACCTCAATTCATCTCAACACACTGTTACTCTTTCTTAATTTCTTGAAACATACTGCTAATCTGCCTCACTCTCTAAACACACTGTTGCTCTGCCTCATTCACTGAACACAACGTTACTCTGCCTCACTCTCTCTAAACACACTGTTATTCTGTCACACACTTTAAAGACACTGTTACTCTGCCTAAATCTCTAAACAAACTGTTACTCTGCCTCACTCTCTAAACACACAGTTGATCTGCCTCACTCAGTAAACACGTTGTTAATCTGCCTCACTCTCTAAACACACTGTTACTCTGCCTCACTCTGTAAACGCACTGATACTCAGCCTGAATCTCAAAAGACACTTTTCATCTGCTTCACTTCCTAAGCACACTGCTAATCTGCCACACGCTTTAATCACACTGTTACTCTTTCTGACTCTCTAAAAAAACTGTTGCTCTGCCTCATTCACTAAACACACTGTTACTCCGCCTTACTCTCTAAACACACTGTTACTCTGCCTTACTCTCTAAACACACTGTTATTCAGCCTCACTCTCTAAACATACTGTTACTCTGCCTCACTCACTAAACACACTTTTACTCTGTCTTACTCTCTAAAAACACCGTTACTCTGCCTCATTCTCAGTGCATACTGTTACTCAGCCTCACTCTCTAAATACACTGTTACTCTGCCTCACTCTCTAAACAAAGTGTTACCCTACCTCAATTTATCTCAACACACTGTTACTCTTTCTTAATTTCTTGAAACATACTGCCAATCTGCCTCACTCTCTAAACACACTGTTGCTCTGCCTCATTCACTGAACACAATGTTAATCTGCCTCACTCTCTCTAAACACACTGTTATTCTGTCTCACACTTTAAAGACACTGTTACTCTGCCTCACTCTCTAAACAAACTGTTACTCTGCCTCACTCACTAAACACACAGTTGCTCTGCCTCACTCACTAAACACGTTGTTACTGTGCCTCACTCTCTCTAAACACACTGTTATTCTGTCACACACTTTAAAGACACTGTTACTCTGCCTCACTCTCTAAAAAAACTGTTACTCTGCCTCACTCTCTAAGCACACAGTTGCTCTGCCACACTCTCTAAACACACAGTTGCTCTGCCTCACTCACTAAACACGTTGTTACTCTGCCTCACTCTCTAAACACACTGTTAAACTGTCTCACTCTGTAAATACAGTGGTAATCTGTCTCACTCTCTAAGCACAATATTACTCTGCCTCTCTCTCTAAACAAACTGTTACTCTGCCTCACTCTCTAAACAGTATTACCTTACCTCAATCTCTCTCAACACACTGTTACCCTGTCTTAATTTCTTTAAACATACTGCTAATCTGCCTCACGCTCTAAACACACTGTTACTCTGTCTCACTCTCTAAGCACACTGTTACTCAGCCTCACTCTCTAAATACACTGTTACTCTGCCTCACTCTCTAAACACACAGTTACTCTGCCTCACTCTCTAAATACACTGTTACTGTGCCTCACTTTGTAAGCACACTGTTACTGTGCCTCACTCACTAAACACACAGTTGAACTGCCTCACTCTCTAAACACACAGTTACTCTGCCTCACTCTCTAAATACACTGTTACTGTGCCTCACTTTGTAAGCACACTGTTACTGTGCCTCACTCACTAAACACACAGTTGAACTGCCTCACTCTCTAAACACACAGTTACTCTGCCTCACTCTCTAAACACATTGTTAAACTGCCTCACTCTCTAAACACACTGTTACTCTGCCTCACTCTCTAAACGCACTGATACTCTGCCTCAATCTCAAAAGACACTTTTCATCTGCTTCACTCTCTAAGCACACTGCTAATCTGCCACATGCTTTAAACACACTGTTACTATTTCTCACTCTCTAAAAAAACTGTTGCTCTGCCTCATTCACCAAACACACTGTTATTCCGCCTTTCTCTCTAAATACACCGTTACTCTGCCTCACTCTCTAAGCACACTGTTACTCAGCCTCACTCTCTAAATACACATTTTCTCTGCCTCACTCTCTAAACACACAGTTATCTGCCTCACTCTCTAAGCACACTGTTACTCAGCCTCACTCTCTAAATACACTGTTACTCTTCCTCACTCTACGAACACACTGTTACTTTGCTTCACTCTCTACACAATCTGTTACTCAGCCTCACTCTCTAAACACACTGTTACTCTGCCTCACTCTCTAAACAAACTGTGACTGTGCCTCACTCTCTAAACACACAGTTCATCTGCCTCACTCATTAAACAAACTGCTAATCTGCCTCACACTCTAAACACACTGTTCCTCTGCCCCACTCACTAAACACGTTGTTAATCTGCCTCACTCTCTAAACACACTTTTACTCTGTCTTACTCTCTAAAAACACCGTTACTCTGCCTCATTCTCAGTGCACACTGTTACTCAGCCTCACTCTCTAAATACACTGTTACTCTGCCTCACTCTCTAAACAAACTGTTACTGTGCCTCACTCTCTAAACACACAGTTGATCTGCCTCACTCACTAAACACAGTTACTCTGCCTCACTCTCTAAACAAACTGTTACTCTGCCTCACACTCTAAACACACTGTTACTCTGTCTTACTCTCTCAAAACACCGTTACTCAGCCTCATTCTCTAAGCACACTGTTACTCAGCCTCAATCTCTAAATACACTGTTACTCAGCCTCACTCTCTAAACACACAGTTGATCTGCCTCACTCTCTAAACACACTGTTGCTCTGCCACAATCTCTAAACACACAGTTACTCTGCCTCACTCAGTAAACACGTTGTTAATCTGCCTCACTCTCTAAACACACTGTTACTCTGCCTCAATCTGTAAACGCACTGATACTCAGCCTCAATCTCAAAAGACACTTTTCATCTGCTTCACTTTCTAAGCAGACTGCTAATCTGCCACACGCTTTAATCACACTGTTACTCTTTCTGACTCTCTAAAAAAACTGTTGCTCTGCCTCATTCACTAAACACACTGTTACTCCGCCTTACTCTCTAAACACACTGTTACTCTGCCTTACTCTCTAAACACACTGTTATTCAGCCTCACTCTCTAAACACACTGTTACTCTGCTTCACTCATTAAACACACTTTTACTCTGTCTTACTCTCTAAAAACACCGTTACTCTGCCTCATTCTCAGTGCATACTGTTACTCAGCCTCACTCTCTAAATACACTGTTACTCTGCCTCACTCTCTAAACAAAGTGTTACCCTACCTCAATTTATCTCAACACACTGTTACTCTTTCTTAATTTCTTGAAACATACTGCCAATCTGCCTCACTCTCTAAACACACTGTTGCTCTGCCTCATTCACTGAACACAATGTTAATCTGCCTCACTCTCTCTAAACACACTGTTATTCTGTCACACACTTTAAAGACACTGTTACTCTGCCTCACTCTCTAAAAAAACTGTTACTCTGCCTCACTCTCTAAGCACACAGTTGCTCTGCCACACTCTCTAAACACACAGTTGCTCTGCCTCACTCACTAAACACGTTGTTACTCTGCCTCACTCTCTAAACACACTGTTAAACTGTCTCTCTCTGTAAATACAGTGGTAATCTGTCTCACTCTCTAAGCACAATATTACTCTGCCTCTCTCTCTAAACAAACTGTTACTCTGCCTCACTCTTTAAACAGTATTACCCTACCTCAATCTCTCTCAACACACTGTTACCCTGTCTTAATTTCTTTAAACATACTGCTAATCTGCCTCACGCTCTAAACACACTGTTACTCTGTCTCACTCTCTAAGCACACTGTTACTCAGCCTCACTCTCTAAATACACTGTTACTCGGCCTCACTCTCTAAACACACAGTTACTCTGCCTCAAACACTAAGCACACTGTTACTCAGACTCACTCTCTAAATACACTGTTACTGTGCCTCACTTTTTAAGCACACTGTTACTGTGCCTCACTCACTAAACACACAGTTGAACTGCCTCACTCTCTAAACACACTGTTACTTTGTCTAACTCTCTTAACATCTGTTGTTCTGCCTCATTCACTAAACACACTGTTATTCTGTCTCACGCTTTAAAAACACTGTTAAGCTGCTTCACTCTATAAGCAAACTGTTACTCTGTCTCACATTTTCTAAACATACTGTTAATCTGCCTCATTCTGTAAACACAATTTTACCCTGTCTAACTCTTTAAACACACTGTTACTGTGCCTCACTCTTTAAACGCACTGTTAGTCTGTCTCACTCTCTAAACAAACTGTTACACTGCCTCACTCTCTAAACACACTGTTACTATGCCTAATTCTCTAAACACACAGTTGATCTGCCTCACTATCTAAACAAACTGTTACTCTGCCTCACACTCTAAACACACTGTTGCTCTGCCACAATCTCTAAACACACAGTTACTCTGCCTCCCTCACTAAACACGTTGTTAATCTGCCTCACTCCCTAAACACAGTGCTACTCTTTCTCACTCTCTAAACACATTGTTGCTCTGCCTCACTCTCTAAACGCACTGATACTCTGCCTCAATCTCTAAACACACAGTTGATCTGCCTCACTATCTAAACAAACTGCTACTCTGCCTCACACTCTAAACACACTGTTGCTCTGCCACACTCTCTAAACACACAATTACTCTGCCTCACTCACTAAACACGTTGTTACTCTGCCTCACTCTCTAAACACACTGTTAAACTGTCTCTCTCTGTAAATACAGTGGTAATCTGTCTCACTCTCTAAGCACAATATTACTCTGCCTCTCTCTCTAAACAAACTGTTACTCTGCCTCACTCTTTAAACAGTATTACCCTACCTCAATCTCTCTCAACACACTGTTACCCTGTCTTAATTTCTTTAAACATACTGCTAATCTGCCTCACGCTCTAAACACACTGTTACTCTGTCTCACTCTCTAAGCACACTGTTACTCAGCCTCACTCTCTAAATACACTGTTACTCGGCCTCACTCTCTAAACACACAGTTACTCTGCCTCAAACACTAAGCACACTGTTACTCAGACTCACTCTCTAAATACACTGTTACTGTGCCTCACTTTTTAAGCACACTGTTACTGTGCCTCACTCACTAAACACACAGTTGAACTGCCTCACTCTCTAAACACACTGTTACTTTGTCTAACTCTCTTAACATCTGTTGTTCTGCCTCATTCACTAAACACACTGTTATTCTGTCTCACGCTTTAAAAACACTGTTAAGCTGCTTCACTCTATAAGCAAACTGTTACTCTGTCTCACATTTTCTAAACATACTGTTAATCTGCCTCATTCTGTAAACACAATTTTACCCTGTCTAACTCTTTAAACACACTGTTACTGTGCCTCACTCTTTAAACGCACTGTTAGTCTGTCTCACTCTCTAAACAAACTGTTACACTGCCTCACTCTCTAAACACACTGTTACTATGCCTAATTCTCTAAACACACAGTTGATCTGCCTCACTATCTAAACAAACTGTTACTCTGCCTCACACTCTAAACACACTGTTGCTCTGCCACAATCTCTAAACACACAGTTACTCTGCCTCCCTCACTAAACACGTTGTTAATCTGCCTCACTCCCTAAACACAGTGCTACTCTTTCTCACTCTCTAAACACATTGTTGCTCTGCCTCACTCTCTAAACGCACTGATACTCTGCCTCAATCTCTAAACACACAGTTGATCTGCCTCACTATCTAAACAAACTGCTACTCTGCCTCACACTCTAAACACACTGTTGCTCTGCCACACTCTCTAAACACACAGTTACTCTGCCCCACTCACTAAACACGTTGTTAATCTGCCTCACTCTCTTAACACACTGTTACTCTGTCTTACTCTCTCAAAACACAGTTACTCTGCCTCATTCTCTAAGCACACTGTTACGCTGCTTCACTCTCTAAATACTCTGTTACTCTGCCTCACTCTCTAAACACACTGTTACTGTGCCTCAGTCTCTAAACACACAGTTGATCCGCCTAACTCACTAAAAACAAGTTGTTGCTCTGCCACAGTCTCTAAACACATCGCTACTCTGCGCCACTCTCTGAACACAACGTTAATCTGTCTCACTCTCTAAACACAGTGCTACTCTGTCTCACTCTCTAAACACACTGTTATTCTGCCTCACTCTCTAAATGCACTGATCCTCTGCCTCACTCTCTAAACAAACTTTTCATCTGTTTCACTCTCTAAGCACACTGCTAATCTGCCACACGCTCTAAACAAAGTGTTACTCTGTCTCACTATCTAAACAGACTGTTGCTCTGTCTCATTCTCTCAACACACTGTTACTCTGTCTAAATTTCTATAAAAATACTGCTAATCTGCCTCACTCTCTAAACCCACAGTTACTCTGCCTCATTCTCTAAGCACACTGTTACTCTGCCTCACTCTCTAAACGCACTGTTAGTCTGCCTCACTCTCTAAACAAACTGTTACGCTGCCTCACTCTCTAAACACACTGTTACTTTGCCTCACTCTCTAAACACACAGTTGCTCTGCCTCACTATCTAAACAAACTGCTACTCTGCCTCACACTCTAAACACACTGTTGCTCTGCCACAATCTCTAAACACACAGTTACTCTGCCTCCCTCACTAAACACCGTGTTAATCTGCCTCACTCCCTAAACACAGTGCTACTCTTTCTCACTCTCTAAACACATTGTTACTCTGCCTCACTCTCTAAACGCACTGATACTCTGCCTCAATATAAAAAGACACTTTTCATCTGCTTCACTCTCTAAGCTCACTGCTAATCTGCCACACGCTTTAAACACACTGTTACTATTTCTCAATCTCTAAAAAAAATGTTGCTCTGCCTCATTCACTAAACACACTGTTACTCCGCCTTACTCTCTAAACACACCGTTACTCTGCCTCACTCTCTAAGCACACTGTTACTCTACCTCACTCTACGAACACACTGTTACTCTGCCTCACTCTCTACACAATCTGTTTCTCTGCCTCACTCTCTAAACAAACTGTTACTGTGCCTCACTCTCTAAACACACAGTTCATCTGCCACACTCACTAAACAAACTGCTACTCTGCCTCACACTCTAAACACACTGTTGCTCTGCCACACTCTCTAAACACAGTTACTCTGCCCCACTCACTAAACACGTTGTTAATCTGCCTCACTCTCTTAACACACTGTTACTCTGTCTTACTCTCTCAAAACACAGTTACTCTGCCTCATTCTCTAAGCACACTGTTACGCTGCCTCACTCTCTAAATACACTGTTACTGTGCCTCTCTCTCTAAACACACAGTTGATCTGCCTAACTCACTAAAAACAAGTTGTTGCTCTGCCACAGTCTCTAAACACACAGTTACACTGCCTCCCTCACTAAACACGTTGTTAATCTGCCTCACTCTCTAAACACAGTGCTACTCTGTCTCACTCTCGAAACACACTGATACTCTGCCTCAATCTCAAAGGACACTTTTCATCTGCTTCACTCTCTAAGCACACTGCTAATCTGCAACACGCTTTAATCACACTGTTACTCTTTCTGACTCTCTAAAAAAACTGTTGCTCTGCCTCATTCACTAAACACACTGTTAATCCGCCTTACTCTCTAAACACACCGTTACTCTGCCTCACTCTCTAAGCACACTGTTACTCAGCCTCACTCTCTAAATACACATTTTCTCTGCCTCACTCTCTAAACACACAGTTACTCTGCCTCAGTCTCTAAGCACAATGTTACTCAGCCTCACTCTCTAAATACACTGTTACTCTACCTCACTCTACGAACACACTGTTACTTTGCCTCACTCTCTACACAATCTGTTACTCTGCCTGACTCTCTAAACAAACTGTGACTGTGCATCACACTCTAAACACACAGTTGATCTGCCTCACTCACTAAACAAACTGGTACTCTGCCTCACACTCTAAACACACTGTTGCTCTGCCACACTCTCTAAAAACACCGTTACTCTGCCTCATTCTCAATGCACACTGTTACTCAGCCTCCCTCTCTAAATACACTGTTACTCTGCCTCACTCTCTAAACACACTGTTAAGGTGCCTCAGTCTCTAAACACACAGTTACTCTGCCTCACTCAATAAACACGTTGTTAATCTGCCTCACTCTCTAAACACACTGTTAATGTGCCTCACTCTCTAAACACACAGGTACTCTGCCTCACTCAATAAACACGTTGTTAATCTGCCTCACTCTCTAAACACACTGTTACTCTGTCTTACTCTCTAAAAACACCGTTACTCTGCCTCATTCTCTAAGCACACTTTTACTCAGCCTCAATCTCTAAATACACTGTTTCTCTGCCTCACTCTCTAAACAAAGTGTTACTCAGACTCACTCTCTAAATACACTGTTACTGTGCCTCACTTTGTAAGCACACTGCTAGTCTGCCTCACTCTCTAAACACAATGTTAATCTGCCTCACTCTCTAAACACAGGGCTATTCTGTCACACTCTCTAAGCAAACTATTACTCTGCCTCACTCTCTAAACACACCGTTACTTTGCCTCACTTTCTAACCACACTGTTACTCTGCCTCACTTTCTAAACACTGTGTTACCCTACCTCAACCTCTCTCAATACAATGATACCCTGTTTAATTTCTTTAAACATACTGCTAATCTGCCTCACTCTCTAAACACACTTTTACTTTGTCTAACTCTCTTAACATCTGTTGTTCTGCCTCATTCACTAAACACACTGTTATTCTGTCTCACACTTTAAAAACACTGTCATACTGCTTCACTCTCTAAACAAACTGTTACTCTGTCTCACATTTTCTAAACATACTGTTAATCTGCCTCACTCTCTGAACACAATTTTACTCTGTCTAACTCTTTAAACACACTGTTACTGTGCCTCACTTTCTAAGTTCACTGTTACTGTGCCTCACTCTCTAAACACACTGTTACTTTGCCTCACTCTCTAAACACACTGTTATTCTGTCTCACGCACAAAACACACAACTGATCTGCCTAACTCACTAAAAACAGGTTGTTACTCTGCCACAGTCTCTAAACACATTGCTAATCTGCGCCACTCTCTGAACACAATGTTAATCTGCCTCACTCTCTAAACACAGTGCTACTCTGTCTCACTCTCTAAACACACTGTTATTCTGCCTCATTCTCTAAATGCAATGATACTCTGCCTCACTCTCTAAACAAACTTTTCATCTGTTTCACTCTCTAAGCACACTGCTAATCTGCCACATGCTCTAAACAAAATGTTACTCTGTCTCACTCTCTAAACAGACTGTTGCTCTGTCTCATTCCCTCAACACACTGTGTCTCTGTCTTAATTTCTGTAAACATACTGCTATTATGCCTCACACTCTAAACACACTGTTACTCTGTCTCACTCTCTAAGCACACTGTTACCCTGCCTCACTCTCTAAACACACAGTTACTCTGCCTCACTCTCTCAGCACACTGTTACTCAGACTCACTCTCTAAATACACTGTTACTGTGCCTCACTTTGTAAGCACACTGTAACTGTGCCTCACTCACTAAACACACAGTTACTCTGCCTCACTCTCTAAACACATTGCTACTCTGCCCCACTCTCTAAACACAATGTTAATCTGCCTCACTCTCTAAACACAGGACTATTCTGTCACACTCTCTAAGCAAACTATTACTCTGCCTCACTCTCTAAACACACCGTTACTTTGACTCACTCTCTAAACACACTGTTACTCTGCCTCACTTTCTAAACACTGTGTTACCCTACCTCAACCTCTCTCAATACAATGATACTCTGTCTTAATTTCTTTAAACATACTGCTAATCTGCCTCACACTCTAAACCCACTGTTACATTGTCTAACTCTCTTAACATCTGTTGTTCTGCCTCATTCACTAAACACACTGTTATTCTGTCTCACGCTTTAAAAACACTGTCAAACTGCTTCACTCTCTAAACAAACTGTTACTCTGTCTCACATTTTCTAAACATACTGTTAATCTGCCTCATTCTCTAAACACAATTTTACTCTGTCTAACTCTTTAAACACACTGTTACGCTGCCTCACTCTCTAAGTTCACTGTTACTCTGCCTCACTCTCTAAACACACTGTTATTCTGTCTCACACTTTAAACACACAGTTGATCTGCCTCACTCTCTAAACACACTGTTACTGTGCCTCACTCTCTAAACACACAGTTGATCTGCCTCACTCTCTAAACACACTGTTATTCTGTCTCACACTTTAAACACACTGTTACTCTGCCTCACTCTTCAAACAAACTCTTACTCAGCCTCACTCTCTAAACACACTGTTACTCTGCCTCACTCTCTAAACACACTGTTATTCTGTCTCACACTTTAAACACACAGTTGATCTGCCTCACTCTCTAAACACACTGTTACTGTGCCTCACTCTCTAAACACACAGTTGATCTGCCTCACTCTCTAAACACACTGTTATTCTGTCTCACACTTTAAACACACTGTTACTCTGCCTCACTCTTCAAACAAACTCTTACTCAGCCTCACTCTCTAAACACACTGTTACTCTGCCTCACTCTCTAAACAAACTGTTACTGTGCCTCACTCTCTAAACACACTGTTGATCTGCCTAACTCACTAAAAACAGGTTGTTACTCTGCCACAGTCTCGAAACACATTGCTACTCTGCGCCACTCTCTGAACACAATGTTAATCTGCCTCACGCTCTAAACACAGTGCTACTCTTTCTCACTCTCTAAAAACACTGTTATTCTGCATCACTCTCTAAACGCTCTGATACTCTGCCTCACTCTCTAAACAACCTTTTCATCTGTTTCACTCTCTAAGCACACTGCTAATCTGCCACATGCTCAAAACACAATGTTACTATTTCTCACTCTCTAAAAAAACTGTTGCTCTGCCTCATTCACTAAACACACTGTTACTCTGTCTAAATTTCTATAAAAATACTGCTCATCTGCCTCACTCTCTAAGCACACTGTTACTCAGCCTCACTCTCTAAATACACTGTTACTATACCTCACTCTACGAACACACTGTTACTCTGCCTCACTCTCTACACAATCTGTTACTCTGCCTCACTCTATAAACAAACTGTTACTGTGCCTCACTCTCTAAACACACAGTTCATCTGCCTCACTCACTAAACAAACTGCTACTCTGCCTCACACTCTAAACACACTGTTGCTCTGCCACACTCTCTAAACACACAGTTACTCTGCCTCACTCACTAAACACGTTGTTAATCTGCCTCACTCTCTAAACACACTGTTACTCTGTCTTACTCTCTAAAAACACCGTTACGCTGCCCCATTCTCTAAGCAGTTACTCTGCCTCACTCTCTAAATACACTGTTACTCTGCCTCACTCTCTAAACACACTGTTACTCTGCCTCACTTTTTAAACAAACTGTTACTGAGCCTCACTCTCTAAACACACAGTTCATCTGCCTCACTCACTAAACAAACTGCTACTCTTGCCTCACACTCTAAACACACTGTTGCTCTGCCACAATCTCTAAACACACAGTTACGCTGCCTCATTCTCTAAACACAGTTGCTCAGCCTCAATCTCTAAATACACTGTTTCTCTGGCTCACTCTCTAAACAAAGTGTTACCCTACCTCAATTAATCTCAACACACTGTTACTCTGTCTTAATTACTTGAAACATTCTGATAATCTGCCTCACTCTCTAAACAAACTGTTACTCTGCCTCACTCTCTAAGCACACTGTTACTCTGTCTCACTCTCTCTAAACACACTGTTACTCTGTCCTAATTTCTTGGAACATACTGCTAATCTGCCTCACTCTCTAAACACACTGTTGCTCTGCCTCATTCACTGAACACAATGTTACTCTGCCTCACTCTCTGTCAACACACTGTTATTCCGACTCAGACTTTAAAGACACTGTTACTCTGCCTCACACTCTAAACAAACTGTTACTCTGCCTCACTCTCTAAACACACTCTTACTGTGCCTCACTCTCTAAACACACAGTTGATCTGCGTCACTCTCTAAACACACTGTTGCTCTGCCACACTCTCTTAACACACAGTTACTCTGCCTCACTCACTAAACACGTTGTTACTCTGCCTCACTCTCTAAACACACAGTTGATCTGCGTCACTCTCTAAACACACTGTTGCTCTGCCACACTCTCTTAACACACAGTTACTCTGCCTCACTCACTAAACACGTTGTTACTCTGCCTCACTCTCTAAACACATTGTTAAACTGCCTCACTCATTAAATACAGTGGTAATCTGTCTCACTCTCTAAGCACAATATTACTCTGCCTCACTCTCTAAACAAACTGTTACTCTGCCTCACTCTCTAAACAATATTATCCTACCTCAATCTCTCTCAACACACTGTTACTCTGTCCTAAATTCTTTAAATATACTGCTAACCTGCCTCACGCTCTAAACACACTGTTACTCTGTCTCACTCTCTAAGCACACTGTTACTCAGCCTCACTCTCTAAATACACTGTTACTCTGCCTAACTCTCTTAACACACAGTTACTCTGCCTCACTCTCTAAGCACACTGTTACTCTGCCTCACTCTCTAAATACACTGTTACTGTGCCTCCCTTTTAAACACACTGTTACTGTGCCTCACTCACTAAACACACAATTGAACTGCCTCACTCTCTAAACACACAGTTACTCTGCCTCACTCACTAAACAAGTTGTTACTCTGCCTCACACTCTAAACACACTGTTAAACTGCCTCACTCTCTAAATACAGTGGTAATCTGTCTCACTCTCTAAGCACAATATTACTCTGCCTCACTCTCTAAACAAACTGTTACTCTGCCTCACTCTCTAAACAGTAATACCCTACCTCAATCTCTCTCAACACACTGTTACTCTGTCTTAATTTATTTAAACATACTGCTAATCTGCCTCATGCTCTAAACACACTGTTACTCTGTCTCACTCTCTAAGCACACTGTTACTCTGCCTCACTCTCTAAATACAATGTTACTCTGCCTCACTCTCTAAACACACAGTTACTCTGCCTCACTCACTAAGCACACTGTTACTCAGCCTCACTCTCTAAATACACTGTTACTGTGCCTCACTTTGTAAGCACATAGTTACTCTGCCTCACTCTCTAAACACATTGCTACTCTGCCCCACTCTCTAAACACAATGTTAATCTGCCTCACTCTCTAAACACCGGGCTATTCTGTCACACTCTCTAAGCAAACTATTACTCTGCCTCACTCTCTAAACATACCGTTACTTTGCCGCACTCTCTAAACACACTGTTACTCTGCCTCACTTTCTAAACACTGTGTTACCCTACCTCAACCTCTCTCAATACAAGGATACTCTGTCTTAATTTCTTTAAACATACTGCTAATCAGCCTCATTCTCTAAACACACTGTTACTTTGTCTAACTCTCTTAACATCTGTTGTTCTGCCTCATTCACTAAACACACTGTTATTCTGTCTCACGCTTTAAAAACACTGTTCAACTGCTTCACTCTCTAAACAAACTGTTACTCTGTCTCACATTTTCTAAACATACTGTTAATCTGCCTCATTCTCTAAACACAATTTTACTCTGTCTAACTCTTTAAACACACTGTTACTGTGCCTCACTCTCTAAGTTCACTGTTACTGTGCCTCACTCTCTAAACACACTGTTACCCTGCCTCACTCTCTAAACACACTGTTACTCTGCCTCACTCTTTAAACAAACTGTTGATCTGCCTAACTCACTAAAAACAGGTTGTTACTCTGCCACAGTCTCTAAACACATTGCTACTCTGCGATACTCTCTTAACACCATGTTAATCTGCCCCACTCTCTAAACACAGTGCTACTCTGTCTCACTCTCTAAACACACTGTTATTCTGCCTCACTCTCTAAATGCACTGATACTCTGCCTCACTCTCTAAACAAACATTTCATCTGTTTCACTCTCTAAGCACACTGCTAATCTGCCACATGCTCTAAACACAATGTTACTCTGTCTCACTCACTAAACAGACTGTTGCTCTGTCTCATTCTCTCAACACACTGTGGCTCTGTCTAAATTTCTATAAAAATACTGCTAATCTGCCTCACACTCTAAACACACTGTTACTGTGCCTCACTCTCTAAACGCACTGTTAGTCTGGCTCACTCTCTAAACAAACTGTTACTCTGCCTCACTCTCTAAACACACTGTTACTCTGCCTTACTCTCTAAAAACACTGTTCCGCTGCCTCATTCTCTAAGCACACTGTTACTCAGCCTCACTCTCTAAATACACTGTTTCTCGGCCTCACTCTCTAAACAATGTATTACCCTACCTCAATTTATCTCAACACACTGTTACTCTGTCTTAATTTCTTGAAACATACTGCTAACCTGCCTCACTATCTAAACACACTCTTGCTCTGCCTCATTCACTGAACACAATGTTACTCTGCCTCATTCTCTGTAAACACACTGCTATTCCGACTCAGACTTTAAAGACACTGTTACTCTGCCTCACTCTCTAAACACACTGTTACTCTGCCTCACTCTCTAAACACACTCTTACTGTGCCTCACTCTCTAAACACACTGTTGCTCTGCCACACTCTCTAAACACACTGTTGCTCTGCCACACTCTCTAAACACACAGTTACTCTGCCTCACTCACTAAACAAGTTGTTACTCTGCCTCACTCACTAAACACATTCTTAAACTGCCGCAATCTCTAAATACAGTGGTAATCTGTCTCACTCTCTAAGCACAATATTACTCTACCTCACTCTCTAAACAAACTGTTACTCTGCCTCACTCTCTAAACAGTATTACCCTACCTCAATCTCTCTCAACACACTGTTACTCTGTCTTAATTTCTTTAAACATACTGCTAATCTGCCTCACGCTCTAAACACACTGTTACTCTGTCTCACTCTCTAAGCACACAGTTACTCAGCCTCAATCTCTAAAAACACTGTTACTCTGCCTCACTATCTAAACACACAGTTACTCTGCCTCACTCTCTAAGCACACTGTTACTCAGACTCACTCTCTAAATACACTGTTACTGTGCCTCACTTTGTAAGCACACTGGCACTATGCCTCACTCACTAAACACGTTGTTACTCTGCCTCACTCTCTAAACACATTGTTAAACTGCCTCACTCTCTAAATACAGTGGTAATCTGTCTCACTCTCTAAGCACAATATTACTCTGCCTCACTCTCTAAACAAACTGTTACTCTGCCTCACTCTCTAAACAGTAATACCCTACCTCAATCTCTCTCAACACACTGTTACTCTGTATTAATTTATTTAAACATACTGCTAATCTGCCTCATGATCTAAACACACTGTTACTCTCTCTCACTCTCTAAGCACACTGTTACTCTGCCTCACTCTCTAAATACACTGTTACTCTGCCTCACAGTGTTCCGCTGCCTCATTCTCTAAGCACACATTTACTCAGCCTCACTCTCTACATACACTGTTACTGTGCCTCACTTTGTAAGCACACAGTTACTCTGCCTCACTCTCTAAACACATTGCTACTCTGCCCCACTCTCTAAACACACAGTTACTTTGACTCACTCTCTAAACACACTGTTACTCTGCCTCACTTTCTAAACACTGTGTTACCCTATCTCAACCTCTCTCAATACAATGATACTCTGTCTTAATTTCTTTAAACATACTGCTAATCTGCCTCACTCTCTAAACACTCAGTTACTTTGTCTAACTCTCTTAACATCTGTTGTTCTGCCTCATTCACTAAACACACTGTTATTCTGTCTCACGCTTTAAAAACACTGTCAAACTGCTTCAGTCTCTAAACAAACTGTTACTCTGTCTCACATTTTCTAAACATACTGTTAATCTGCCTCATTCTCTAAACACAATTTTACTCTGTCTAACTCTTTAAATAAACTGTTACGCTGCCTCACTCTCTAAGGTCACTGTTACTCTGCCTCACTCTCCAAACACACTGTTATTCTGTCTCACACTTTAAACACACTGTTACTGTGCCTCACTCTCTAAACACACTGTTACTGTGCCTCACTCTTTAAACAAACTGTTACTCTGCCTCACTCTCTAAACACACTGTTAATCTGCCTCACTCTTTAAACAAACTGTTACTGTGCCTCACTCTCTAAACACACAGTTGATCTGCCTAACTCACTAAAAACAGGTTGTCATTCTGCCACAGTCTCTAAACACATTGCTACTCTGCGATACTCTCTTAACACCATGTTAATCTGCCTCACTCTCTAAACACAGTGCTACTCTGTCTCACTCTCTAAACACAGTTATTCTGCGTCACTCTCTAAATGCACTGATATTCTGCCTCACTCTCTAAACAAACTTTTCATCTGTTTCACTCTCTAAGCACACTGCTAATCTGCCACATGCTCTAAACAAAATGTTACTCTGTCTCATTCTCTAAACAAACTGTTGCTCTGTCTCATTCTCTCAACACACTGTGGCTCTGCCTAAATTTCTATAAAAATACTGCTAATCTGCCTCACTCTCTAAACACACTGTTAATTTGCCTCACTCTCTAAACACACAGTTGATCTGCCTCACTCTCTAAACAAACTGCTACTCTGCCTCACACTCTAAACACACTATTACTCTGCCTCACTCACTAAACGCGTTGTTAATCTGCCTCACTCTCTGAACACACTGTTACTCTGTCTTACTATCTAAAAACAGTGTTACGCTGCCTCATTCTCTAAGCACACTTTTACTCAGCCTCACTCTCTAAATACACTGTTTCTCTGCCTCACTCTCTAAACAAAGTGTTACCCTACCTCAATTAATCTCAACACACTGTTACTCTGTCTTAATTACTTGAAACATACTGATAATCTGCCTCACTCTCTAAACACACTGTTGCTCTGCCTCATTCACTGAACACAATGTTACTCTGCCTCACTCTCTCTAAACACACTGTTATTCTCTCTCACACTTTAAAGACACTGTTATTCTGCCTCACTCTCTAAACAAACTGTTACTCTGCCTCACTCTCTAAACAGTATTACCCTACCTCAATCTCTCTCAACACACTGTTACTCTGTCTTAATTTCTTTAAACGTACTGCTAATCTGCCTCATGCTCTAAACACACAGTTACTCTGTCTCACTCTCTAAGCACACTGTTACTCTGCCTCACTCTCTAAACACACAGTTACTCTGCCTCACTAACTTAACACGTTGTTAATCTGCCTCACTCTCTAAACACACTGTTACTCTGTCTTACTCTCTAAAAATACCGTTACGCTGCCTCATTCCCTAAGCACACTGTTACTCAGCCTCACTCTCTAAATACACTGTTCCTCTGCCACACTCTCTAAACACACTGTTACTCTGCCTCACTCTCTAAACAAACTGTTACTGTGCCTCACTCTATAAACACACAGTTCATCTGCCTCACTCAATAAACAAACTGCTACTCTGCCTCACACTCTAAACACACTGTTGCTCTGCCACACTCTCTAAACACACAGTTACTCTGCCTCACTCACTAAACACGTTGTTAATCTGCCTCAATCTCTAAACACACTGTTACTCTGTCTTACTCTCTAAAAACACCGTTACTCTGCCTCATTCTCTAAGCACAATGTTACTCAGCCTCAATCTCTAAATACACTGTTTCTCTGCCTCACTCTCTAAACAAAGTGTTACCCTACCTCAATTAATCTCAACACACTGTTACTCTGTCTTAATTACTTGAAGCATACTGCTAATTTGCCTCACTCTCTAAATACACTGTTACTGTGCCTCACTTTGTAAGCACACTGTTACTGTGCCTCACTCACTAAAAACACATTTGAACTGCCTCACTCTCTAAACACACAGTTACTCTGCCTCACTCACTAAACACGTTGATAATCTGCCTCACTCTCTAAACACATTGTTAAACTGCCTCACTCTCTAAATACAGTGGTAATCTGTCTCACTCTCTAAGCACTCTATTACTCTGCCTCACTCTCTAAACAAACTGTTACTATGCCTCACTCTCTAAACAGTATTACCCTACATCAATCTCTCTCAACACACTGTTACTCTCTCTTAATTTCTTTAAACATACTGCTAATCTGCCTCACGCTCTAAACACACTGTTACTCTGTCTCAATCTCTAAGCACATTGTTACTCAGCCTCACTCTCTAAATACACTGTTACTCTGCCTCACTCTCTAAACACACAGGTACTCTGCCTCACTCTCTAAGCACACTGTTACTCAGCCTCACTCTCTAAATATACTGTTACTGTGCCTCACTTTGTAAGCACACAGTTACTCTGCCTCACTCTCTAAACACATTGCTACTCTGCCCCACTCTCTAAACACAATGTTAATCTGCCTCACTCTCTAAACACAGGGCTATTCTGTCACACTCTCTAAGCAAACTATTACTCTGCCTCACTCTCTAAACACACCGTTACTTTGACTCACTCTCTAAACACACTGTTACTCTGCCTCACTTTCTAAACACTGTGTTACCCTACCTCAACCTCTCTCAATACATTGATATTCTGTCTTAATTTCTTGAAACATACTGCTAATCTGCCTCACTCTCTAAACACACTGTTACTTTGTCTAACTCTCTTAACATCTGTTGTTCTGCCTCATTCACTAAACACACTGTTATTCTGTCTCACGCTTTTTAAACACTGTTAAACTGCTTCACTCTCTAAACAAACTGTTACTCTGTCTCACATTTTCTAAACATACTGTTAATCTGCCTCATTCTCTAAACACAATTTTACTCTGTCTAACTCTTTAAACACACTGTTACGCTGCCTCACTCTCTAAGTTCACTGTTACTCTGCCTCACTCACTAAAGGCACTGTTACTCTGCCTCACTCTCTAAACACACTGTTATTCTGTCTCACACTTTAAACACACAGTTACTGTGCCTCACTCTCTAAACACACTGTTACTCTCCCTTACTCTTTAAACAAACTGTTACTCTGCCTCACTCTCTAAACACACTGTTACTCAGCCTCACTCTTTAAACACACTGTTACTCTGCCTCACTCTTGAAAAAAACTGTTACTCTGCCTCACTCTTTAAACACACTGTTACTGTGCCTCACTCTCTAAACACACTGTTACTCTGCCTCACTCTCTAAACACACTGCTACTCTGCCTCACTCTCTAAACACACAGTTGATCTGCCTAACTCACTAAAAACAGGTTGTTTCTCTGCCACAGTCTCTAAGCACATTGCTACTCTGCGCCACTCTCTGAACACAATGTTAATCTGCCTCACTCTCTAAACACACTGTTACTGTGCCTTATTCTCTAAACACACAGTTGATCTGCCTCACTATCTAAACACGTTGTTAATCTGCCTCACTCTCTAAACACAGTGCTACTCTTTCCCACTCTCTAAACACACTGTTACTCTGCCTCACTCTCTAAACGCACTGATACTCTGCCTCAATCTCAAAAGACACTTTTCATCTGCTTCACTCTCTAAGCACACTGCTAATCTGCCACATGCTTTAAACACACTGTTACTATTTCTCACTCTCTAAAAAAACTGTTGCTCTGCCTCATTCACTAAACACACTGTTACTCCGCCTTTCTCTCTAAACACACCGTTACTCTGCCTCACTCTCTAAGCACACTGTTACTCAGCCTCACTCTCTAAATACACATTTTCTCTGCCTCACTCTCTAAACACACAATTACTCAGCCTCACTCTCTAAATACACAGTTACTCTACCTCACTCTACGAACACACTGTTACTCTGCCTCACTCTCTACACAATCTGTTACTCTGCCTCACACTCTAAACACACTGTTGCTGTGCCACACTCTCTAAACACACAGTTACTCTGCCTCATTCTCTAAGCACACTGTTACTCTGTCTCACTCTCTAAAAACAGTTACTCTGCCTCATTCTCTAAGCACACTGTTACTCTGTCTCACTCTCTAAACACACTGTTATTCTGCCTCATTCCCTAAATGCACTGATACTCTGCCTCACTCTCTAAACAAACTTTTCATCTGTTTCTCTCTCTAAGCACACTGCTAATCTGACACATATTCTAAACACAATGTTACTCTGTCTCACTCTCTAAACAGACTGTTGCTCTGTCTCATTCTCTCAACACATTGTGGCTGACGAAATTTCTATAAAAATACTGCTAATCTGCCTCACTCTCTAAACACACTGTTACTCTGTCTTACTCTCTAAAAACACCGTTACACTGCCTCATTCTCTAAGCACACTGTTACTCAGCCTCACTCTCTAAATACACTGTTACTCTGCCTCACTCTCTAAACACACTGTTACTCTGCCTCACTCTCTAAACAAACTGTTACTGTGCCTCACTCTCTAAACACACTGTTACTCTGCCTCACTCTCTAAACACACTGTTACTCTGCCTCACTCTCTAAACAAACTGTTACTGTGCCTCACTCTCTAAACACACAGTTCATCTGCCTCACTCACTAAACAAACTGCTACTCTGCCTCACACTCTAAACACACTGTTATTCTGCCTCATTCTCTAAATGCACTGATACTCTGCCTCACTCTCTAAACAAACTTTTCATCTGTTTCACTGTCTAAGCACACTGCTAATCTGACACATGCTCTAAACACAATGTTACTCTGTCTCACTCTCTAAACACACTGTTATTCTGTCTCACACTCTAAACACACTGTTACTGTGCCTCACTCTCTAGACACACAGTTGATCTGCCTCACTCTCTAAACACACTGTTACTGTGCCTCATTCTCTAGACACACAGTTGATCTGCCTCACTCTCTAAACACACTGTTACTGTGCCTCATTCTCTAGACACACAGTTGATCTGCCTCACTCTCTAAACACACTGTTACTGTGCCTCATTCTCTAGACACACAGTTGATTTGCCTCACTATCTAAACAAACTTCTACTCTACCTCACACTCTAAACACACTTTTGCTCTGGCACAATCTCTAAACACACAGTTACTCTGCCTCACTCACTAAACACGTTGTTAATCTGCCTCACTCTCTAAACACAGTGCTACTCTTTCTCACTCTCTAAACACACAGTTACACTGCCTCACTCACTAAACACGTTGTTAATCTGCCTCACTCTCTAAATACACTGTTACTCTGCCTCACTCTCTAAACGCACTGATACTCTGCTTCAATCTCAAAAGACACTTTTCATCTGCTTCACTCTCTAAGCACACTGGTAATCTGCCAAACGCTTTAAAAACACTGTTACTATTTCTCACTCTCTAAAAAAACTGTTGCTCTGCCTCATTCACTAAACACACTGTTATGCCACTTACTCTCTAAATACACAGTTACTCTGCCTCACTCTCTAAGCACACTGTTACTCAGCCTCACTCTCTAAATACACATTTTCCCTGCCTCACTCTCTAAAAACACAGTTACTCTGCCTCACCCTCAACACAATCTGTAACTCTGCCTCACTCTCTAAACTAACGGTTACTGTGCCTCACTCTCTAAACACACAGTTCATCTGCCTCACTCACTAAACAAACTGCTACTCTGCCTCACACTCTAAACAGACTGTTGCTCTGACACACTCTCTAAACACACAGTTACTCTGCCTCACTCACTAAACACGTTGTTAATCTGCCTCACTCTCTAAACACACTGTTACTCTGTCTTACTCTCTAAAAACACCGTTACTCTGCCTCATTCTCTAAGCACACTGTTACTCAGCCTCAATCTCTAAATACACTGTTTCTCTGCCTCACTCTCTAAACAAAGTGTTACCCTACCTCAATTTGTCTCAACACACTGTTACTCTGTCTTAATTTCTTGAAACATACTGCTAATCTGCCTCACTCTCTAAACACACTGTTGCTCTGCCTCATTCACTGAACACAATGTTACTCTGGCTCACTCTCTCTAAATACACTGTTATTCTGTCTCACACTTTAAAGACTCTGTTACTCTGCCTCACTCTCTAAACAAACTGTTACTCTGCCTCACTCTCTAAACACACAGTTGATCTGCCTCACTCTCTAAACACACTGTTGCTCTGCCACACTCTCTAAACACACAGTTGCTCTGCCTCACTCACTAAACACGTTGTTACTCTGCCTCACTCTCTAAACACATTGTTAAAATGCCTCACTCTCTAAATACAGTGGTAACTGTCTCACTGTCTAAGCACAATATAACTCTGCCTCACTCTCTAAACAAACTGTTACTCTGCCTCACTCTCTAAACAGTATTACCCTACCTCAATCTCTCTCAACACACTGTTACTCTCTCTTAATTTCTTTAAACATACTGCTAATCTGCCTCACGCTCTAAACACACTGTTACTCTGTCTCACTCTCTAAGCACACTGTTACTCAGCCTCACTCTCTAAATACACTGTTACTCTGCCTCACTCTCTAAACACACAGTTACTCTGCCTCACTCTCTAAGCAAACTGTTACGCAGCCTCACTCTCTAAATACACTGTTACTGTGCCTCACTTTGTAAGCACACTGTTACTGTGCCTCACTCACTAAACACACATTTGAACTGCCTCACTCTCTAAACACACAGTTACTCTGCATCACTCACTAAACACGTTGATAGTCTGCCTCACTCTCTAAACACATTGTTAAACTGCCTCACTCTCTAAATACAGTGGTAATCTGTCTCACTCTCTAAGCACACTATTACTCTGCCTCACTCTCTAAACAAACTGTTACTCTGCCTCACTCTCTAAACAGTATTACCCTACCTCAATCTCTCTCAACACACTGTTACTCTCTCTTAATTTCTTTAAACATACTGCTAATCTGCCTCACGCTCTAAACACACTGTTACTCTGTCTCACTCTCTAAGCACACTGTTACTCAGCCTCACTCTCTAAATACACTGTTACTCTGCCTCACTCTCTAAGCAAACTGTTACGCAGCCTCACTCTCTAAATACACTGTTACTCTGCCTCACTCTCTAAGCAAACTGTTACTCTGTCTCACTCTCTAAGCACACTGTTACTCTGCCTCACTCTCTAAATACACTGTTACTCTGCCTCACTCTCTAAACACACAGTTACTCTGCCTCACTCTAAGCAAACTGTTACGCAGCCTCACTCTCTAAATACACTGTTACTGTGCCTCAATTTGTAAGCACACTGTTACTGTGCCTCACTCACTAAAAACACATTTGAACTGCCTCACTCTCTAAACACACAGTTACTCTGCCTCACTCACTAAACACTTTGATAATCTGCCTCACTCTCTAAACACATTGTTAAAATGCCTCACTCTCTAAATACAGTGGTAATCTGTCTCACTCTCTAAGCACACTATTACTCTGCCTCACTCTCTAAATAAACTGTTACTATGCCTCACTCTCTAAACAGTATTACCCTACCTCAATCTCTCTCAACACACTGTTACTCTGTCTTAATTTATTTAAACATACTGCTAATCTGCCTCACGCTCTAAACACACTGTTACTCTGTCTCAATCTCTAAGCACACTGTTACTCAGCCTCACTCTCTAAATACACTGTTACTCTGCCTCACTCTCTAAACACACAGGTACTCTGCCTCACTCTCTAAGCACACTGTTACTCAGCCTCACTCTCTAAATATACTGTTACTGTGCCTCACTTTGTAAGCACACAGTTACTCTGCCTCACTCTCTAAACACATTGCTACTCTGCCCCACTCTCTAAACACAATGTTAATCTGCCTCACTCTCTAAACACAGGGCTATTCTGTCACACTCTCTAAGCAAACTATTACTCTGCCTCACTCTCTAAACACACCGTTACTTTGACTCACTCTCTAAACACACTGTTACTCTGCCTCACTTTCTAAACACTGTGTTACCCTACCTCAACCTCTCTCAATACATTGATATTCTGTCTTAATTTCTTGAAACATACTGCTAATCTGCCTCACTCTCTAAACACACTGTTACTTTGTCTAACTCTCTTAACATCTGTTGTTCTGCCTCATTCACTAAACACACTGTTATTCTGTCTCACGCTTTTTAAACACTGTTAAACTGCTTCACTCTCTAAACAAACTGTTACTCTGTCTCACATTTTCTAAACATACTGTTAATCTGCCTCATTCTCTAAACACAATTTTACTCTGCCTCACTCTCTAAATACACTGTTACTCTGCCTCACTCTCTAAATACACTGTTACTCTGCCTCACTCTCTAAACACACAGTTACTCTGCCTCACTCTCTAAGCAAACTGTTACGCAGCCTCACTCTCTAAATACACTGTTACTGTGCCTCACTTTGTAAGCACACTGTTACTGTGCCTCACTCACTAAACACACATTTGAACTGCCTCACTCTATAAACACACAGTTACTCTGCATCACTCACTAAACACGTTGATAGTCTGCCTCACTCTCTAAACACATTGTTAAACTGCCTCACTCTCTAAATACAGTGGTAATCTGTCTCACTCTCTAAGCACACTGTTACTCTGCCTCACTCTCTAAACAAACTGTTACTGTGCCTCACTCTCTAAACACACTGTTACTCTGCCTCACTCTCTAAACACACTGTTACTCTGCCTCACTCTCTAAACAAACTGTTACTGTGCCTCACTCTCTAAACACACAGTTCATCTGCCTCACTCACTAAACAAACTGCTACTCTGCCTCACACTCTAAACACACTGTTATTCTGCCGCATTCTCTAAATGCACTGATACTCTGCCTCACTCTCTAAACAAACTTTTCATCTGTTTCACTGTCTAAGCACACTGCTAATCTGACACATGCTCTAAACACAATGTTACTCTGTCTCACTCTCTAAACACACTGTTATTCTGTCTCACACTCTAAACACACTGTTACTGTGCCTCACTCTCTAGACACACAGTTGATCTGCCTCACTCTCTAAACACACTGTTACTGTGCCTCATTCTCTAGACACACAGTTGATCTGCCTCACTCTCTAAACACACTGTTACTGTGCCTCATTCTCTAGACACACAGTTGATCTGCCTCACTCTCTAAACACACTGTTACTGTGCCTCATTCTCTAGACACACAGTTGATTTGCCTCACTATCTAAACAAACTTCTACTCTACCTCACACTCTAAACACACTTTTGCTCTGGCACAATCTCTAAACACACAGTTACTCTGCCTCACTCACTAAACACGTTGTTAATCTGCCTCACTCTCTAAACACAGTGCTACTCTTTCTCACTCTCTAAACACACAGTTACACTGCCTCACTCACTAAACACGTTGTTAATCTGCCTCACTCTCTAAATACACTGTTACTCTGCCTCACTCTCTAAACGCACTGATACTCTGCTTCAATCTCAAAAGACACTTTTCATCTGCTTCACTCTCTAAGCACACTGGTAATCTGCCACACGCTTTAAACACACTGTTACTATTTCTCACTCTCTAAAAAAACTGTTGCTCTGCCTCATTCACTAAACACACTGTTATGCCACTTACTCTCTAAAGACACAGTTACTCTGCCTCACTCTCTAAGCACACTGTTACTCAGCCTCACTCTCTAAATACACATTTTCCCTGCCTCACTCTCTAAAAACACAGTTACTCTGCCTCACCCTCAACACAATCTGTAACTCTGCCTCACTCTCTAAACTAACGGTTACTGTGCCTCACTCTCTAAACACACAGTTCATCTGCCTCACTCAATAAACAAACTGCTACTCTGCCTCACACTCTAAACAGACTGTTGCTCTGACACACTCTCTAAACACACAGTTACTCTGCCTCACTCACTAAACTCGTTGTTAATCTGCCTCACTCTCTAAACACACTGTTACTCTGTCTTACTCTCTAAAAACACCGTTACTCTGCCTCATTCTCTAAGCACACTGTTACTCAGCCTCAATCTCTAAATACACTGTTTCTCTGCCTCACTCTCTAAACAAAGTGTTACCCTACCTCAATTTGTCTCAACACACTGTTACTCTGTCTTAATTTCTTGAAACATACTGCTAATCTGCCTCACTCTCTAAACACACTGTTGCTCTGCCTCATTCACTGAACACAATGTTACTCTGGCTCACTCTCTCTAAATACACTGTTATTCTGTCTCACACTTTAAAGACTCTGTTACTCTGCCTCACTCTCTAAACAAACTGTTACTCTGCCTCACTCTCTAAACACACAGTTGATCTGCCTCACTCTCTAAACACACTGTTGCTCTGCCACACTCACTAAACACACAGTTGCTCTGCCTCACTCACTAAACACGTTGTTACTCTGCCTCACTCTCTAAACACATTGTTAAAATGCCTCACTCTCTAAATACAGTGGTAACTGTCTCACTGTCTAAGCACAATATAACTCTGCCTCACTCTCTAAACAAACTGTTACTCTGCCTCACTCTTTAAACAGTATTACCCTACCTCAATCTCTCTCAACACACTGTTACTCTCTCTTAATTTCTTTAAACATACTGCTAATCTGCCTCACGCTCTAAACACACTGTTACTCTGTCTCACTCTCTAAGCACACTGTTACTCAGCCTCACTCTCTAAATACACTGTTACTCTGCCTCACTCTCTAAACACACAGTTACTCTGCCTCACTCTCTAAGCAAACTGTTACGCAGCCTCACTCTCTAAATACACTGTTACTGTGCCTCACTTTGTAAGCACACTGTTACTGTGCCTCACTCACTAAACACACATTTGAACTGCCTCACTCTCTAAACACACAGTTACTCTGCATCACTCACTAAACACGTTGATAGTCTGCCTCACTCTCTAAACACATTGTTAAACTGCCTCACTCTCTAAATACAGTGGTAATCTGTCTCACTCTCTAAGCACACTATTACTCTGCCTCACTCTCTAAACAAACTGTTACTCTGCCTCACTCTCTAAACAGTATTACCTTATCTCAATCTCTCTCAACACACTGTTACTCTCTCTTAATTTCTTTAAACATACTGCTAATCTGCCTCACGCTCTAAACACACTGTTACTCTGTCTCACTCTCTAAGCACACTGTTACTCTGCCTCACTCTCTAAATACACTGTTACTCTGCCTCACTCTCTAAACACACAGTTACTCTGCCTCACTCTCTAAGCAAACTGTTACGCAGCCTCACTCTCTAAATACACTGTTACTGTGCCTCACTTTGTAAGCACACTGTTACTGTGCCTCACTCACTAAACACACATTTGAACTGCCTCACTCTCTAAACATACAGTTACTCTGCATCACTCACTAAACACGTTGATAGTCTGCCTCACTCTCTAAACACATTGTTAAACTGCCTCACTCTCTAAATACAGTGGTAATCTGTCTCACTCTCTAAGCACACTATTACTCTGCCTCACTCTCTAAACAAACTGTTACTCTGCCTCACTCTCTAAACAGTATTACCCTACCTCAATCTCTCTCAACACACTGTTACACTGTCTTAATTTATTTAAACATACTGCTAATCTGCCTTACGCTCTAAACACACTGTTACTCTGTCTCACTCTCTAAGCACACTGTTACTCTGCCTCACTCTCCAAATACACTGTTACTCTGCCTCACTCTCTAAACACACATTTACTCTGCCTCACTCTAAGCAAACTGTTACGCAGCCTCACTCTCTAAATACACTGTTACTGTGCCTCACTTTGTAAGCAAACTGTTACTGTGCCTCACTCACTAAAAACACATTTGAACTGCCTCACTCTCTAAACACACAGTTACTCTGCCTCACTCACTAAACACGTTGATAATCTGCCTCACTCTCTAAACACATTGTTAAACTGCCTCACTCTCTAAGCATACTATTACTCAGCTACACTCTCTCTACACACACTGTTATTCTATCTCACACTTTAAACACATTGTTACTCTGCCTCACTCACTAAACACACAGTTGATCTGCCTCATTCTCTAAATACAGTGCTACTCTGTCTCACTCTCTAAGCACAATATTACTCTGCCTCTCTCTCTAAACACACTATTACTCTGCCTCACTCTCTAAACACACTGTTACTCTGCCTCACTCTCTAAACACAGTGTTACCCAGCTCAATTTCTCTCAACACACTGTTACTCTGTCTTAATTTCTTGAAACATACTGATAATCTGCCTCACGCTCTAAACACACTTTTACTCTGTCTCAGTCTCTAAACACACTGTTGCTCTGCCTCATTCACTAAACACACTGTTACTCTGCCTCACTCTCTACACAAACTGTTAATGTGCCTCACTCTCTAAGCCTAATATTACTCAGCGTCACCCTCTCTATACACACTGTTATTCTTTCTAACGCTTTAAACACACTGTTACTCTGCCTCACTCTCTAAACACACAGTTGATCTGCCTCACTCTCTAAACAAACTGCTACTCTGCCTCACACTCTAAACACAGTGTTACCCTACCTCAATTTCTCTCAACACACTGTTACTTTGTCTTAATTTCTTGAAACATACTGCTAATCTGCCTCACGCTCTAAACACACTGTTACTCTGTCTCACTTTCTAAACACACTGTTGTTCTGCCTCATTCACTAAAGACAATGTTACTCTGCCTCACTCTCTAAATACATTGCTACTCTGTCTCACTCTTTAAGCACAATATTACTCTACCTCTCTCTCTAAATACACTATTACTCTGACTCACTCTCTAAACACACTGTTACTCTGCCTCACTCTCTAAACACGCTGTTACTCTGCCTCACTCTCTAAACACATTGTTAACTTACCTCAATCTCTCTCAACACACTGTTACGCTGTCTTAACTTCTTTAAACATACTGCTAATCTGCCTCACTCTCTAAACCCACTGTTACTCTGTCTACTTTCTAAACACATTGTTGCTCTGCCTCATTCACTAAACACAATGTTACTCTGCCTTATCTCTAAACACACGGTTACTCTGCCTCACTCTCTAAGCACACTGTTACTCAACCTGATTCTCGAAATACACTGTTACTCTGCCTCACTCTCTAAAAACACTGTTAATCTGCCTCACTCTCTAAACACACTGTTACTCTGCCTCACTCTCTAAATAAATTGCTACTCTGTCTCACTCTCTAAGCACAATATTACTCTGCCTCTCTCTCTAAACACACTATTACTCTGCCTGACTCTCTAAACACGCTGTCACTCTGCCTCATTCACTAAACACACTGTTAGTCTGCCTTAATCTCTAAACACACTGTAACTCTGCCTCACTCTCCATGCACACTGTTACTCTGCCTCACTCTCTAAACACACTCTTACTCAGCCTCAATCTCTCTAAACACACTGTTACTCTGTCTCACATTCTTTAAACGTACTCTTAATCTGCTTCACTCTCTAAAAAAACTGTTACTCTGACGCACTCTCTAAACATACTGTTAATCTGTATCACATTTTCAAAACACACTGTTAATCTGCCTCATTCTCTAAACACAATTTTACTCTGTCTAACTCTTTAAAGACACTGTTATGCTGCCTCACTCTCTAAGCTCACTGATACTCTGCCTCACTCTCTAAACACACTGTTACTCTGCCTCACTCTCTAAGCTCACTGTTACTCTGCCTCACTGTCTAAACACACATGTTAATCTGCCTCACTCTCTAAATGCTCTGATACTCTGCCTCACTCTCTAAACACAATTTTCATCTTCCTCACTCTCTAAGCACACTTTTACACAGCCTCACTCTCTAAACAGAGTGTTACTCAGTCTCAATCTCTTAGCACACTGTTACTCAGCCTCACTCTCTAAATACACTGTTACTCTGCCTCACTCTCTAAACACACCGTTACTCTGCCTCACTCTCTAAACACACTGTTACTCTGCCTCACTCTCGAAACACACTGTTACTCAACCTCACTCTCTAAATACACCTTTACACTGCCTAAATCTCTAAACACACTGTTACTCTGCCTCACTCTCTACACAAACTGTTACTCTGCCTCACGGTTTAAACACACTGTTACTCATCCTCTTTTTCTCTAAACGCACTGTTACTCTCTCTCACGTTCTTTAAACACACTGTTAAACTGCTTCACTCTCTAAAAACACTGTTACTCTGCCTCACGACCTAAACACGTTGTTACTCTGTCTCACAATTTCTAAACACACTGTTAATCTACCTCATTATCTAAACACAATTTTACTCTGTCTAACTCTTTAAACACACTGTTACGCTGCCTCACTCTCTAAGTTCACTGTTACTCTGCCTCACTCTCTAAACACACTGTTATTTTGTCTCACACTTTAAACACACTGTTACTGTGCCTCACTCTCTAAACAAACTGTTACTCTGCCTCACTCTTTAAACAAACTGCTACTCTGCCTCACTCACTAAACACGTTGTTACTCTGCCACAGTCCCTAAACACATTGCTACTCTGTGCCACTCTCTGAGCATAATGTTAATCTGCCTCACTCTCTAAACACAGTGCTACTCTGTCTCACTCTCTAAACACACTGTTATTCTGCATCACTCTCTAAATGCACTGATACTCTGCTTCACTCTCTAAACACACTTTTCATCTGTTTCACTCTCTAAGCACACTGCTAATCTGCCACACGCTCTAAACGCAATGTTACTCTGTCTCACTCTCTAAGCAGACTGTTGCTCTGCCTCATTCTCTCAACACACTGTTACTCTGTCTAAATTTCTATAAAAATACTGCTAATCTGCCTCACTCTCTAAACACACTGTTACTCTGCCTCACTCTCTAAACATACTGTTATTCTGTCTCACACTCTCAACACACTGTTACTGTGCCTCACTCTCTAAACACACTGTTACTCCGCCTCACTCTCTAAACACACTGTTACTCTGCCTCACTCTCTAAACACACTGTTACTTGCCTCTCACTCTAAACACACTGTTGCTCTGCCACACTCTCTAAATTGCACTGATACTCTGCCTCAATCTCAAAAGACACTTTTCATCTGCTTCACTCTCTAAGCACACTGCTAATCTGCCACACGCTCTAAACAGACTTTTACTCTGTCTCACTCTCTAAACACACTTTTTCTCTGCCTCACTCTCTAAACAAACTGTTACTCTGCCTCACTGTCTAAACACACTGTTATTGTGCCTCACTCTCTAAACACACAGTTGATCTGCCTCACGCACTAAACACGTTGTTAATCTGCCTCACTCTCTAAACACACTGTTACTCTGCCTCACTCACTAAACACACAGTTGATCTGCCTCACACTCTAAACACACTGTTGCTCTGTCACACTTTCAAAACACACAACTACTTTGTCTCACTCACTAAACACGTTTTTACTCTGCCCCACTCTCTAAACACAATGTTAATCTGCCTCACTCTCTAAATACAGTGCTACTCTGTCTCACTCTCTAAACACACTGTTACCCTACCTCAATCTCTCTCAACACACTGTTACTCTGTGTAAATGTCTTTAAAAATACTGCTATTCTGCCTCACTCTCTAAGCACACAGTTACTCAGCCTCACTTCTAAATACACTGTTGCTCTGCCTCATTCACTAAAAACGCTGTTACTCTGCCTTACTCTTTAACACACTGTTACTCAGCCACACTCTCTAAATACACTGTTAATCTTCCTCACTTTCTAAACACATTGTTACTCTGCCTCACTCGCTAAACACATTGCTACTCTCCCCCACTCTCTAAAAACAATGTTAATCTGCCTCACTCTCTAAACACAGGGCTATTCTGTCACACTCTCTAAGCAAACTATTACTCTGCCTCACTCTCTAAATACACTGTTACTCTGCCTCACTCTCTAAACACACTGTTACTCTGCCTCACTCTCTACACAAACTGTTAATGTGCCTCACACTCTAAGCATAAAATTACTCAGCCTCACTCTCTCTACACACACTGTCATTCTGTCTAACGCTTTAAACACACTGTTACTCTGCCTCACTCACTAAACACACAGTTAATCGGCCTCATTCTCTAAATACAGTGCTACTCTATCACACTCTCTAAGCACAATATTACTCTGCCTCACTCTCTAAACACACTGTTACTCTGCCTCACTCTCTAAATACAGTGTTACCCTACCTCAATTTCTCTCAACACACTGTTACTCTGTCTTAATTCCTGGAAACATACTGCTAATCTGCCTCACTCTTTAAACAAACTGTTACTCTGCCTCACTCTCTAAACACACAGTTACTCTGCCTCACTCACTAAACACGTTGTAACTCTGCCACAGTCTCTAAACACATTGCTACTCTGTGCCACTCTCTGAGCACAATGTTAATCTGCCTCACTCTCTAAACACAGTGCTACTCTGTCTCACTCTCTAAACACACTGTTATTCTGCATCACTCTCTAAATGCACTGATACTCTGCTTCACTCTCTAAACACACTTTTCATCTGTTTCAATCTCTAAGCACACTGCTAATCTGCCACACGCTCTAAACGCAATGTTACTCTGTCTCACTCTCTAAGCAGACTGTTGCTCTGCCTCATTCTCTCAACACACTGTTACTCTGTCTAAATTTCTGTAAAAATACTGCTAATCTGCCTCACTCTCTAAACACACTGTTACTCTGCCTCACTCTCTAAACATGCTGTTATTCTGTCTCACACTCTCAACACACTGTTACTGTGCCTCACTCTCTAAACACACTGTTACTCCGCCTCACTCTCTAAACACACTGTTACTCTGCCTCACTCACTAAACACACAGTTGATCGGCCGCATTCTCTAAATACAGTGCTACTCTGTCACACTCTCTAAGCAAAATATTACTCTGCCTCACTCTCTAAACACACTGTTACTCTGCCTCACTCTCTAAATACAGTGTTACCCTACCTCAATTTCTCTCAACACACTGTTACTCTGTCTCATTCTCTAAACACACTGTTGCTCTGCCTCATTCACGAAACACACAGTTACTCTGCCTCACTCTCTAAGCACACTGTTACTCAGCCTCACTCTCTAAATACACTGTTACTCTGCCTCACTCTCTAAACACACTGTTACTCTGCCTCACTCTCTACACAAACTGTTAATGTGCCTCACTCTCTAAGCATACTATTACTCAGCTACACTCTCTCTACACACACTGTTATTCTGTCTCACACTTTAAACACATTGTTACTCTGCCTCACTCTCTAAACACAGTGTTACCCTACCTCAATTTCTCTCAACACACTGTTACTCTGTCTTAATTTCTTGAAACATACTGCTAATCTGCCTCACGCTCTAAACACACTTTTACTCTGTCTCAGTCTCTAAACACACTGTTGCTCTGTCTCATTCACTAAACACACTGTTACTCTGTCTTACTCTCTAAAAACACCGTTACTCTGCTTCACTTTCTAAGCACACTGTTACTCTGCCTCACTCTCTAAATACACTGTTACTCTGCCTCAATCTCTAAACACACTGTTACTCTGCCTCACTCTCTACACAAACTGTTAATGTGCCTCATTCTCTAAGCCTACTATTACTCAGCGTCACCCTCTCTATACACACTGTTATTCTTTCTAACGCTTTAAACACACTGTTACTCTTCCTCACACTCTAAACACAGTGTTACCCTACCTCAATTTCTCTCAACACACTGTTACTTTGTCTTAATTTCTTGAAACATACTGCTAATCTGCCTCACGCTCTAAACACACTGTTACTCTGTCTCACTTTCTAAACACACTGTTGCTCTGCCTCATTCACTAAACACAATGTTACTCTGCCTTACTCTCTAAACACACGGTTACTCTGCCTCAATCTCTAAGCACACTGTTTCTCAGCCTCACTCTCGAAATACACTGTTACTCTGCCTCACTCTCTAAACACACTGTTAATCTGCCTCACTCACTAAATACATTGCTACTCTGTCTCACTCTCTAAGCACAATATTACTCTGCCTCTCTCTCTAAACACACTATTACTCTGCCTCACTCTCTAAACACACTATTACTCTGCCTCACTCTCTAAACACACTGTTAATCTGCCTCACTCTCTAAACACACTGTTATTCTGCCTCACTCACTAAATACATTGCTACTCTGTCTCACTCTCTAAGTACAATATTACTCTGCCTCTCTCTCGAAACACACTATTACTCTGCCTCACTCTCTAAACACACTGTTACTCTGCCTCACTCTCTAAACACGCTGTTACTCTGCCTCACTCTCTAAACACATTGTTAACCTACCTCAATCTCTCTCAACACACTGTTACGCTGTCTTAACTTCTTTAAACATACTGCTAATCTGCCTCACTCTCTAAACCCACTGTTACTCTGTCTACTTTCTAAACACACTGTTGCTCTGCCTCATTCACTAAACACAATGTTACTCTGCCTTACTCTCAAAACACACGGTTACTCTGCCTCAGTCTCTAAGCACACTGTTACTCAACCTGATTCTCGAAATACACTGTTACTCTGCCTCACTCTCTAAACACACTTTTAATCTGCCTCACTCTCTAAACACAAAGTTACTCTGCCTCACTCTCTAAATAAATTGCTACTTTGTCACACTCTCTAATCACAATATTACTCTTCCTCTCTCTCTAAACACACTATTACTCTGCCTGACTCTCTAAACACGCTGTTACTCTGCCTCACTCTCTAAACACGCTGTTACTGTCTCACTCTCTAAACACACTGTAACTCTGCCTCATTCTCCATGCACACTGTTACTCTGCCTCACTCTCTAAACACACTCTTACTCAGCCTCAATCTCTCTAAACACACTGTTACTCTGTCTCACATTCTTTAAACATACTCTTAATCTGCTTCACTCTCTAAAAAAACTGTTACTCTGACGCACTCTCTAAACATACTGTTACTCTGTATCACATTTTCGAAACACACTGTTAATCTGCCTCATTCTCTAAACACAATTTTACTCTGTCTAACTCTTTAAAGACACTGTTATGCTGCCTCACTCTCTAAGCTCACTGTTTCTCTGCCTCACTGTCTAAACACACATGTTAATCTGCCTCATTCTCTAAACACAATTTTCATCTTCCTCACACTCTAAGCAAACTTTTACACTGCCTCACTCTCTAAACAGAGTGTTATTCAGCCTCACTCTCTAAATACACTGTTACTCTGCCTCACTCTCTAAACACACTGTTACTCTGCCTCACTCTCTAAACACACTGTTACTCTGCCTCACTCTCAAAGCACACTGTTACTCAACCTCAATCTCTAAATACACTTTTACACTGCCTAAATCTCTAAACACACTGTTACTCTGCCTCACTCTCTACACAACCTGTTACTCTGCCTCACGGTTTAAACACACTGTTACTCATCCTCTTTTTCTCTAAACGCACTGTTACTGTCTCTCACATTCTTTAAACACACTGTTAAACTGCTTCACTCTCTAAAAACACTGTTACTCTGCCTCACGACCTAAACACGTTGTTACTCTGTCTCACAATTTCTAAACACACTGTTAATCTACCTCATTATCTAAACACAATTTTACTCTGTCTAACTCTTTAAACACACTGTTACGCTGCCTCACTCTCTAAGTTCACTGTTACTCTGCCTCACTCACTAAACACACTGTTACTCTGCCTCACTCTCTAAACACACTGTTATTCTGTCTCACACTTTAAACACACTGTTACTGTGCCTCACTCTCTAAACACACTGTTACTTTGCCTCACTCTTTAAACAAACTGTTACTCTGCCTCACTCTCTAAACACACAGTTACTCTGCCTCACTCACTAAACACGTTGTTACTCTGCCACAGTCTCTAAACACATTGCTACTCTGTGCTACTCTCTGAGCACAATGTTAATCTGCCTCACTCTCTAAACACAGTGCTACTCTGTCTCACTCTCTAAACACACTGTTATTCTGCATCACTCTCTAAACACACAGTTGATCTGCCTCACGCACTAAACACGTTGTTAATCTGCCTCACTCTCTAAACACACTGTTACTCAGCCTCACTCTCTCTAAACAAACTGTTATTCTGTCTCACACTTTATACACACTGTTACTCTGCCTCACTCACTAAACACACAGTTGATCTGCCTCACTCTCTAAACACACTGGCATCTGCCTCACACTCTAAACACACTGTTGCTCTGTCTCACTTTCTCTAAACACACTGTTACTCTGTCTCACATTCTTTAAACACACTATTAAACTGCTTCACTCTCTAAAAAACACTGTTACTCTGCCTCACTCTCTAAGTTCACTGTTACTCTGCCTCACTCTCTAAACACACTGTTACTCTGCCTCACTCTTTAACACAGTGTTACTCTATCTCACTCTCTAAACACACTATTACACAGCCTCACTCTCTAAACACAGTGTTAATCTGCCACACTCTCTAAACACACTGATACTCTGTCTCATGTTCTTTAAACACACTGTTACTCGACCTCACTCTCTAAATACTCTTTTACTCTGCCTCAACTCTAAACACTCTGCTACGCTGCCTCACTCTCTAAACACACTTTTAATCTGCCTCAATATTACTAAACACACTGTAACTCTGCCTGGCTCTCTAAAAACACTGTAAATCTGCCGCACTCTCTGAACTCACTGTTACTCAGCCTCATTCTCTCAACACACTGTTCCTCTGCCTCATTCTCTAAATACACTGTTAATCTGCCTCAATATTGCTAAGCAAACTGTTAATCTGTGTCACACTCTTTAAACACACTGTTAATCTGAGTCACTCTCTAAACATACTTTTAATCTGTCTCACTCTTTAAACTAACTTTTAATCTGCCTGTCTCTAAACACAGTGTTACTCTGTCTCACTCTCGATGCACACTGTGACTCTGCCTCACTCTCTAAACCCATGCTACTCTGCCTCAGTCTCTAAACACACTGTTACTCTGCCTCACAATCTAAACACACTGTTACCCTGTCTCACACTCTTTAAACACCTGTTAATCTGCCTCACTGTCTAAACACACAGTTGATCTGCCGCACTCTCTAAAAAAACTGCTACTCTGCCTCACACTCTAAACACACTGTTGCTCTGCCTCACACTCTAAACACACTGTTGCTCTGCCGCACTCACTAAACACGTTGTTCCTCTGCCTCACTCTCTAAACACCCTGTTACTCTGCCTCAATCTCCAAACATATTTTACAGTGTCTCACTCTCTAAACACATTGTTACTCTGCCTCACTCACTAAACATAACGTTACTCTGCATCACTCTCTAAGCATGCTGTTAGTCTGCCTGTCTCTAAACAAAGTGTTACTCTGTCTCACTTCTAAGCACACAGTTATTCTGCCTCACTCTCTAAGCACACTGCTCCTCTGCCTCACTCTCTAAACACACTGTAGCTCTGCCTCACTCTGCAAATACATTGTTAACTCTGCCTCACTCTCTAAATGCACTATTGCTCTGCCTCAACCTCCAACACACTGTTTCTCTGCATCATTCTCTGAACACACTGTTACTCTGTCTCAGTCTCTAAACACAGTGTTACTCTCTCTCACTTCTAAACACACTTTTACTCTGTCCCACTCTTCAAACTCACTGTTACTCTGCCACACGCTCGAAACACACTGTTAAATTGCCTCGCTCTCTAAGCACTCTGTTACACTGTCTCATCTTCTAAATAAACCATTACGCCGTCTCACATTCTTTAAACTCACTGATACTCTGCCTCACTCTCTAAACACACTGTTACTCAGCCTCACTCTCTAAACACACTGTTGCTCTGCCTCACTCTCTAAACCCACTGTTACTCTGCCTCACTCTCTACACGCTCTGCTAATCTGCCTCACTCTCTAAACAAACTGTTGCTCTGCCTCACACTCTAAACACACTTTAACTCTGTCCCACTCTTCACACTCACTGTTACTCTGCCACACGCTCGAAACACACTGTTACTCTGCCTCGCTCTCTAAGCACTCTGTTACCCTGCCTCATTCTCTAAACAAACTGTTGCGCCGTCTCACATTCCTTAAACACACTGTTACTCTGCCGCATTCCCTAAACACACTGTTAATCCCTGTCACTCGCTCTAAACACACTGTAAAGCTGTCTCACTCTTTTAAAACATTGTTACTCTACCATGCTCTCTAAGCACATGGTTTCTATGCCTCACTCTCTTATCACACTGTGGCACTGACACACTCTCTAAACACACTGGTAATCTGCCTCACTTTCTAAACACACTGTTACTCTGCCTCACTCTCTAACACACTGTTACTCTGTCTCGCTCACTAAACACACTGCTACTCTGCCTCACTCTCTAAACACTCTATTACTCTGCCTCACACTCTAAGCACACTGCTACTATGACTCACTCTCTAAACACACTGTTACTCTGCCTCACTCTCTAAACACACTGTTACTCTGTCTCACTCTCTATAAAAAAACTGTTACTCTGCCTCAATCTCTAAACACGCTGTTACTCTGTGGCAATCTCTAAACACACTGTTAATCTGCCTCACTCCCTAAACACACTGTTGCTCTGCCTCACTCTCTAAACAAACTGTTGCCCTGCCTCAATATCGCTAAACAAACTGTTAATCTGTGTCACATTCTTTAAAAACACTGTTAATCTGCCTCACTCACTAAACACGCTGTTACTCTGCGTCACTCTCTAAACACACTGTTACTCTGCCTCAATATCTCTAAAAAACTGTTAATCTCCCTCACTCTCTAAACACACTGTTACTCAGCCTCACTCTCTCTAAACACACTGTTGCTCTGCCTCACTCTCTAACAACACTGTTACTCACCCTTACTCCCTAAACACACTGCTACACTTCCTCACTCTCTAAACACACTGTTACTTTTCCTCAGTCTCTAAACACAATGTTACAATGTCACACTCTCTAAAAACACTGTTACTCTGCCTCACTCTCTAAACACACTGTTACCCAGTCTCACATTCTTTAAACTCACTGTTACTCTGCCGCACTCTCTAAGCTCACTGTTATGCAGCCTCACGCTCTCTAAACACACTGTTAGCTCTGCCTCACTCTCTAAATACACTGCTACTGTGCCTCACTCTCTATACACACTTTTGTTCTGCCTCACTCTCACTAAATACACTATTAATCTGTCTCACATTCTTTAAACACAGTGTTAATCAGACCCACACCCGAAACACACTGTTACTCTGCCTCACTCTCTAAACACACAGTTACTCTGCCTCACTCTCTAAACACACAGTTACTCTGTCTCATATTCTTTAAAAACACTGATACTCTGCCTCACTCACCAAGCACACTGCTACTCAGCCTCACTCTCTAAATGCACTGTTGTTCTGCCTCACTCTCTAAACACAGTGTTACTCTGCCTCATTCTCTAAACTCTTTGTTAATCAGCCACATTCTCCGAACACACTGCTCCTCTGCCTCACTCCCAAAATACACTGCTAATCTGCCTCAAACTCTAAGCACACTGTTGCTCTGCCTCACTGTCTAGACACACTGTTGCTCTGCCTCACTCTAAACAGTTTGTTACTCTGCCTCACTCTCTAAGTACATTGCTGCTCTGACTCACTCTCTGAACACACTGTTACTCTGCCTCACTCTCTAAACACACTTTTACTCTGCCTCAATCCCGAAACACACCGTTAATCTCCCTCACTCTCTAAACTCACTGTTACTCAGCCTCATTCTCCCAACACACTGTTCCTCTTCCTCACTCTCTAAATATACTGCTAATCTGCCTCACTCTCTAAACACACTATTGGTCTGCCTCACACTCTAAAAACACTGTTTCTCTGTCTCACTATCTAAACCCACTGTTCCTCTGCCTCATTCTGCAAATACACTGTTTATCTGCATCACTCTCTAAACACACTGTTGCTCTGCCTCACTCTCTAAATACACTGTTACTCTGCTTCATTCTCTAGACACACTGTTGCTCTGCCTCACTCTCTAAACAAACTGTTACTCTGCCACAATATCGCTAAACAAACTGTTAATCTGTGTCACATTCTTTAAACACACTGTTAATCTGCCTCACTCTCTAAACACAATGTTACTCAGCCTCATTCTCTCAACACACTGTTCCTCTGCCTCAATATTGCTAAATAAACTGTTAATCTGCCTCACTCTCTAAACACACTGTTACTCTGCTTCATTCTCTAGACACGCTGTTGCTCTGTCTCAATTTCTAAACACTCTGTTAATCTGCCTCACTATCTAAATTCACTGTTACTCAGCCTCACTCTCTCTAAACACACAGTTCCTCTGCCTCATTCTGTAAATGCACTGCTAATCTGCCTCACTCTCTAAACACACTGTTGCTCTACCTCACTCTCTAAACAAACTGTTACTCTGCCTGAATATTGCTAAACAAACTGTTAATCTGCCTCACTCTCTAAACACACTGTTAATCTGCCTCACTCTCTAAACACACTGTTGCTCTACCTCACTCTCTAAACAAACTCTTACTCTGCCTGAATATTGCTAAACAAACTGTTGCTCTGCCTCACTCTCTAAACACACAGTTACTCTGCCTCACTCTCTAAACACACTGTTGCTCTGCCTCACTCTCTAAACGCTCTGTTACTCTGCCTCACTCTCTAAACACACTGTTGCTCTGCCTCACGATCTAAACACACTGTTAATCTGCCTCACTCTCTAAAAACACTGCTAATCTGCCTCATTCTCTAAACATACTGTTGCTCTACCTCACTCTCTAAACACACTGTTGCTCTACCTCACTCTCTAAACACACTGTTACACTGCCTCACTCTCTAAACACACTGTTGCTCTACCTCACTCTCTAAACACACTGTTGCTCTGCCTCAATATTGCTAAACAAACTTTTAATCTGTGTCACATTCTTTAAACACACTGTTAATCTGCCTCACTATAAACACACTGTTGCTCTACCTCACTCTCTAAACAAACTGTTACTCTGCCTCAATATTGCTAAACAAACTGTTAATCTGCCTCACTCTCTAAACATACTGTTACTCTGCCTCACTCTCTTATCACACTGTTGCTCTGCCTCACTCTCTAAACACACTGCTAATCTGCCTGACTCTCTAAAAACACTGTTACTCTGCCTCATTCTCTAAACACGCTGTTGCTCTGTCTCACTTTCTAAACACACTGTTAATCTGCCTCACTCTCTAAACTCACTGTTACTCAGCCTCACTCTCTCTAAACACAATGTTGCTCTGCCTCACTCTCTAAACTCACTGTTACTCAGCCTCATTCTCTAAAAATACTGTTACTCTGCCTCAATATCGCTAAACAATCTGTTAATCTGTGTCACATTCTTTAAACACACTGTTAATCGGCCTCACCCACTAAACATACTGTTACTTAGCCTCACTCTCTCTCAACACACTGCTACTCTGCCTCACTCTCTAAACACACTGTTGATCTGCCTCACGATCTAAACACACTGTTAATCTGCCTCACTCTCTAAAAACACTGCTAATCTGCCTCACTGTCTAAAAACACTGCTAATCTGCCTCACTCTCTAAACACACTGCTACTCTGCCTCACTCTCTAAACACACTGCTACTCTGCCTCACTCTCTAAACAGTTTGTTACTCTCTATCACTCTCTAAACACATTGATACTCTGTGGCACTCTCTAAACTCACTGTTACTCAGCCTCACTCTCTCTCAACACACTGTTGCTCTGGCTCACTCTCTAGACACAACGTTGCTCTGTCTCACTCACTAAACACACTCTTAATCTGCCTCACTCTCTAAACACACTGTTGCTTTGCCTCACTCTCTAAACTCACTGTTTCTCTGCCTCACTCTCTAGACACACCATTGCTCTGTCTCACTTTCAAAACACACTGTTTATCTGCCTCACTCTCTAAACACACTGTTACTCTGCCTCACTCTCTAAACAGTCTGTTATTCTGCCTCACCCTCTAAACACACTGTAACTCTGATGCACTCTTTAAACTCACTGTTACTCAGCCTCATTCTCTCAACATACTGTTCCTCTGCCTCACTCCAACAATACACTGCAAATTTGACTCACTCTCTAAGCACACTGTTGCTCTGCCTCACTCTCTAAACACACTGTTACTCAGCCTCATTCTCTCAACACACTGTTCCTCTGCCTCATTCTGCAAACACATTGTTACTCTGCCTCACTCTCTAAATGCACTGTTGCTATGCCTCAATATTGCTAAACAAACTGTTAATCTGTGTCATATTCTTTAAACACACTGTTAATCTGCCTCACTCTCTATACACACTGTAACTATGTCTCAATCTCTAAACACACTGTTGCTCTGTCTTACTCTCTAAACAAACTGTTACTCTGCCTCAATGTTGCTAAACAAACTGTTACTCTGCCTCACTCTCTTATCACACTGTTGCTCTGCCTCACTCTCTAAACACACTGTTACTCTGCCTCAGTATCGCTAAACACACTGTTACTCTTCCTGTCTCTAAACATAGTGTTAGTCTGTCTCACTCTCTATGCACATGGTAATTCTGCCTCATTCTCTAAACACACTGTTACTCTGCCTCACTCTCTAAACACATTTTACACTGCCTCACTATCTAAACACACTGTCACTCTACCGCATTCTCTAAACAAACTGTCACTCTGTCTCACTCTCTCTAAACACACTTTTGCTCTGTCTCAAACGCTAAACACACTGTTACTCTTCCACACTCTCTAATCACATTGTTACTCTGCCTCACGCTCTAAACACATTTTACACTGTCTCACTCTCTAAGCACGTGGTTACTCTGCCTCACTCACTAAACATAATGTTACTCTGCATCACTCACTAAATAAACTGTTACTCTGCCTCACTCTCTCTAAACACACTGTTACTTTGCTGCACTCTCTAAACACACTGTTGCTCTGCCTTTCTCTCTAAACACACTGTTAGTCTGCCTCACTCTATAGACATACTGTTGCCCCGTCTCACTCTCTAAACACACTGTTAATCTGCCTCACTCTCTAAACACATAGTAATTCTGCCTCATTCTCTAAACACACTATTAATCTGCCTCACTCTCTAAACACATTTTACATTGTCTCACTCTCTAAACTCATTGTTACTCTGCCTCACTCTCTAGACAATACTGTTACTCTGTCTCACATTCTTTAAACACACTGTTAATCTGCCTCACTATCTAAACACACTGTCACTCTACTGCATTCTCTAAACAAACTGTCACTCTGTCTCAGTCTCGCTAAACACACTTTTGCTCTGTCTCAAACGTTAAACACACTGTTACTCTTCCACACTTTCTAAGCACATTGTTACTCTGCCTCACGCTCTAAACACGTTTTACACTGTCTCACTCTCTAAGCACATGGTTACTCTGCCTCACTCACTAAACACAACGTTACTCTGCATCACTCTCTAAGCATGCTGTTAGTCTGCCTGTCTCTAAACAAAGTGTTACTCTGTCGCACTTCTAAGCACACGCTTATTCTTCCTCACTCTCTAAGCACACTGCTACTCTGCCTCAGTCTCTAAACACATTGCTCTTCTGCCTCACTCTCAAAACACACTGTTGCTCTGCCTCACTCTGCAAACACATTGTTACTCTGCCTCACTCTCTCAACACACTGTTGCCCTGTCACAGACTCTTCAAACACACTGTTAACCTGCCTCACCCTCTAAACACACTTTTACTCTGTTCCACACTTCAAACTCACTGTTACTCTGCCACACGCTCGAAACACACTGTTACTCTGCCTCGCTCTCTGAGCACCTGTTACCCAGCCTCATCTTCTAAACAAACTGCTGCACCGTCTCACATTCTTCAAAATCACTGTTACTCTGCCGCTCTCCCTAAACTCACTGTTAATCCCTGTCAATGTCTATAAACACACTGTTACGCTGTCTCACTCTTTTAACACACAGTTACTCTGCCTCACTCTCTAAACAAACTGCTACTCTGTCTCGCTTTCTAAACACACTGCTACTCTGCTTCACTCTCTAAACCCTCTCCTACTCTGCTTCACTCTCTAAGCACACTGCTACTCTGCCTTAATGTCTAAACACACTCTTACTCTGTCTCACTCTCTAAACACACTGTTGCTCTGCATCACTATCTAAACACACTGTTACTCTGTCTCATTCTCTAAACACACTGTTACTCTGCCTCACTCTCTAAACACAATGTTACTCTGCCTCACTCTCTCTGAACACACTGTAACTCTGTCTAACCCTTTAAACAACCTGTTACTCTGCCTCACTCTCTAAATTCACTGTTGGTCTGCCTCACTCTCTAAACACACTGTTGCTCTGCCTCACTCTCTAAACACACTGTTACTCTGCATTACTATCTAAACACACTGTAACTCTGCCTCGCTCTCTAAATACAAAGTTACTCTCTCTCACATTCTTCAAACACACTGCTATTCTGGCTCACTCTCTAAACAGAATTTTACTCTGTCTCACTCTTTAAACACACTGTTACTCTGCCTCCCTCTCCAAACACACTGCTACTCTGCCTCCCTCTCCAAACACACTGTTACTCGGCCTCAGTCTCTAAACACACTGTTACTCAGCCTCACTCTCTCTAAACACACCGTAACACTGTCTCACAATAAACACCCTGTTACCCTGCCTCACTCTCTAAATTCACTACTGTTCTGCCTCACTCACTAAAGACACTGTTACTCTGCCTCACTCTCTAAACCCTCTGCTACTCTGCTTCAATCTCTAAGTACACTGCTACTCTGCCTTAATGTCTAAACACACTGTTAATATTTCTCACATTCTGTAAACACACTGTTAATCTGTCTCACTCTCTAAAAACACATTTACTCTGTCCCACTCGTTAAACTCACTGTTACTGTGCCGCAATCTCGAAACACAAGGTCACTGTGCCTCAATCTCTAAACACACAGTTACTCTGAATCATTCTCTCTAAACACACAGTTACTCTGTCTCACATTCTTTAAACACACTGTAAATATGGCTCACTCTCTAAACTGAATTTTACTCTGTCTCACTCTTGAAACACACTGTTACTCTGCCTCAATCTCTAAACACACTGCTAATATGCCGCACTCGCTAAACACACTGTTACACTGCCTCACTCTCTAAACACAGTGCTACTCAGCCTCACTCTCTAAATAAACTGTTACTCTGATTCACTCCCTTACCACACTGTTGCTCTGCCTCACTCTCTAAACACACTGTTATTCTGCCTCGCTCTCTAAACACACTGTTACTCTGTCTCACTCACTAAAAACACTGCTACCCTGCATCACTCTCTAAACACTCTGTTACTCTGCCCCACTCTCTAAGCACACTGCTACTCTGACTCATTCTCTAAACACACTGTTACTCTGCTTCACTCTCTCTAAACACACTGTTACTCTGCTGCACTCTCTAAACACACTTTTGCTCTGCCTCTCTGTCTAAACACACTGTTAGTCTGCCGCACTCTATAGACAGACTGTTGCTCTGTCTCACTCTCTAAGCACACTGTTAATCTGCCTCACTCTCTAAACACACTGTTATTCTGCGTCACTCTCTGAAAGAATTTTACTCTGTCTCACTCTTGAAACACAATGTTACTCTGTCTCACTCTCTAAACACTGCTTCTCTGCCTCACTCTCTAAATACACTGTTACTCTGCCTCACTCCCAAAACACACTGCTACACAGCCTCACTCTCTAAACACACTGTTACTTTTCCTCAGTCTCTAAACACAATGTTACAATGTAACACTCTCTAAAAACACTGTTACTCTGCCGCACGCTCAAAACAAACTGTTACCCAGTGTCACATTCTTTAAACTCACTGTTACTCTACCGCACTCTCTAAGCTCACTGTTACTCAGCCTCACTCTCTCTAAACACACTGTTAGCTCTGCCTCACTCTCCAGACACACTGTTATTCTGCCTAACTCTCTTATCACACTGTAGCTGTGCCTCACTCTCTAAACAAACTGTTACTCTGCCTCGCTCTTTAAACACACTCTTACTCAGCAGCACGCTCTAAACTCAATGTTACTCAGCCTCATTCTCTAAACCTACTGTTACTCTGCCTCACTCTCTAAAAACAATGTTACTCTAACTCACTCTCTAAACAAACTGTATCTCTGCTGCACTCTCTAAGCTCACTGTTAATCAGCCTCACTCTCTCAACACAATGTTCCTCTGCCTCACTCTCTAAATACACTGCTAATCTGCCTCACTCTCTAAGCACGCTGTTGCTCTGCCTCACTCTCTAAAAAAACTGTTACTCACCCTTACTCCCTAAACACACTGTTACTCTGAATCATTCTCTAAACACACTGTTACTTTTCCTCAGTCTCTAAACAGAAAGTTACAATGTCACACTCTCTAAACAAACTGTGTCTCTGCCACAATCTCTCTAAACACACTATTATTCTGTCTCACATTCTTTAAACACACTGTTAATCAGCCCCACTCTCTAAACACACTGTCACTCTGCCTCACTCTCTAAACACACTGTTACTCTGCCTCACTCTCTAAACAAACTGCTACTCTGTCTCGCTTTCTAAACATACTGCTACTCTGCTTCACTCTCTAAACCCTCTCCTACTCTGCTTCACTCTCTAAGCACACTGCATCTCTGGTTAATGTCTAAACACACTGTTACTCTGTCTTACTCTCTAAACACACTGTTGCTCTTCATCACTATCTAGACACACTGTTACTCTGCCTCATTCTCTAAACACACTGTTAGTCTACCTCACTCTCTCTAAACACACTGTAACTCTGTCTCACTCTTTCAACAATCTGTAACTATGCCTCACTCTCTAAACACACTGTTACTCTGCCTCACACTCTAAACTCACTGTTACTCTGCATAACTATCTAAACACACTGTTAATCTGCCTCACATTCTTTAAACACACTGTTAATCTGGCTCAATCTCTAAACAGAATTTTACTCCGTCTCACTCTTTAAAAACTCGGCCTCGCTCTCGAAACACACTTTTACTCTGTCCCACTCGTTACACTCACTGTTACTCTTCCGCAATCTCGAAACACAATGTCACTCTGCCTCAATCACTAAACACACTGTTACTCTGAATCATTCTCTCTAAACACAGTGTTAATCTGTCTCACATTCTTTAAACACACTGCAAATCTGGCTCAATCTCTAAACAGAATTTTACTCTGTCTCACTCTTGAAACACTCTGTTACTCTGTCTCACTCTCTAAACACTGCTTCTCTGCCTCACTCTCTAAATACTCTGTTACTCTGTCTCACTCCCAAAACACACTGCTACACTGCCTCACTCTATAAACACACTCTTACTTTTCCTGAGACTCTAAAAACAATGTTACAATATCACAATCTCTAAAAACACTGTTACTCTGCCGCACGCTCTAAACACAATGTTACCCAGTCTCACATTCTTTCAAATCACTGTTACTCTGCCGCACTCTCTAAGCTCAATCTTATTCAGCCTCACTCTCTCTAACCACACTGTAAAATTTGCCTCACTCTCTAAATACACTGCAACTGTGCCTCACTCTCTATACACACTGTTGTTCTGCCTCACTCTCTAAACACACAGTTACTCTGTCTCACATTCTTTAAACACACTGTAAATATGGCTCACTCTCTAAACAGAATTTTACTCTGTCTCACTCTTGAAACACACTGTTACTCTGCCTCACTCTCTAAACACTGCTTCTCTGCCTCACTCTCTAAATACACTGTTACTCTGCCTCACTCACTAAACACACTGCTAATATGCCGCACTCGCTAAACACACTGTTACACTGCCTCACTCTCTAAACACAGTGCTACTCAGCCTCACTCTCTAAATAAACTGTTACTCTGACTCACTCTCTAAACACACTGGTACTCTGCCTCACTCTCTAACACACTGTTACTCTGTCTCACTCACTAAAAACACTGCTACTCTGCATCACTCTCTAAACACTCTGTTACTCTGCCTCACTCTCTAAGCACACTGCTACTCTCACTCATTCTCTAAATACACTGTTACTCTGCCTCGCTCTCTAAACACACTGTTACTCTGTCTCATCTCTCTAAACACACTGTTACTCTGCCTCACTCTCTCTAAACACACTGTTACTCTGCTGCACGCTCTAAACACACTGTTAGTCTGCCTCACTCTCTAGACAGACTGTTGCTCTGTGTCACTCTCTAAACACACTGTAAATCTGCCTCACTCTCTAAACACACTGTTATTCTGCCTCACTCTCTGAACAGAATTTTACTCTGTCTCACTCTTGAAACACACTGTTACACTGCCTCACTCTCTGAACACACTGTTACTCTGCCTCACTCTCTAACACACTGTTACTCTGTCTCACTCACTAAAAACTCTGCTACTCTGCATCACTCTCTAAATACACTGTTACTGTGCGTCACTCTCAAAGCACAGTGCTACTCAGCCTCACTCTCTAAATAAACTGTTACTCTGACTCACTCCCTTATCACAATGTTGCTCTGCCTCACTCTCTAAACACACTGTTACTCTGCCTCACTCTCTAAACACACTGTTACTCTGTCTCACTCACTAAAAACACTGCTACTCTGCATCACTCTCTAAACACTCTGTTACTCTGCCTCACGCACTAAACACACTGCTAATATGACACACTCGCTAAACACACTGTTACACTGCCTCACTCTCTAAACACAGTGCTGCTCAGCCTCACTCTCTAAATAAACTGTTACTCTGACTCACTCCCTTATCACACTGTTGCTCTGCCATACTCGCTAAACACACTGTTACTCAGCCTCACTCTCTAAACACACTGTTACTCTGCCTCACTCTCTAAACAAACTGCTACTCTGTCTTGCTTTCTAAACATACTGCTATTCTGCTTCACTCTCTAAACCCTCTCCTACTCTGCTTCACTCTCTAAGCACACTGCAACTCTGCCTTAAAGTCTAAACACACTGTTACTCTGTCTCAATCTCTAAACACACTGTTGCTCTTCATCACTATCTAAACACACTGTTACTCTACCTCACTCTCTCTAAACACACTGTAACTCTGTCTCACTCTTTCAACAATCTGTTACTCTGCCTCACTCTCTAAACACACTGTTACTCTGCATAACTATCTAAAGACACTGTTACTCTGCCTCGCTCTCTAAACACACAGTTACTCTGTCTCACATTTTTTAAACAAACTGCAAATCTGTCTCAATCTCTAAATAGAATTTTACTCTGTCTCACTCTTGAAACACTCTGTTACTGTCTCACTCTCTAAACACTGCTTCTCTGCCTCACTCTCTAAATACTCTGTTACTCTGACTCACTCCCAAAACGCATTGCTACACTGCCATACTCTCTAAACACAGTCTTACTTTTCCTGAGTCTCTAAACACAATGTTACAATATCACACTCTCTAAAAACACTGTTACTCTGCCGCACGCTCTAAACACAATGTTACCCAGTCTCACATTCTTTAAAATCACTGTTACTCTGCCGCACTCTCTAAGCTCAATGTTATTCAGCATCACTCTCTCTAACCACACTGTAAGCTCTGCCTCACTCTCTAAATAAACTGCAACTGTGCCTCACTCTCTATACACACTGTTGTTCTGCCTCACTCCCTAAACACTGTTACTCTGCATCAATCTCTCTAAACACTCTATTAATCTTTCTCATATTCTTTAAACAAACTGTTAATCAGCCCCACTCTCTAAACACACAGTTGCTCTGCCTCGCTCTCTAAACACACAGTTACTCTGTCTCACATTCTTTAAACACACTGTAAATATGACTCACTCTCTAAACAGAATTGTACTCTGTCTCACTCTTGAAACACACTGTTACTCTGCCTCACTCTCTAAACACTGATTCTCTGCCTCACTCACTAAACACACTGCTAATATGCCGCACTCGCTAAACACACTGATACACTGCCTCACTCTCTAAACACAGTGCTACTCAGCCTCACTCTCTAAATAAACTGTTACTCTGACTCACTCCCTTATCACACTGTTGCTCTGCCTCACTCTCTAAACACACTGTTACTCTGCATAACTATCTAAAGACACTGTTACTCTGTCTCACTCACTAAAAACTCTGCTACTCTGCATCACTCTCTAAATACACTGTTACTCTGCCTCACTCTCTAAGCACACTGCTACTCTGACTCATTCTCTAAACACACTGTTACTCTGCCTCACTCTCTAAACAAAGTGTTACCCTACCTCAATTTGTCTCAACACACTGTTACTCTGTCTTAATTTCTTGAAACATACTGCTACTCTGCATCACTCTCTAAACACTCTGTTACTCTGCCTCACTCTCTCTAAACACACTGTTACTCTGCCTCACTCTCTCTAAACACACTGTTACTCTGCTGCACTCTCTAAAAACAATGTTGCTCTGCCTCTCTCTCTAAACACACTGTTAGTATGCCTCACTCTCTAGACAGACTGTGTCTCTGCCTCAATCTCTCTAAACACACTATTATTCCGTCTCACATTCTTTAAACACACTGTTAATCAGCCCCACTCTCTAAACACACTGACACTCTGCCTCACTCTCTAAACACACTGTTACTCTGCCTCACTCTCTAAACAAACTGCTACTCTGTCTCGCTTTCTAAACATACTGCTATTCTGCTTCACTCTCTAAACCCTCTCCTACTCTGCTTCACTCTCTAAGCACACTGCAACTCTGCCTTAATGTCTAAACACACTGTTACTCTGTCTCAATCTCTAAACACACTGTTGCTCTTCATCACTATCTAAACACACTGTTACTCTGCCTCATTCTCTAAACACACTGTTACTCTGCCTCATTCTCTAAACACACTGTTACTCTGCCTCACTCTCTCTAAACACACTGTAACTCTGCCTCATTCTCTAAACACACTGTTACTCTGCCTCACTCTCTCTAAACACACTGTAACTCTGTCTCACTCTTTCGACAATCTGTTACTCTGCCTCACACTCTAAACACACTGTTACTCTGCATAACTATCTAAACACACAGTTACTCTGCCTCGCTCTCTAAACACACAGTTACTCTGTCTCACATTCTTTAAACACACTGCAAATCTTTCTCAATCTCTAAACAGAATTTTACTCTGTCTCACTCTTGAAACACTCTGTTACTCTGTCTCACTGTCTAAACACTGCTTCTCTGCATCACTCTCTAAACACTCTGTTACTCTGCCTCACTCTCTCTAAACACACTGTTACTCTGCCTCACTCTCTCTAAACACACTGTTACTCTGCTGCACTCTCTAAAAACAATGTTGCTCTGCCTCTCTCTCTAAACACACTGTTAGTATGCCTCACTCTCTAGACAGACTGTGTCTCTGCCTCAATCTCTCTAAACACACTATTATTCCGTCTCACATTCTTTAAACACACTGTTAATCAGCCCCACTCTCTAAACACACTGACACTCTGCCTCACTCTCTAAACACACTGTAAATCTGCCTCACTCTCTAAACACACTGTTATTCTGCCTCACTCTCTGAACAGAATTTTACTCTGTCTCACTCTTGAAACACACTGTTACACTGCCTCACTCTCTGAACACACTGTTACTCTGCCTCACTCTCTAACACACTGTTACTCTGTCTCACTCACTAAAAACTCTGCTACTCTGCATCACTCTCTAAATACACTGTTACTGTGCGTCACTCTCAAAGCACAGTGCTACTCAGCCTCACTCTCTAAATAAACTGTTACTCTGACTCACTCCCTTATCACAATGTTGCTCTGCCTCACTCTCTAAACACACTGTTACTCTGCCTCACTCTCTAAACACACTGTTACTCTGTCTCACTCACTAAAAACACTGCTACTCTGCATCACTCTCTAAACACTCTGTTACTCTGCCTCACGCACTAAACACACTGCTAATATGACACACTCGCTAAACACACTGTTACACTGCCTCACTCTCTAAACACAGTGCTGCTCAGCCTCACTCTCTAAATAAACTGTTACTCTGACTCACTCCCTTATCACACTGTTGCTCTGCCATACTCGCTAAACACACTGTTACTCAGCCTCACTCTCTAAACACACTGTTACTCTGCCTCACTCTCTAAACAAACTGCTACTCTGTCTTGCTTTCTAAACATACTGCTATTCTGCTTCACTCTCTAAACCCTCTCCTACTCTGCTTCACTCTCTAAGCACACTGCAACTCTGCCTTAAAGTCTAAACACACTGTTACTCTGTCTCAATCTCTAAACACACTGTTGCTCTTCATCACTATCTAAACACACTGTTACTCTACCTCACTCTCTCTAAACACACTGTAACTCTGTCTCACTCTTTCAACAATCTGTTACTCTGCCTCACTCTCTAAACACACTGTTACTCTGCATAACTATCTAAAGACACTGTTACTCTGCCTCGCTCTCTAAACACACAGTTACTCTGTCTCACATTTTTTAAACAAACTGCAAATCTGTCTCAATCTCTAAATAGAATTTTACTCTGTCTCACTCTTGAAACACTCTGTTACTGTCTCACTCTCTAAACACTGCTTCTCTGCCTCACTCTCTAAATACTCTGTTACTCTGACTCACTCCCAAAACGCATTGCTACACTGCCATACTCTCTAAACACAGTCTTACTTTTCCTGAGTCTCTAAACACAATGTTACAATATCACACTCTCTAAAAACACTGTTACTCTGCCGCACGCTCTAAACACAATGTTACCCAGTCTCACATTCTTTAAAATCACTGTTACTCTGCCGCACTCTCTAAGCTCAATGTTATTCAGCATCACTCTCTCTAACCACACTGTAAGCTCTGCCTCACTCTCTAAATAAACTGCAACTGTGCCTCACTCTCTATACACACTGTTGTTCTGCCTCACTCCCTAAACACTGTTACTCTGCATCAATCTCTCTAAACACTCTATTAATCTTTCTCATATTCTTTAAACAAACTGTTAATCAGCCCCACTCTCTAAACACACAGTTGCTCTGCCTCGCTCTCTAAACACACAGTTACTCTGTCTCACATTCTTTAAACACACTGTAAATATGACTCACTCTCTAAACAGAATTGTACTCTGTCTCACTCTTGAAACACACTGTTACTCTGCCTCACTCTCTAAACACTGATTCTCTGCCTCACTCACTAAACACACTGCTAATATGCCGCACTCGCTAAACACACTGATACACTGCCTCACTCTCTAAACACAGTGCTACTCAGCCTCACTCTCTAAATAAACTGTTACTCTGACTCACTCCCTTATCACACTGTTGCTCTGCCTCACTCTCTAAACACACTGTTACTCTGCATAACTATCTAAAGACACTGTTACTCTGTCTCACTCACTAAAAACTCTGCTACTCTGCATCACTCTCTAAATACACTGTTACTCTGCCTCACTCTCTAAGCACACTGCTACTCTGACTCATTCTCTAAACACACTGTTACTCTGCCTCACTCTCTAAACAAAGTGTTACCCTACCTCAATTTGTCTCAACACACTGTTACTCTGTCTTAATTTCTTGAAACATACTGCTACTCTGCATCACTCTCTAAACACTCTGTTACTCTGCCTCACTCTCTCTAAACACACTGTTACTCTGCCTCACTCTCTCTAAACACACTGTTACTCTGCTGCACTCTCTAAAAACAATGTTGCTCTGCCTCTCTCTCTAAACACACTGTTAGTATGCCTCACTCTCTAGACAGACTGTGTCTCTGCCTCAATCTCTCTAAACACACTATTATTCCGTCTCACATTCTTTAAACACACTGTTAATCAGCCCCACTCTCTAAACACACTGACACTCTGCCTCACTCTCTAAACACACTGTTACTCTGCCTCACTCTCTAAACAAACTGCTACTCTGTCTCGCTTTCTAAACATACTGCTATTCTGCTTCACTCTCTAAACCCTCTCCTACTCTGCTTCACTCTCTAAGCACACTGCAACTCTGCCTTAATGTCTAAACACACTGTTACTCTGTCTCAATCTCTAAACACACTGTTGCTCTTCATCACTATCTAAACACACTGTTACTCTGCCTCATTCTCTAAACACACTGTTACTCTGCCTCATTCTCTAAACACACTGTTACTCTGCCTCACTCTCTCTAAACACACTGTAACTCTGCCTCATTCTCTAAACACACTGTTACTCTGCCTCACTCTCTCTAAACACACTGTAACTCTGTCTCACTCTTTCGACAATCTGTTACTCTGCCTCACACTCTAAACACACTGTTACTCTGCATAACTATCTAAACACACAGTTACTCTGCCTCGCTCTCTAAACACACAGTTACTCTGTCTCACATTCTTTAAACACACTGCAAATCTTTCTCAATCTCTAAACAGAATTTTACTCTGTCTCACTCTTGAAACACTCTGTTACTCTGTCTCACTGTCTAAACACTGCTTCTCTGCCTCACTCTCTAAACACTCTGTTACTCTGTCTCACTCCCAAAACACACTACTACACTGCCACACTCTCTAAACACAGTCTTACTTTTCCTGAGTCTCTAAACACAATGTTACAATATCACACTCTCTAAAAACACTGTTACTCTGCCGCATGCTCTAAACACAATGTTACCCAGTCTCACATTCTTTAAAATCACTGTTACTCTGCCGCACTCTCTAAGCGCAATCTTATTCAGCCTCACTCTCTCTAACCACACTGTAAGCTCTGCCTCACTCTCTAAATAAACTGCAACTGTGCCTCACTCTCTATACACACTGTTGTTCTGCCTCACTCCCTAAACACTGTTACTCTGCATCAATCTCTCTAAACACACTATTAATCTTTCTCATATTCTTTAAACAAACTGTTAATCAGCCCCACTCTCTAAACACACAGTTACTCTGCCTCACTCTCTAAACACACAGTTACTATGTCTCACATTCTTTAAACACACTGTAAATATGGCTCACTCTCTAAACAGAATTTTACTCTGTCTCACTCTTGAAACACACTGTTACTCTGCCTCACTCTCTAAACACTGCTTCTCTGCCTCACTCTCTAAATACATTGTTACTCTGCCTCACTCACTAAACACACCGCTAATATGCCGCACTCGCTAAACGCACTGATAAACTGCCTCACTCTCTAAACACAGTGCTACTCAGCCTCACTCTCTAAATAAACTGTTACTCTGACTCACTCCCTTATCACTCTGTTGCTCTGCCTCACTCTCTAAACACACTGTTACTCTGCCTCACTCTCTAACACACTGTTACTCTGTCACACTCACTAAAAACACTGCTATTCTGCATCACTCTCTAAACACTCTGTTACTCTGCCTCACTCTCTAAGCACACTGCTTCTCTCACTCATTCTCTAAACACAATGTTACTCTGCCTCACTCTCTCTGAACACACTGTAACTCTGTCTAACCCTTTAAACAACCTGTTACTCTGCCTCACTCTCTAAATTCACTATTGGTCTGCCTCACTCCCTAAACACACAGTTACTCTGCCTCACTCTCTAAACAAACTGCTACTCTGTCTCGCTTTCTAAACACACTGCTACTCTGCTTCACTCTCTAAACCCTCTGCTACTCTGCTTCACTCTCTAAGCACACTGCTACTCTGCCAAAATGTCTAAACACACTGTTACTCTGTCTCACTCTCTCTAAACACACTGTTACTCAACCTCGCTCTCTAAACACAATGTTACTCTGCCTCACTCTCTCTGAACACACTGTAACTCTGTCTAACCCTTTAAACAACCTATTACACACTGTTACTCTGTCTCATTTTCTAAACACACTGTTACTCTGTCTCACTGTCTCTAAACACAGTGTTATTCTGCCTCACTCTCTAAACACACTGTTGTTCTGCCTCACTCTCTAAACACACTGTTACTCTGCATTACAATCTAAACACACTGTAACTCTGCCTCGCTCTCTAAATGCACAGTTACTCTCTCTCACATTCTTCAAACACACTGTTATTCTGGCTCACTCTCTAAACAGAATTTTACTCCGTCTCACTCTTTAAACACATTGTTACTCTGCCTTACTCTCTAAACACACTTTTACTCTGTCCCGCACGTTACACTCACTGTTACTCTGCCGCAATCTCGAAACGAAATTTCACTCTGCCTCAATCTCTAAATACACTGTTACTCTGAATCATTCTCTCTAAACACACTGTTAATCTGTCTCACACTGTTTAAACACACTGCAAATCTGGCTCAATCTCTAAACAGAATTTTACTCTGTCTCACTCTTGAAACACTGTGTTACTCTGTCTCACTCTCTAAACATGCTACATTGCCTCACTCTCTAAACACATTCTTACTTTTCCTCACTCTCTAACACGCTGTTACACTGTCTCACTCACTAAAAACACTGCTACTCTGCATCACTCTCTAAACACTCTGTTACTCTGCCTCATTCTCTAAGCACACTTTTACTCTGTCTCACATTCTTTAAACAAACTGCAAATCTGTCTCAATCTCTAAACAGAATTTTACTCTGTCTCACTCTTGAAACACACTGTTGCTCTGCCTCAATCCCTAAATAAACTGCCAATCTGCCTTACTCTCTAAGCAAACTGCTACTCTGCCTCAATATCGCGAAACCATCGGTTAATCTGTGTCACATTCTTTAAACACACTATTACTCTGCCTCGCTCTCTAAACAGACTGCTGCTCGGTCTCACCCTCTAAACACACTGTTACTCTGCCTCAGTCTCGCTATACACACTGTAAATCTGTCTCTCATTCGTTATGCACACTGTGAATCTGTCTCACATTCGTTATACACACTCTGAATCTGCCTCGCTCTCTAAATACACGGCTAATCTGCCTCACTCTATCAGCACTATGTTTCTCTGCCTCAATCTCTAAAAACACTGTTACTCTGTCTCACTCCCTAAACAAACTGTTACTCTGTCTCACTCCCTAAACACACTGCTACTCTGCCTCGCTCTCTAAACACACTGTTGCTCTGCCTCACTCTCTAAACACACTGTTACTCTGCTTCACTATCTAAACAAACTGTTACTCTGCCTCGCTCTCTAAATACAATGTTACTCTGTCTCGCATTCTTTAAACACACTGCTATTCTGGCTCACTCTCTAAACAGAATTTTACTCTGTCTCACTCATTAAACACATTGTTACTCTGCCTCGCTCTCTAAATACACTTATACTTGTCCAACTCGTTAAACTAACTGTTATTCTGCCGCAATTTCAAAACACAATGTCACTCTGCCTCAATCTCTAAACAAACTGTAACTCTGAATCATTCTCTCTAAACAAACTGTTAATCTGTCTCACATTCCTTCAACATACTGTAAATCTGTCTCACTCTCTAAACAGAATTTTACTCTGTCTCACTCTTGAAACACACTGTTACTCTGCCTTACTCTCTAAACACTGTTACTCTGCCTCACTCACTAAACACACCGCTAATATGCCACACTCTCTAAACACACTGTTACTCTGCCCCTCTTTCTAAACACAGTGCTACTCAACCTCACTCTCTAAACACAGTGCTACTCAACCTCACTCTCTAAATACACTGTTGCTCTGCCTCACTCTCTAAGTTCATTACTGGCCTGACTCACTCTCTAAACACACAGTTAATCTGTCTCACATTCTTTAAACACACCGTTAATCTGGCTCAATCTCTAAACAGAATTTTACTCTGTCTCACTCGTTAAACTCACTGCTACTCTGCCGCTATCTCAGATCACAATGTTACTCTGCCTCACTATCTAAACACACTGTTACTCTGCGGCACTCGCTAGACACACTGTTACTCTGCCTCAATATCGCTAAACAAGCTGTTAATCTGCCTCAATGTCTAAACACACCGTTAATCTGCCTCACTCTCTCTAAACACACTGTTGCTCTGCCTCACTCTCTCTAAACACACTGTTAATCTGCCTCACTCTCTCTAAACACACTTTAACTCTGTCTAACCCTTTAAACAACCTGTTACTTTGCCTCACTCTCTAAATTCACTATTGGTCTGCCTCACTCCCTAAACACACAGTTACTCTGCCTCACTCTCTAAATTCACTATTGGTCTGCCTCACTCCCTAAACACACAGTTACTCTGCCTCACTCTCTAAACAAACTGCTACTCTGTCTCGCTTTCTAAACACACTGCTACTCTGCTTCACTCTCTAAACCCTCTGCTACTCTGCTTCACTCTCTAAGCACACTGCTACTCTGCCTAAATGTCTAAACACACTGTTACTCTGTCTCACTCTCTAAACACACTGTTGCTCTGCATCACTATCTAAACACACTGTTACTCTGTCTCATATTCATTAAACACACTGTCACTCTGCCTTATTCTCTAAACACACTGTTACTCTGCCTCACTCTCTCTAAACACACTGTAACTCTGTTTCACTCTTTAAGCACTGTGTTACTCTGCCTCACTCTCTAAACACACTGTTATTCTGCCTCACTCTCTAAACACACTGTTGCTCTGCCTCACTCTCTAAACACACTGTTATTCTGGCTCACTCTTTAAACACATTGTTACTCTGCCTCAATCTCTCTAAACACACTGTTGCTCTGCCTCACTCTCTAAACACACTGTTACTCTGCATTAGTATCTAAACACACTGTAACTCTGCCTCGTTCTCTAAACACACAGTTACTCTGTCTCACATTCTTCAAACACATTGTTACTCTGCCTTACTCTCGAAACACACTTTTACTCTGTCCCACTCGTTACACTCACTGTTACTCTGCTGCAATCTCGAAACGCAATGTCACTCTGCCTCAATCTCTAAATACACTGTTACTCTGAATCATTCTCTCTAAACACACTGTTACTCTGTCTCACATTCTTTAAACAAACTGCAAATCTGGCTCAATCTCTAACATAATTTTACTCTGTCTCACACTTGAAACACAGTGTTACTCTTTCTCACTCTCTAAACACTGCTTCTCTGCCTCACTCTCTAAATACACTGTTACTCACCCTCACTCCCTAAACACACTGCTACACTGCCTCACTCTCTAAACACACTCTTACTTTTGCTCAGTCTCTAAACACAATGTTACAATATGACACTCTCTAAAAACACTGTTACTCTGCCGCATGCTCTAAACACACTGTTACCCCGTCTCACATTCTTTAAAATCACTGTTACTCTGCTGCACTCTCTAAGCTCAATCTTATTCAGCCTCACTCTCTCTAAACACACTGTTAACTCTGCCTCACTCTCTAAATACACTGCAACTATGCCTCACTCTCTATACACACTGTTCTGCCTCACTCCCTAAACACACTGTTACTCTGCATCAATCTCTCTAAACACACTATTAATCTTTCTCACATTCTTTAAACAAACTGTTAATCAGCCCCACTCTCTAAACACACAGTTACTCTGCCTCACTCTCTAAACACACTGCTACTCTGCCTCACTCTCTAAACAGACTGTTGCTCTGCGCGGCTTTCTAAACACACTGTTGCTCTGCCTCACTCTCTAAATTCATTACAGGTCTGACTCACTCTCTAAACACACTTTTACTCTGCTTCATTCTCTAAACACACCGTTACTCTGTCTCACATTCTTTAAACACACTGTTAATCTGGCTCAATCTCTAAACAGAATCTTACTCTGTCTCACTCTTTAAGCACACTTTTACTCTGTCCCACTCGTTAAACTCACTGTTACTCTGCCGCTATTTCAGATCACAACGTCACTCTGCCTCACTATCTAAACACACTGTTACTCTGCGGCACTCTCTAGACACACTGTTGCTCTGTATCACTCTCTAAACACACTGTTAATCTGCCTCAATATCGCTAAGCAATCTGTTAATCGGCCTCAATCTCTAAACACACCGTTACTCTGCCTCACTCTCTCTAAACACACTGTTGCTCTGCCTCACTCTCTTATCACAATGTTGCTAGGCCTCACTCTCTAAACAAACTGTTAATCTGCCTCAATATCGCTAAACAAACTGTTAATCTGCCTCACTCTCTAAACACACTGTTGCTCTGCCTCACTCTCTAAATAATCTGCTACTCTGCCTCACTCTCTAAGCAACCTGTTACTCTACCTCGCTCTCTAAACACACTGCTATTCTGCGGGACTCTCAAAACTCACTGTTACTCAGCCTCATTCTCTAAACATACTGTTACTCTGCCTCACTCTCTAAAATCACTGTTATTCTGCCTCACTCTCTAAACACACTGTTCCTCTGCCTTACTCTCTAAACACACGGTTACTCTGCCTCAATATCGCTAAACAATCTGGGAATCTGTGTCACATTCTTTAAACAAACTCTTAAGCTGCCTCAAACTCTTAACACACGGTTACTCTGCCTCACTCTCTAAACACACTGTTACTCTGCCTCACTCTCTAAAATCATTGTTACTCACCCTCACTCCCTAAACACACTGGTACACTGCCTCACTCTCTAAACACACTGTTACTCTGCCTCACTCTCTAAACACACTGTTGCTCTGCCTCACTCTCTAAACACACTGTTAAACTCCCTCACTCTCTAAACACACTGTTACTCTGCCTCAATCTCGCTATACACACTGTTAATTGGTCTCACATTCGTTATACACACTCTGAATCTGCCTCACTCTCTAAACACACTGCTAATCGGCCTCAATCTATCAGCACTATGTTATTCTGCCTCAATCTCTAAAAATACTTTTACTCTGTCTCACTCCCTAAACAAACTGTTACTCTGTCTCACTCTCTAAACACACTATTACTCTGCGTCACTCTCTAAACAAACAGTTGCTCGCCTAACTCTCTAAACACACTGCTACTCTGCCTCACTCTCTAAACACACTGTTACTGTGCCTCACTCTCTAAACACACTATTACTCTTCATCACTATCTAAACACACTGTAACTCTGCCTCGCTCTCTAAACACACAGTTACTCTGTCTCACATTTTTAAACACACTGTTAATCTGGCTCACACTCTAAACAGAATTTTACTCTGTCTCACTCATTAAACACATTGTTACTCAGCCTCACTCTCTCAACACACTTTTACTTGTCCAACTCATTAAACTCACTGTTACTCTGCCGCAATTTTGAAACACAATGTCACTCTGCCTCAATCTCTAAACACACTGTAACTCTGATTCATTCTCTCTAAACACACTGTTACTATGTCTCACATTCCTTAAACACACTGTAAATCTTTCTCACTCTCTAAACAGAATTTTACTCTGTCTCACTCTTGAAACACACTGTTGTTCTGCCTCACTCTCTAAACACTGCTTCTCTGCCTCACTCTCTAAATAGACTGATACTCTGCCTCACTCACTAAACACACCGCTAATATGCCGCACTCTCTAAACACACTGTTAATCTGCCTCACTTTCTAAACACAGTGCTACTCAACCTCACTCTCTAAACACACTGCTACTCTGCCTCACTCTCTAATCAGACTGTTGCTCTGACTCACTCTCTAAGCACACGGAAATTCTGCCTCACTCTCTAAACACACTGTTGCTCTGCCCGGCTGTCTAAACACACTGTTGCTCTGCCTCACTCTCTAAATTCATTTCTGGTCTGACTCACTCTCTCAACACACTGTTACTCTGCCTCACTTTCTAAACACACTGTTACTCTGCCTCACTTTCTAAACACACTGTTACTCTGCATCACTATCTAAACACACTGTTACTCTGCCTCACTTTCTAAACACACTGTTACTCTGCCTCACTTTCTAAACACACTGTTACTCTGCCTCACTTTCTAAACACACTGTTACTCTGCATCACTATCTAAACACACTGTTACTCTGCCTCACTTTCTAAACACACTGTTACTCTGCCTCACTTTCTAAACACACTGTTACTCTGCCTCGCTCTCTAAACACACCGTTACTCTGTCTCACATTCTTTAAACACACCGTTAATCTGGCTCAATCTCTAAACAGAATTTTACTCTGTCTCACTCGTTAAACTCACTGTTAATCTGCCGCTATCTCGGATCACAATGTCACTCTGCCTCACTGTCTAAACACACTGTTACTCTGCGGCACTCTCTAGACACACTGTTGCTCTGTCTCACTCTCTAAACACACGGTTAATCTGCCTCACTCTCTCTAAACACACTGTTGCTCTGCCTCACTCTCTAAACATACTATTACTCTGCATCACTATCTAAACACACTTTTACTCTGCCTCGCTCTCTAAACACACAGTTACTCTGTCTCACATTCTTTAAACACACTGTTAATCTGGCTCACTCTCTAAACAGAATTTTGCTCTGTCTCACTCATTAAACACATTGTTACTCTGCCTCACTCTCTCAACACACTTTTACTTGTCCAACTCATTAAACTCACTGTTATTCTGCCGCAATTTTGAAACATAATGTCACTCTGCCTCAAACTCTAAACACACTGTAACTCTGATTCATTCTCTCTAAACACACTGTTACTCTGAATCATTCTCTTTAAACACATTGTTACTCTGTCTAACATTCTTTCAACACACTGTAAATCTGGCTCACTCTCTGAACAGAATTTCACTCTGTCTCACTCTTGAAACACACTGTTACTCTGTCTCAAATTCTCTGCCTCACTCTCCAAATACTCTGTAACTCTGCCTCACTCAATAAACACACTGCTAATATGCTGCACTCTCTAAGCACACTGTTACTCTGCCTAACTCTCTAAACACAGTGCTACTCAGCCTCACTTTCTAAATAAACTGTTACTCTGACTCACTCTCTAAAAAGATTATTGTTCTGACTCACTCTCTAAGCACACGGTTATCCTGCCTCACTCTCTAAAAACACTTCTACACTGTCCCACTCGTTAAACTCACTGTTACTCTGCTGCAATCTCGAAACCCAATTTCACTCTGCCTCAATCTCTAATCACACTGTTACTCTGAATCATTCTCTCTAAACACACTGTTAATCTGTCTCATATTCTTTAAAAACACTGTAAATCTGGCTCACTCTCTAAACAGAATTTTACTCTGTCTAACTCCCTTGACTGTTACTCTGCCTCAATCTCTAAATATAGTGTTACTCTTTCTCTCTCCCAAAACACATTGTTACTCTGCCTTACTATCTAAACACACTGTTACTCTGCCTCACTCTTTAAACACACTGTTACTCTGCCTCACTCTCGAAACATGCTATTACCAGGCCTCACTCTCTAAATGCACAGTTGCTCTGCCTCACTCTCTAAACACACTGTTGCTCTGCCTCACTCTCTATACACACTGTTGCTCTGCCTCACTCTCTAAACACACTGTTGCTCCGCCTCACTCTCTAAACACACTGTTAAACTGCCTCACTCTCTAAACAAAATGTTACTCAGCCTCACTCTCCAAACGCAATGTTAGTCTGCCTCACTCTTTGAACACACTGTTGCTCTGACTCACTCTCTAAACACACTGTTGCTCCGCCTCACTCTCTAAACACACTGTTAAACTGCCTCACTCTCTAAACAAAATGTTACTCAGCCTCACTCTCCAAACACAATGTTACTCTGCCTCACTCTTTGAAAACACTGTTGCTCTGTCTCACTCTCTAAACACACTGTAACTCTGCCGCACTCTCTAAGATCACTGTTACTCAGCCTCATTTTCTCTCAACTCACTGTTCCTCTGCCTCAATCGCTAAATAAACTGCCAATCTGCCTCACTCACTTAACAAAATTCTACTGTGCCTCAATATCGTGAAACAAACTGTTAATCTGTGTCACATTCTTTAAACACACTATTACTCTGCCTCACTCTCTAAACACACTGTTACTCTGCCTCAATCTCGCTATACATACTGTGAATCTGTCTCACATTTGTTATACACAGTGCTAATCTGCCTCACTCTATCAGCACTATGTTACGCTGCCTCAATCTCTAAAATCACTGCTACTCTGTCTCACTCCCTAAACAAACTGTTACTCTGTCTCACTCTCTAAACACACTTTTACTCTGTCCTACTCGTTAAACTCACAGTTACTCTGCCGCTATCTCGAAACAAAATGTCACTCTGCCTCACTCTCTAAACATACTGTTGCTCTGCCTCTCTCTCGAAAAACATTGTTACTCTGCATCACTATCGAAACACATGGTTACTCTGCCTCACATTCTTTAAACACACTGTTAATTTGTCTCACCCTCTAAACAGAATTTTACTCTGTCTCACTTTTTAAACACACTGTTACTCTGCCTCATTCTCTAAACACACTTTTACTCCGTCCCACTCGTTAAACTAACAGTTACTCTGCCGCTATCTCGAAACACAATGTCCCTCTGCCTCACTCTCTAACTATACTGTTGCTCTGTCGCTCTCACTAAACACATTGTTAGTCTGCATCACTATCTAAACACACTGTTATTCTGCCTCACATTCTTTAAACACACTGTTAATCTGTGTCACTCTCTTAACACACGGTTACTCTGCCTCACCCTTGAAATGCACAGTTACTCTGCCTCACTTTCTAAACGCACTGCTACTCTGCCTCACTCTCTAAACACACTGTTACTTTTCCTCAGTCTCTAAGCACAATGTTACAATGTTACACTCTCTAAAAACACTGTTACTCTGCCGCACTCTCTAAACACACTGTTACCCAGTCTCACATTCTTTAAACTCACTGTTACTCTGCCGCACTCTCTAAGCTCACTGTTACTCAGCCTCACTCTCTCCAAACAAACTTTTAGCTCAGCCTCACTCTCTAAATACACTGCTACTGTGCCTCACTCTCTATACACACTGTCGTTCTGCCTCATTCTCTAAACAAACTGTTACTCTGCCTCAATCTCTCTAAACACACAATTAATCTGTCTCACATTCATTAAACACACTGTTAATCAGCCCCACTCTCTAAATACACTGCTACTCTGCCTCACTCTCTATACACACTGTCGTTCTGCCTCATTCTCTAAACAAACTGTTACTCTGCCTCAATCTCTCTAAACACACAATTAATCTGTCTCACATTCTTTAAACACACTGTTAATCAGACCCACTCTCTAAACACAGAGTTACTCGGTCTCATATTCTTAAAACACACTGTTAATCTGGCTCACTCACCAAACACACTGCTACTCTGCCTCACGCCCTAAACACACTGTTATTTTGCCTCCCTCTCTAAACACACCTTTACTCTGCCTCACTCTCTAAACACACTTTACCCTTTCTCATAATCTTTAAACACACTGTTAATTTGTATCACTCTCTAAACAGAATTTTACTCTGTCTCACTCTTTAAACATACTGTTACTCTGCCTCACTATCTAAACACAGTTTTACTCTGTCCCACTCGTTAAATTCACTGTTAGCCGGCCCCTATCTCTAAACACACTGTTACTCTGCCTCACTCTCTAAACACACTGTTACTCTGCCTCACTCTCTAAACACACTGTTACACTGCCTCACTCTCTAAACAAACAGTTACTCTGACTTGCTTTCTAAATACACTGTTACTCTGCCTCACTCTCTTATCAAACTGTTGCTCTGCCTCACTCTCTAAATAAACTATTACTCTGCCTCACTCTCGAAACAGAGTGTTACTCTGCAGCAGTCTCTAAAATCACTGTTACTAAGCCTCATTCTCTAAACTCACTGTTACTCTGCCTCACTCTCTAAACACACTGTTACTCTGCCTCAATATCGCTAAACAAACTGTTAATCTGTGTCACATTCTTTAAACACACTGTTAATCTGCCTCAATCTCTTAACACACGGTTACTCTGCCTCTCCCTCGAAATGCACAGTTACTCTGCCTCACTTTCTAAACGCACTGTTACTCTGCCTCACTCTCTAAACACACTGTTGCTCTGCCTCACTCTCTAAAAGCAATGTTAATCACCATCACTCCCTGAACACACTGCTACACTGCCTCACTCTCTAAACACACTTTTCCTCAGTCTCTAAACACTATGTTACAATGTCACACTCTCTAAAAGCACTGTTACTCTGCCTCTCTCTCTAAACACACTGTTACCCAGTCTCAGATTCTTTAAACTCACTGTTACTCTGCCGCACTCTCTAAACACACTGTTATTCTGCCTCAATATCGCTAAACAAACTGTTAATCAGTGTCACATTCTTTGAACACACTGTTAATCTGCCTCACTCTCTCTAAACACACTGTTACTCTGCCTCACTTTCTGAACACACTGTTACTCTATCTCCCTCACTAAACACACTGCTACTCTGCCTTACTCTATAAACACACTGTTGCTCTACCTCAATCTATAAACAAACTGTTACTCTGCCTCAATATCGCTAATCAAACTGTTACTCTGCCTCATTCTCTAAACACACTGTTACTCAGCCTCACTCTCTCTAAACACACTGTTGCTCTTGCTCACTCTCTAAACATTCTGCTACTCTGCCTCACTCTCTAAACACACTTTTACTCTGTCCCACTCGTTAAAATCACTGTTAGCCAGCCGCTATCTCTAAACACAATGTCACTCTGCCTCACTCTCTAAACACACTGTTACTCTGCGGGACTCTCTAAACACACTGTTGCTTTGACTCTCTCTCCAAACACACTGTTACTCTGCCCCACTCTCTAGACACACTTTTTCTCTGCTCACTCACTAAACACACTGTTGCTGTGCCCCGCTGTCGAAACACACTGTTACTCTGCCTCACTCTCTACGTTCATTATTGGTCTGCCTCACTCTCTAAACACACTGTTACTCTGCCTTACTCTCTGAACACACTGTTACTCTGCCTCACTCTCTAATCACGCTGTTTCTCTGCTTCACTCTCTAAACACACAGTTACTCTGCGACACTATCTCAACACAGTGTTATTCTTTTCCACTATCTATGCACAATTACTCTGCCTCACTCTCTAAATACACTGTTACTCTGCCTCACTCTCTCAACACACCATTACTCTGCCTTCCTCTCTCTAAACACACTGTTACTCTGTCTCACTCTGTAAACACACTGTTACTCTGCCTCACTCTCTAAACACACTGTTACTCTGCCTCACTCTTTTAACACACTGTTACACTTCCTCATCCTCTAAATACACTGTTAATCTGTCTCACATTCTTTAAACACACTGTTACAATGCCTCACCCTCTAAACACACTGTTACTCTTTCTCATATTCTTTAAACACATTGTTAATCTGTCTCACTCTTTAAATACACTGCTACACTGCCTCAATCTCTAAACACACTGTTGGTCTGCCTCACTCTCTAAGCACACTTTTACTCTGCCTCACTCTCTAAACACTCTTTTACTCTGCCTTCCTCTCTAAACACACTATTACTCTGCAACATTCTGTCAACACAGTGTTATTCTATTTCACTGTCTAAGCAAAATTACTCTGCCTCACTCTCTAAACAATCTGTTACTCTGACTCACTCTCTAAACACACTGTTACACTGCCTCACTCTCTAAACAGTCTGTTACACTGCCTCACTCTCTAAACACTCTGTTATACTGCCTCACTCGCTAAACACTGTTATTCTGCCTCACTAGCTAAACACACTGTTACTCTGACTCAATCTTTAAGCACATTGTTAATTTGCCTCACTCTCTCAACACACCACTACTCTGCCTTCCTCTCTCTAAACACACTGATACTCTGTCTCACTCTGTAAACAAATTGTTACTCTGCCTCACTCTCTGACACAGTGTTAATCTTATTCACTCTCTAAACAAACTGTTAGTCTCTCTCACTCTCTATAGACACTGTTACTCTCCCTCATTCTCAAAACACACTGTTGCTCTGCTTGCTCTCTAAACACACTGTTACTCTGCCCCACTGTCTAAACACACTGCTATTCTGCCTCACTCTCTAAACACAATGTTAACCTGCCTCACTCTCTAAACACAATGTTACACTATCTCACTCTCTAAGCACACTGTTACTCTGCCTCACTCTCTAAGCTCACTGTTACACTGCCTCCATCTCTCTAAACACACTGTTACTCTGTCTCACATCCTTTAAATGCACTGTTACAATGCCTCACCCTCTAAACACACTGTTACGCTGTCTCACATTCTTTAAACACACAGTTACACTGCCTCACTCTTTAAACACATTCTTACTCTGCCTCACTCTCTCCAAACACACTGTTAATCTGTCTCACTCTTTAAATACGCTGATACACTGCCTCAATCTCTAAAAACACTGTTGGTCTGCCTCACTTTCTAAGCACACTTTTACTCTGCCTCAATCTCTAAACACACTGTTGCTCTGTCTCACTCTGTAAACAAATTGTTACTCTGCCTCACTCTGTAACAGAGTGTTAATCTGACTCACTCGCTAAAAAAAACTGTTAGTCTCTCTCACTCTCTATAGACACTGTTACTCTCCCTCATTCTCTAAACACACTGTCGCTCTGATCGCTCTCTAAACACACTGTTACGCTGTCTCACTCTCTAAACACACTGTTACTCTGTCTCACTCTCTAAACACTCTGTTACTCTGAATCATTCTCTGAACACACTGTTACACTGCCTCACTCTCTAAACACACTGTTACTCTGCCTCACTCTCTTAACACACTGTTAATCTTCCTCATCCTCTAAATACACTGTTAATCTGTCTCACATTCTTTAAACACACTGTTACAATGCCTCACCCTCTAAACACACTGTTACTCTGTCTCACATTCTTTAAACACATTGTTAATCTGTCTCACTCTTTAAATACACTGCTACACTGCCTCAATCTCTAAACACTCTGTTATACTGCCTCACTCGCTAAACACACTGTTATTCTGCCTCACTATCTAAACACACTGTTACTCTACCTCACTCTTTAAGCACATTGTTAATTTGCCTCACTCTCTCAACACACCACTACTCTGCCTTCCTCTCTCTAAACACACTGTTACTCTGTCTCACTCTGTAAACAAATTGTTACTCTGTCTCACTCTCTGACACAGTGTTAATCTGACTCACTCTCTAAACAAACTGTTAGTCTCTCTCACTCTCTATAGACACTGTTACTCTCCCTCATTCTCAAAACACACTGTTGCTCTGCTTGCTCTCTAAACATACTGTTACTCTGCCCCACTGTCTAAACACACTGCTACTCTACCTCACTCTCTAAACACAATGTTAACCTGCTTCACTCTCTAAACACAATGTTACACTATCTCACTCTCTAAGCACACTGTTACTCTGCCTCACTCTCTAAACTCACTGTTACACTGCCTCCATCTCTCTAAACACACTTTTACTCTGTCTCACATCCTTTAAATGCACTGTTACAATGCCTCACCCTCTAAACACACTGTTACGCTGTCTCACATTCTTTAAACACACAGTTACACTGCCTCACTCTTTAAACACATTCTTACTCTGACTCACTCTCTCCAAACACACTGTTAATCTGTCTCACTCTTTAAATACGCTGATACACTGCCTCAATCTCTAAAAACACTGTTGGTCTGCCTCACTTTTTAAGCACACTTTTACTCTGCCTCAATCTCTAAACACACTGTTACTCTGCGACATTCTGTCAACACAGTGTTATTCTATTTCACTGTCTAAGCAAAATTACTCTGCCTCACTCTCTAAACAATCTGTTACTCTGACTCAATCTCTAAACACACTGTTACACTGCCTCACTCTCTAAACACTCTGTTATACTGCCTCACTCGCTAAACACACTGTTATTCTGCCTCACTATCTAAACACACTGTTACTCTGCCTCACTCTTTAAGCACACTGTTAATCTGCCTCACTCTCTCAACACACCATTACTCTGCCTTCCTCTCTCTAAACACACTGTTACTCTGTCTCACTCTCTAAACAAATTGTTACTCTGCCTCACTCTCTAACACAGTGTTAATCTGACTCAATCTCTAAACAAACTGTTAGTCTCTCTCACTCTCTATAGACACTGTTACTCTCCCTCATTCTCTAAATACACTGTTGCTCCGCTTGCTCTCTAAACACACTGTTACTCTGCCTCACTGTCTAAACACAATGCTACTCTACCTCACTCTCTAAGCACAATGTTACCCTGCCTCACTCTCTAAACACAATGTTACACTGTCTCACTCTCTAAACACTCTGTTATACTGCCTCACTCGCTAAACACACTGTTATTCTGCCTCACTATCTAAACACACTGTTACTCTACCTCACTCTTTAAGCACATTGTTAATTTGCCTCACTTTCTCAACACACCACTACTCTGCCTTCCTCTCTCTAAACACACTGTTACTCTGTCTCACTCTGTAAACAAATTGTTACTCTGCCTCACTCTCTGACACAGTGTTAATCTGACTCACTCTCTAAACAAACTGTTAGTCTCTCTCACTCTCTATAGACACTGTTACTCTCCCTCATTCGCAAAACACACTGTTGCTCTGCTTGCTCTCTAAACAAACTGCTACTCTGCCCCACTGTCTAAACACACTGCTACTCTGCCTCACTCTCTAAACACAATGTTAACCTGCCTCACTCTCTAAACACAATGTTACACTATCTCACTCTCTAAGCACATTGTTACTCTGCCTCACTCTCTAAACTCACTGTTACACTGCCTCCATCTCTCTAAACACACTTTTACTCTGTCTCACATCCTTTAAATGCACTGTTACAATGCCTCACCCTCTAAACACACTGTTACGCTGTCTCACATTCTTTAAACACACAGTTACACTGCCTCACTCTTTAAACACATTCTTACTCTGCCTCACTCTCTCCAAACACACTGTTAATCTGTCTCACTCTTTAAATACGCTGATACACTGCCTCAATCTCTAAAAACACTGTTGGTCTACCTCACTTTCTAAGCACACTTTTACTCTGCCTCAATCTCTAAACACACTGTTACTCTGCAACATTCTGTCAACACAGTGTTATTCTATTTCACTGTCTAAGCAAAATTACTCTGCCTCACTCTCTAAACAATCTGTTACTCTGACTCAATCTCTAAACACACTGTTACACTGCCTCACTCTCTAAACACTCTGTTATACTGCCTCACTCGCTAAACACACTGTTATTCTGCCTCACTATCTAAACACACTGTTACTCTGCCTCACTCTTTAAGCACACTGTTAATCTGCCTCACTCTCTCAACACACCATTACTCTGCCTTCCTCTCTCTAAACACGCTGTTACTCTGTCTCACTCTGTAAACAAATTGTTACTCTGCCTCACTCTCTAACACAGTGTTAATCTGACTCACTCTCTAAACAAACTGTTAGTCTCTCTCACTCTCTATAGACACTGTTACTCTCCATCATTCTCTAAATACACTGTTGCTCCGCTTGCTCTCTAAACACACTGTTACGCTGCCTCACTGTCTAAACACACTGCTACTCTACCTCACTCTCTAAGCACAATGTTACCCTGCCTCACTCTCTAAACACAATGTTACACTGTCTCACTCTCTAAGCACACTGTTACTCTGCCTCACTCTCTAAACTCAGTGTTACACTGCCTCCATCTCTCTAAACACACTGTTACTCTGCCTCACTCAGCATACAGACTGTTACTCTGCCTCACTCTCTTAACACACTGTTACACTTCCTCACCCTCTAAACACACTTTTACTCTGTCTCACATCCTTTAAACGCACTGTTACAATGCCTCACCCTCTAAACACACTGTTACTCTGTCTCACATTCTTTAAACACACTCTTACTCTGCCTCCCTCTCTCCAAACACACTGTTAATCTGTCTCACTCTTTAAATACACTGCAACACTGCGCCAATCTCTAAACACACTGTTGGTCTGCCTCACTCTCTAAACACACTGTTACTCTGCCTCACTCTCTAAACACACTATTACTCTGCCTCACATCTAAGCACACTGCTACTCTGCCTCAATCTCTAAACACACTGTTACTCTGCGACACTCTCTCAACACAGTGTTACTCTGTTTCACTGTTTAAGCGCAATTTCTCTGGCTCACTCTCTAAACGCTCTGTTACTGTGACTCACTCTCTAAACACATTGTTACACTGCCTCCATCTCTGAACACAATGTTATTCTGCCTCACTCTCTAAATACACCGTTACTCTGCCTCCCACTCTCTAAACACACTGTTAGTCTGCCGCACTCTTTAAACAAATTGTAACTTTGCCTTAATCTCTAAGCACAGTGTTAATCTGAATCACTCTCTAAACAATCTTTTATTCTCTCCTAGACTCTCTGATTCCCTACAGACACTGTTACTCTGCATCATTCTCTAAACACACTGGTAAAAGGTCTCACTCTCTAAACACATTGCTACTTTGCCTCACTCTTTAAATACACAGATACTCTGCCTCACTCTCTAAACACACTCTTACTTTGCCTCACTCTCTAAACACACTGTTACTCTGCGACACTCTCAACACAGTGATACTCTGTTTCAATGTTTAAGAGCAATTACTCTGGCTCACTGTCTACACACATTGTTACATGGCCTCACTCTCTGAACACACTGTTATTCTGCTTCACTCTCTAAACACACTGTTACTCTGCCTCACTCTCTAAACACACTGTTACTCTGCCTGACTGTCTGAGCACAATGTTACTCTGCCTTACTCTCTGAACACACTGTTGCTCTGCCTCACTCTCTAAACACACAGTTACTCTGCGACACTATCTCAACACAATGTTATTCTTTTCCACTCTCTGAGTACAATTACGCTGCCTCACTCTCTAAACACTCTGTTACTCTGACTCACACTCTAAACACATTGTTACTCTGACTCACTCTCTAAACACACTGTTACTCTGCCTCACTCTCTAAACACACTGTTACTCTGCCTCACTCTTTCAACACACCATTACTCTGCCTTCCTCTCTCTAAACACACTGTTACTCTGTCTCACTCTCTAAACAAATTGTTACTCTGCCTCACTCTCTAACTCAGTGTTAATCTGACTCACTCTCTAAACAAACTGTTAGTCTCTCTCACTCTCTATAGACACTGTTACTCTCCCTCAATCTCTAAACACACTGTTGCTCTGATCGCTCTCTAAACACACTGTTACGCTGCCTCACTCTCTAAACACACTGCTACTCTGCCTCACTCTCTAAACACACTGTTACTCTGTGACACTCTCTCAACACAGTTACTCTGTTTCACTGTTTAAGCGCAATTTCTCTGGCTCACTCTCTAAACACTCTGTTACTCTGCCTCACTCTCTAAACTCAGTGTTACACTGCCTCCATCTCTCTAAACACACTGTTACTCTCCTCACTCAGCAAACATACTGTTACTCTGCCTCACTCTCTTAACACACTGTTACACTTCCTCACCCTCTAAACACACTTTTACTCTGTCTCCCATCCTTTAAACGCACTGTTACAATGCCTCACCCTCTAAACACACTGTTACTCTATCTCACATTCTTTAAACACCCTGTTACACTGCCTCACTCTTTAAACACACTCTTACTCTGCCTCACTCTCTCCAAACACACTGTTAATCTGTCTCACTCTTTAAATACACTGCAACACTGTGTCAATCTCTAAACACACTTTTGGTCTGCCTCAGTCTCTAAACACACTGTTACTCTGCCTCATTCTCTAAACACACTGTTACTCTGTGACACTCTCTCAACACAGTGTTACTCTGTTTCACTGTTTAAGCGCAATTTCTCTGGCTCACTCTCTAAACGCTCTGTTACTGTGACTCACTCTCTAAACACATTGTTACACTGCCTCCATCTCTGAACACACTGTTATTCTGCCTCACTCTCTAAACACACTGTTACTCTGCCTCACACTTTAAAAACACTGTTTTTCTGCCTCACTCTCTAAACACACCGTTACTCTGCCTCCCACTCTCTAAACACAATGTTACTCTGCCGCACTCTTTAAACAAATTGTAACTTTGCCTCACTCTCTAAGCACAGTGTTAATCTGATTCACTCTCTAAACAAACTTTTATTCTCTCCTAGACTCTCTGACTCCCTACAGACACTGTTACTCTGCATCATTCTCTAAACACACTGGTAAAAGGTCTCACTCTTTAAACACATTGCTACTTTGCCTCACTCTTTAAATACACAAATACTCTGCCTCACTCTCTAAACACACTGCTACTTTGCCTCATTCTCTAAACACACTGTTACTCTGCGACACTCTCAACACAGTGATACTCTGTTTCAATGCTTAAGAGCAATTAATCTGGCTCACTCTCTAAACACATTGTTACATGGCCTCACTCTCTGAACACACTGTTATTCTGCTTCACTCTCTAAACACACTGCTACTCTGCCTCACTCTCTAAACACAATGTTAACCTGCCTCACTCTCTAAACACACTGTTACTCTGAATCATTCTCTGAACACATTGTTAGACTGCCTCACTCTCTAAACACAATGTTAACCTGCCTCACTCTCTAAACACAATGTTACACTATCTCACTCTCTAAGCACACTGTTACTCTGCCTCACTCTCTAAACTCACTGTTACACTGCCTCCATCTCTCTAAACACACTTTTACTCTGTCTCACATCCTTTAAATGCACTGTTACAATGCCTCACCCTCTAAACACACTGTTACGCTGTCTCACATTCTTTAAACACACAGTTACACTGCCTCACTCTTTAAACACATTCTTACTCTGCCTCACTCTCTCCAAACACACTGTTAATCTGTCTCACTCTTTAAATACGCTGATACACTGCCTCAATCTCTAAAAACACTGTTGGTCTGCCTCACTTTCTAAGCACGCTTTTACTCTGCCTCAATCTCTAAACACACTGTTGCTCTGCGACATTCTGTCAACACAGTGTTATTCTCTTTCACTGTCTAAGCAAAATTACTCTGCCTCACTCTCTAAACAATCTGTTACTCTGACTCAATCTCTAAACACACTGTTACACTGCTTCACTCTCTAAACACTCTGTTTTACTGCCTCACTCTCTAAACACTCTGTTATACTGCCTCACTCGCTAAACACACTGTTATTCTGCCTCACTATCTAAACACACTGTTACTCTGCCTCACTCTTAAAGCACACTGTTAATCTGCCTCACTCTCTCAACACACCATTACTCTGCCTTCCTCTCTCTAAACACACTGTTACTCTGTCTCACTCTGTAAACAAATTGTTACTCTGACTCACCCTCTAAACAAACTGTTAGTATCTCTCACTCTCTATAGACACTGTTACTCTCCCTCATTCTCTAAATACACTGTTGCTCCGCTTGCTCTCTAAACACACTGTTACTCTGCCTCACTCTCTAAACTCAGTGTTACACTGCCTCCATCTCTCTAAACTCACTGTTACTCTGCCTCACTCAGCAAAAAGACTGTTACTCTGCCTCACTCTCTTAACACACTGTTACACTTCCTCACCCTCTAAACACACTGTTACTCTGCCTCACTCTTTAAACATACTGTTAATGTGCCGCACTCTCTGAACACACCATTACTCTGCCTCCCTCTCTAAACACACTGTTACTCTGTCTCATTCTTTAAATAAATTGTTACTCTGTCTCACTCTCTAAACTCACTGTTACTCTCTCTCACTCTCTAAGCACACTGTTATTCTGCCTCACTCTCCAAACACACTGTTACACTGCCGCACCCTTTAAACACACTGTTACTCTACCTCACTCTTTAAGCACATTGTTAATTTGCCTCACTCTCTCAACACACCACTACTCTGCCTTCCTCTCTCTAAACACACTGTTACTCTGTCTCACTCTGTAAACAAATTGTTACTCTGTCTCACTCTCTGACACAGTGTTAATCTGACTCACTCTCTAAACAAACTGTTAGTCTCTCTCACTCTCTATAGACACTGTTACTCTCCCTCATTCTCAAAACACACTGTTGCTCTGCTTGCTCTCTAAACATACTGTTACTCTGCCCCACTGTCTAAACACACTGCTACTCTACCTCACTCTCTAAACACAATGTTAACCTGCTTCACTCTCTAAACACAATGTTACACTATCTCACTCTCTAAGCACACTGTTACTCTGCCTCACTCTCTAAACTCACTGTTACACTGCCTCCATCTCTCTAAACACACTTTTACTCTGTCTCACATCCTTTAAATGCACTGTTACAATGCCTCACCCTCTAAACACACTGTTACGCTGTCTCACATTCTTTAAACACACAGTTACACTGCCTCACTCTTTAAACACATTCTTACTCTGACTCACTCTCTCCAAACACACTGTTAATCTGTCTCACTCTTTAAATACGCTGATACACTGCCTCAATCTCTAAAAACACTGTTGGTCTGCCTCACTTTTTAAGCACACTTTTACTCTGCCTCAATCTCTAAACACACTGTTACTCTGCGACATTCTGTCAACACAGTGTTATTCTATTTCACTGTCTAAGCAAAATTACTCTGCCTCACTCTCTAAACAATCTGTTACTCTGACTCAATCTCTAAACACACTGTTACACTGCCTCACTCTCTAAACACTCTGTTATACTGCCTCACTCGCTAAACACACTGTTATTCTGCCTCACTATCTAAACACACTGTTACTCTGCCTCACTCTTTAAGCACACTGTTAATCTGCCTCACTCTCTCAACACACCATTACTCTGCCTTCCTCTCTCTAAACACACTGTTACTCTGTCTCACTCTCTAAACAAATTGTTACTCTGCCTCACTCTCTAACACAGTGTTAATCTGACTCAATCTCTAAACAAACTGTTAGTCTCTCTCACTCTCTATAGACACTGTTACTCTCCCTCATTCTCTAAATACACTGTTGCTCCGCTTGCTCTCTAAACACACTGTTACTCTGCCTCACTGTCTAAACACAATGCTACTCTACCTCACTCTCTAAGCACAATGTTACCCTGCCTCACTCTCTAAACACAATGTTACACTGTCTCACTCTCTAAACACTCTGTTATACTGCCTCACTCGCTAAACACACTGTTATTCTGCCTCACTATCTAAACACACTGTTACTCTACCTCACTCTTTAAGCACATTGTTAATTTGCCTCACTTTCTCAACACACCACTACTCTGCCTTCCTCTCTCTAAACACACTGTTACTCTGTCTCACTCTGTAAACAAATTGTTACTCTGCCTCACTCTCTGACACAGTGTTAATCTGACTCACTCTCTAAACAAACTGTTAGTCTCTCTCACTCTCTATAGACACTGTTACTCTCCCTCATTCGCAAAACACACTGTTGCTCTGCTTGCTCTCTAAACAAACTGCTACTCTGCCCCACTGTCTAAACACACTGCTACTCTGCCTCACTCTCTAAACACAATGTTAACCTGCCTCACTCTCTAAACACAATGTTACACTATCTCACTCTCTAAGCACATTGTTACTCTGCCTCACTCTCTAAACTCACTGTTACACTGCCTCCATCTCTCTAAACACACTTTTACTCTGTCTCACATCCTTTAAATGCACTGTTACAATGCCTCACCCTCTAAACACACTGTTACGCTGTCTCACATTCTTTAAACACACAGTTACACTGCCTCACTCTTTAAACACATTCTTACTCTGCCTCACTCTCTCCAAACACACTGTTAATCTGTCTCACTCTTTAAATACGCTGATACACTGCCTCAATCTCTAAAAACACTGTTGGTCTACCTCACTTTCTAAGCACACTTTTACTCTGCCTCAATCTCTAAACACACTGTTACTCTGCAACATTCTGTCAACACAGTGTTATTCTATTTCACTGTCTAAGCAAAATTACTCTGCCTCACTCTCTAAACAATCTGTTACTCTGACTCAATCTCTAAACACACTGTTACACTGCCTCACTCTCTAAACACTCTGTTATACTGCCTCACTCGCTAAACACACTGTTATTCTGCCTCACTATCTAAACACACTGTTACTCTGCCTCACTCTTTAAGCACACTGTTAATCTGCCTCACTCTCTCAACACACCATTACTCTGCCTTCCTCTCTCTAAACACGCTGTTACTCTGTCTCACTCTGTAAACAAATTGTTACTCTGCCTCACTCTCTAACACAGTGTTAATCTGACTCACTCTCTAAACAAACTGTTAGTCTCTCTCACTCTCTATAGACACTGTTACTCTCCATCATTCTCTAAATACACTGTTGCTCCGCTTGCTCTCTAAACACACTGTTACGCTGCCTCACTGTCTAAACACACTGCTACTCTACCTCACTCTCTAAGCACAATGTTACCCTGCCTCACTCTCTAAACACAATGTTACACTGTCTCACTCTCTAAGCACACTGTTACTCTGCCTCACTCTCTAAACTCAGTGTTACACTGCCTCCATCTCTCTAAACACACTGTTACTCTGCCTCACTCAGCATACAGACTGTTACTCTGCCTCACTCTCTTAACACACTGTTACACTTCCTCACCCTCTAAACACACTTTTACTCTGTCTCACATCCTTTAAACGCACTGTTACAATGCCTCACCCTCTAAACACACTGTTACTCTGTCTCACATTCTTTAAACACACTCTTACTCTGCCTCCCTCTCTCCAAACACACTGTTAATCTGTCTCACTCTTTAAATACACTGCAACACTGCGCCAATCTCTAAACACACTGTTGGTCTGCCTCACTCTCTAAACACACTGTTACTCTGCCTCACTCTCTAAACACACTATTACTCTGCCTCACATCTAAGCACACTGCTACTCTGCCTCAATCTCTAAACACACTGTTACTCTGCGACACTCTCTCAACACAGTGTTACTCTGTTTCACTGTTTAAGCGCAATTTCTCTGGCTCACTCTCTAAACGCTCTGTTACTGTGACTCACTCTCTAAACACATTGTTACACTGCCTCCATCTCTGAACACAATGTTATTCTGCCTCACTCTCTAAATACACCGTTACTCTGCCTCCCACTCTCTAAACACACTGTTAGTCTGCCGCACTCTTTAAACAAATTGTAACTTTGCCTTAATCTCTAAGCACAGTGTTAATCTGAATCACTCTCTAAACAATCTTTTATTCTCTCCTAGACTCTCTGATTCCCTACAGACACTGTTACTCTGCATCATTCTCTAAACACACTGGTAAAAGGTCTCACTCTCTAAACACATTGCTACTTTGCCTCACTCTTTAAATACACAGATACTCTGCCTCACTCTCTAAACACACTCTTACTTTGCCTCACTCTCTAAACACACTGTTACTCTGCGACACTCTCAACACAGTGATACTCTGTTTCAATGTTTAAGAGCAATTACTCTGGCTCACTGTCTACACACATTGTTACATGGCCTCACTCTCTGAACACACTGTTATTCTGCTTCACTCTCTAAACACACTGTTACTCTGCCTCACTCTCTAAACACACTGTTACTCTGCCTGACTGTCTGAGCACAATGTTACTCTGCCTTACTCTCTGAACACACTGTTGCTCTGCCTCACTCTCTAAACACACAGTTACTCTGCGACACTATCTCAACACAATGTTATTCTTTTCCACTCTCTGAGTACAATTACGCTGCCTCACTCTCTAAACACTCTGTTACTCTGACTCACACTCTAAACACATTGTTACTCTGACTCACTCTCTAAACACACTGTTACTCTGCCTCACTCTCTAAACACACTGTTACTCTGCCTCACTCTTTCAACACACCATTACTCTGCCTTCCTCTCTCTAAACACACTGTTACTCTGTCTCACTCTCTAAACAAATTGTTACTCTGCCTCACTCTCTAACTCAGTGTTAATCTGACTCACTCTCTAAACAAACTGTTAGTCTCTCTCACTCTCTATAGACACTGTTACTCTCCCTCAATCTCTAAACACACTGTTGCTCTGATCGCTCTCTAAACACACTGTTACGCTGCCTCACTCTCTAAACACACTGCTACTCTGCCTCACTCTCTAAACACACTGTTACTCTGTGACACTCTCTCAACACAGTTACTCTGTTTCACTGTTTAAGCGCAATTTCTCTGGCTCACTCTCTAAACACTCTGTTACTCTGCCTCACTCTCTAAACTCAGTGTTACACTGCCTCCATCTCTCTAAACACACTGTTACTCTCCTCACTCAGCAAACATACTGTTACTCTGCCTCACTCTCTTAACACACTGTTACACTTCCTCACCCTCTAAACACACTTTTACTCTGTCTCCCATCCTTTAAACGCACTGTTACAATGCCTCACCCTCTAAACACACTGTTACTCTATCTCACATTCTTTAAACACCCTGTTACACTGCCTCACTCTTTAAACACACTCTTACTCTGCCTCACTCTCTCCAAACACACTGTTAATCTGTCTCACTCTTTAAATACACTGCAACACTGTGTCAATCTCTAAACACACTTTTGGTCTGCCTCAGTCTCTAAACACACTGTTACTCTGCCTCATTCTCTAAACACACTGTTACTCTGTGACACTCTCTCAACACAGTGTTACTCTGTTTCACTGTTTAAGCGCAATTTCTCTGGCTCACTCTCTAAACGCTCTGTTACTGTGACTCACTCTCTAAACACATTGTTACACTGCCTCCATCTCTGAACACACTGTTATTCTGCCTCACTCTCTAAACACACTGTTACTCTGCCTCACACTTTAAAAACACTGTTTTTCTGCCTCACTCTCTAAACACACCGTTACTCTGCCTCCCACTCTCTAAACACAATGTTACTCTGCCGCACTCTTTAAACAAATTGTAACTTTGCCTCACTCTCTAAGCACAGTGTTAATCTGATTCACTCTCTAAACAAACTTTTATTCTCTCCTAGACTCTCTGACTCCCTACAGACACTGTTACTCTGCATCATTCTCTAAACACACTGGTAAAAGGTCTCACTCTTTAAACACATTGCTACTTTGCCTCACTCTTTAAATACACAAATACTCTGCCTCACTCTCTAAACACACTGCTACTTTGCCTCATTCTCTAAACACACTGTTACTCTGCGACACTCTCAACACAGTGATACTCTGTTTCAATGCTTAAGAGCAATTAATCTGGCTCACTCTCTAAACACATTGTTACATGGCCTCACTCTCTGAACACACTGTTATTCTGCTTCACTCTCTAAACACACTGCTACTCTGCCTCACTCTCTAAACACAATGTTAACCTGCCTCACTCTCTAAACACACTGTTACTCTGAATCATTCTCTGAACACATTGTTAGACTGCCTCACTCTCTAAACACAATGTTAACCTGCCTCACTCTCTAAACACAATGTTACACTATCTCACTCTCTAAGCACACTGTTACTCTGCCTCACTCTCTAAACTCACTGTTACACTGCCTCCATCTCTCTAAACACACTTTTACTCTGTCTCACATCCTTTAAATGCACTGTTACAATGCCTCACCCTCTAAACACACTGTTACGCTGTCTCACATTCTTTAAACACACAGTTACACTGCCTCACTCTTTAAACACATTCTTACTCTGCCTCACTCTCTCCAAACACACTGTTAATCTGTCTCACTCTTTAAATACGCTGATACACTGCCTCAATCTCTAAAAACACTGTTGGTCTGCCTCACTTTCTAAGCACGCTTTTACTCTGCCTCAATCTCTAAACACACTGTTGCTCTGCGACATTCTGTCAACACAGTGTTATTCTCTTTCACTGTCTAAGCAAAATTACTCTGCCTCACTCTCTAAACAATCTGTTACTCTGACTCAATCTCTAAACACACTGTTACACTGCTTCACTCTCTAAACACTCTGTTTTACTGCCTCACTCTCTAAACACTCTGTTATACTGCCTCACTCGCTAAACACACTGTTATTCTGCCTCACTATCTAAACACACTGTTACTCTGCCTCACTCTTAAAGCACACTGTTAATCTGCCTCACTCTCTCAACACACCATTACTCTGCCTTCCTCTCTCTAAACACACTGTTACTCTGTCTCACTCTGTAAACAAATTGTTACTCTGACTCACCCTCTAAACAAACTGTTAGTATCTCTCACTCTCTATAGACACTGTTACTCTCCCTCATTCTCTAAATACACTGTTGCTCCGCTTGCTCTCTAAACACACTGTTACTCTGCCTCACTCTCTAAACTCAGTGTTACACTGCCTCCATCTCTCTAAACTCACTGTTACTCTGCCTCACTCAGCAAAAAGACTGTTACTCTGCCTCACTCTCTTAACACACTGTTACACTTCCTCACCCTCTAAACACACTGTTACTCTGCCTCACTCTTTAAACATACTGTTAATGTGCCGCACTCTCTGAACACACCATTACTCTGCCTCCCTCTCTAAACACACTGTTACTCTGTCTCATTCTTTAAATAAATTGTTACTCTGTCTCACTCTCTAAACTCACTGTTACTCTCTCTCACTCTCTAAGCACACTGTTATTCTGCCTCACTCTCCAAACACACTGTTACACTGCCGCACCCTTTAAACACACTGTTACTCTGCTCACTCCCTCTAAACAAACTGTTAATCTGTATCATTCTTTAAATACACTGCTATACTGCCTAACTCTCTAAACACACTGTTGGTCTGCCTCACTCTCTAAGCACACTGTTACTCTGCTTCACTCTCTAAACATACTGTTGCTCTGCCTCACTCTGTAAACACACTGTTGCTCTGTCTCACTCTCAAAAGATACCGTTACACTGCCTCACTCTCCAAGCACACTGTTACTCTGCCTCACTTTCAAAACTCATGATTACTCTCTCAGTCTCTAAGCTCTATGTTACTCTGCCTCACTCTCCAAACACACTGTTACTCTGCCTTACTCTCTATACACACTGTTAATCTGTCTCACTCTTTAAATACACTGCTACACTGCCTCACTCTCTAAACAAACTTTTGGTCTGCCTCACTCTCTAAACACATTGTCACTCTGTCTCAATCTCTAAACACAATGTTACTCTGCCTCAATCTCTAAACACACTGCTACTCTGCTTCACTCTCTAAACACACTGCTACTCTGCCTCACTCTCTAAACACACTGTTATTCTCCCTTACTCTTTAAACATACTGTTAATGTTCCACACTCTCTAAACACACCATTACTCTGCCTCACTCTCTAAACACACTGCTACTCTGCCTCACTCTTTTAACACACTGTTACTACGCGACACTCTCTCAACACAGTGTTACTCGGTTTCACTGAACAAACACAATTACTCTGCCTCAGTCTCTAAACACTCTGTTACTCTGAGTCACTCTCTAAATACACTGATACACTGCCTCACTCTCTAAACACACTGTTAATCTGCCTCACTCTTTAAACACATTGTTAATCTGCCTCACTCTTTAAACACACTGTTAATCTGCCTCACTCTCTAAACACACCGTTACTCTGCCTCCCACTCTCTAAACACACTGTTACTCTGTCTCATATTCTTTAAAAACTCAGCTAATCTGCCTCACTCTCTAATTACACTGTTGCTTTGCCTCAATCTCTTATCACAATGTTACTCTGACTCACTCTCTTTACACAGTGTTACTCTGTCTCAATCTCTAATCACACTGTTACTATGCTTCACTCTCTAAACACATTGTCACTCTGTCTCAATCTCTAAATACAATGTTACCCTGCCTCACTCTCTAGAACACACTGCTACTCTGCCTCACTCTCTAAACACACTGCTACTCTGCCTCACACTCTAAGCACATTGTTACCCTGCCTCACTCTCTATACACTCTGTTACACTTCCTCACCCTCTAAACACAGTGTTACTCTGCCTCACTCTCCAAATATACTGTTACTCTGCCTCACTCTCCAAACGTACTGTTACTCTGCCTCACTCTCCAAACATACTGTTACTCTGCCTCACTCTCCAAACATACTGTTACTCTGCCTCACTCTCCAAACATACTGTTACTCTGCCTCACTCTCTTAACACACTGTTACACTTCCTCACCCTCTAAACACTCTGTTACTCTGTCTCACATTCTTTAAACACACTGTTACTCTGCCTAACTTCTAAGCACACTGCTAATCTGCATCACTCTCTAAACACTATGTTACTATGAGACACTCTCTCAACACAGTGTTACTCTGTTTCACTGTCTAAACACAATTACGCTGCCTCACTCTCTAAACACTCTGTTACCCTGACTCTCTAAATACACTGTTAAACTGCCTCACTCTCTGAACACACCGTTACTCTGCCTCCCTCTTTAAACACACTGTTAATCTGCCTCACTCTCTAAACACACCGTTACTCTGCCTCCCACCCTCTAAACACACAGTTAATCTGTCTCACTCAGTAAACAAATTGTTACTCTGCCTCACTCTGTAACACAGTGTTAATCTGACTCACTCCGTAAACAAACTGTTAGCCTCTCTCACTCTCTATAGACACTGTTACTCTCCCTCAATCTCTAAACACACTGCTGCTCTGATTGCTCTCTAAACACACTGTTATGCTGCCTCACTCTCTAAACACACTGTTACTCTGTCTCACTCTCTAAACACTCTGTTACTCTGAATCATTCTCTGAACACACTGTTACACTGCCTCACTCTCTAAACACACTGTTACTCTGCCTCACTCTCTAAACACACTGTTACACTGCCTCACTCTCTAAACACACTGTTACTCTGCCTCACTCTCTAAACACACTGTTACACTGCCTCACTCTCTACACACTCTGTTATACTGCCTAACTCGCTAAACACACTGTTATTCTGCCACACTATCTAAACACACTGTTACTCTGTCTCACTCTGTAAACAAATTGTTACTCTGCCTCACTCTCTAACACAGTGTTAATCTGACTCACTCTCTAAACAAACTGTTAGTCTCTCTCACTCTCTATAGGCACTGTTACTCTCCATCATTCTCTAAATACACTGTTGCTCCGCTTGCTCTCTAAACACACTGTTACTCTGCCACACTGTCTAAACACACTGCTACTCTACCTCACTCTCTAAGCACAATGTTACCCTGCCTCACTCTCTAAACACAATGTTACACTACGTCCATCTCTCTAAACACACTGTTACTCTGCCTCACTCAGCAAACAGACTGTTACTCTGCCTCACTCTCTTAACACACTATTACACTTCCTCACCCTCTAAACACACTTTTACTCTGTCTCACATCCTTTAAACGCACTGTTACAATGCCTCACCCTCTAAAAACACTGTTACTCTGTCTCACATTCTTTAAACACACTGTTACACGACCTCACTCTTTTAAAACACTCTTACTCTGCCTCACTCTCTCCAAACACACTGTTACTCTGCCGCACTCTTTAAACAAATTGTAACTTTGCCTCACTCTCTAAGCACAGTGTTAATCTGAATCACTCTCTAAACAATCTTTTATTCTCTCCTAGACTCTCTGATTCCCTACAGACACGGTTACTCTGCATCATTCTCTAAACACACTGGTAAAAGGTCTCACTCTCTAAACACATTGCTACTTAACCTCACTCTTTAAATACACAGATACTCTGCCTCACTCTCTAAACACACTCTTACTTTGCCTCACTCTCTAAACACACAGTTACTCTGCGACACTCTCAACACAGTGATACTCTGTTTCAATGTTTAAGAGCAATTACTCTGGCTCACTGTCTACACACATTGTTACATGGCCTCACTCTCTGAACACACTGTTATTCTGCTTCACTCTCTAAACACAATGTTACTCTGCCTGACTCTCTAAACACACTGTTACTCTGCCTTACTCTCTGAACACACTGTTGCTCTGCCTCACTCTCTAAACACACAGTTACTCTGCGACACTATCTCAACACAGTGTTATTCTTTTCCACTGTCTGAGCACAATTACGCTGCCTCACTCTCTAAACGCTCTGTTACTCTGACTCACACTCTAAACACACTGTTACTCTGACTCACTCTCTAAACACAGTTAGTCTGCCTCACTCTTTCAACACACCATTACTCTGCCTTCCTCTCTCTAAACACACTGTTACTCTGTCTCACTCTCTAAACAAATTGTTACTCTGCCTCACTCTCTAACTCAGTGTTAATCTGACTCACTCTCTAAACAAACTGTTAGTCTCTCTCACTCTCTATAGACACTGTTACTCTCCCTCATTCTCTAAACACACTGTTGCTCTGATCACTCTCTAAACACACTGTTACGCTGCCTTACTCTCTAAACACACTGCTACTCTGCCTCACTCTCTAAACACACTGTTACTCTGTGACACTCTCTCAACACAGTGTTACTCTGTTTCACTGTTTAAGCGCAATTTCTCTGGCTCACTCTCTAAACACACTGTTACTCTGCCTCACTCTCTAAACTCAGTGTTACACTGCCTCCAACTCTCTAAACACACTGTTACTCTCCTCACTCAGCAAACATACTGTTACTCTGCCTCACTCTCTAAACACACTGTTACACTGCCTCACTCTCTACACACTCTGTTATACTGCCTAACTCGCTAAACACACTGTTATTCTGCCACACTATCTAAACACACTGTTACTCTGTCTCACTCTGTAAACAAATTGTTACTCTGCCTCACTCTCTAACACAGTGTTAATCTGACTCACTCTCTAAACAAACTGTTAGTCTCTCTCACTCTCTATAGACACTGTTACTCTCCCTCAATCTCTAAACACACTGTTGCTCTGATCGCTCTCTAAACACACTGTTATGCTGCCTCCATCTCTGAACACACTGTTATTCTGCCTCACTCTCTAACCACACTGTTAATCTGCCTCACTCTCTAAACACACTGGTAAAAGGTCTCACTCTCTAAACACATTGCCACTTTGCCTCACTCTTTAAATACACAGATACTCTGCCTCACTCTCTAAACACACTGCTACTTTGCCTCACTCTCTTAACACACTGTTACTCTGCGACACACTCTCAACACAGTGTTACTTTGTTTCCATGTTTAAGCGCAATTTCTCTGGCTCACTCTCTAAACACTCTGTTAATCTGACTCACTCTCTAAACAAATTGTTACACAGCCTCCATTTCTGAACACACTGTTATTCTGCCTCACTCTTTAAATACCCTGATACTCTGCCTCACTCTCTAAACAAACTGTTACTCTGCGACACTCTCTCAACACAGTTTTGCTCTGTTTCACTGTTTAAGAGCAATTACTCTGGCTCACTCTCTAAACACATTGTTACACGGCCTCACTCTCTGAACACACTGTTATTCTGCTTCACTCTCTGAACACACTGTTACACTGCCTCACTCTCTAAACGCAATGTTACTCTGCCTCACTCTCTGAACAAACTGTTACTCTGCGACACTCTCTCAACACAGTGTTGCTCTGTTTCACTGTTTAAGAGCAATTACTCTGGCTCACTCTCTAAACACATTGTTACACGGCCTCACTCTCTGAACACACTGTTATTCTGCTTCACTCTCTAAACACACTGCTACTCTGCCTCACTCTCTAAACGCAATGTAACTCTGCCTCACTCTCTGAACACACTGTTACTCTGCCTCACTTTCTAACACAGTGTTACTCTGCCTCACTCTCTGAGCACACTGTTACTCTGCCTCACTCTCTGAGCACACTGTTACTCTGCCTTACTCTCTGAACACACTGTTACTCTGCCTCACTCTCTAATCACGCTGTTTCTCTGCTTCACTCTCTAAACACACAGTTACTCTGCGACACTATCTCAACACAGTGTTATTCTTTTCCACTATCTATGCACAATTACTCTGCCTCACTCTCTAAATACACTGTTACTCTGCCTCACTCTCTCAACACACCATTACTCTGCCTTCCTCTCTCTAAACACACTGTTACTCTGTCTCACTCTCTAAACAAATTGTTACTCTGCCTCACTCTCTAACACAGTGTTAATCTGACTCACTCTGTAAACAAACTTTTAGTCTCTCTCACTCTCTATAGACTCTGTTACTCTCCCTCAATCTCTAAACACACTGTTGCTCTGATTGCTCTCTAAACACACTGTTAAGCTGCCTCACTCTCTAAACACACTGTTACTCTGAATCATTCTCTGAACACATTGTTAGACTGCCTCACTCTCTAAACACACTGCTACTTTGCCTCACTCTCTAAACACAATGTTAACCTGCCTCACTCTCTAAACACAATGTTACACAGTCTCACTCTCTCAGCACACTGTTACTTTGCCTCACTCTCTAAACACACTGTTACTCTGCGACACTCTCTCAACACAGCGTTACTCTGTTTCACTGTTTAAGCGCAATTTCTCTGGCTCACCCTCTAAACACACTGTTACTGTGACTCACTCTCTAAACACATTGTTACACTGCCTCCATCTGTGAACACACTGTTATTCTGCCTCACTCTCTAAACACACTGTTACTCTGCCTCACTCTTTAAAAACACTGTTAATCTGCCTCACTCTCTAAACACACCGTAACTCTGCCTCCCACTCTCTAAATACACGGTTACTCTGCAGCACTTTTTAAACAAATTGTAACTTTGCCTCACTCTCTAAGCACAGTGTTAATCTGATTCACTCTCTAAACAATCTTTTATTCTCTCCTAGAATCTCTGACTCCCTACAGACACTGTTACTCTGCATCACTCTCTAAACACACTGGTAAAAGGTCTCACTCTCTAAACACATTGCCACTTTGCCTCACTCTTTAAATACACAGATACTCTGCCTCACTCTCTAAACACACTGCTACTTTGCCTCACTCTCTTAACACACTGTTACTCTGCGACACTCTCTCAACACAGTGTTACTCTGTTTCACTGTCTAAACACAATTACTTGCTTCCCTCTCTAAACACTCTGTTACCCTGACTCACTCGCTAAATACACTGTTAAACTGCCTCACTCTCTGAACACACTGTTAATCTGCCTCACTCTCTAAACACACTGTTACACTGCGTCCATCTCTCTAAACACACTGTTACTCTGCCTCACTCTCTAAACACACTGTTACACTGCGTCCATCTCTCTAAACACACTGTTACTCTGCCTCACTCTCCAACTATACTGTTACTCTGCCTCACTCTCTTAACACACTGTTACACTTCCTCACCCTCTAAATACACTGTTACTCTGTCTCACGTTCTTTAAACGCACTGTTACAATGCCTCACCCTCTAAACACACTGTTTCTCTGTCTCACATTCTTTAAACACACTGTTACTCTGCCTAACTTCTAAGCACACTGCTACTCTGCCTCACTCTTTAAATACCCTGATACTCTGCCTCACTCTCTAAACAAACTGTTACTCTGCGACGCTCTCTCAACACAGTGTTGCTCTGTTTCACTGTTTAAGAGCAATTACTCTGGCTCACTCTCTAAACACATTGTTACATGGCCTCACTCTCTGAACACACTGTTATTCTGCTTCACTCTCTAAACACACTGTTACTCTGCCGCACTCTTTAAACAAATTGTAACTTTGCCTCACTCTCTAAGCACAGTGTTAATCTGATTCACTCTCTAAACAATCTTTTATTCTCTCCTAGACTCTCTGACTCCCTACAGACACTGTTACTCTGCATCATTCTCTAAACACACAGGTAAAAGGTCTCAATCTCTAAACACACTGCTACTTTGCCTCACTCTCTAAACACACTGCTACTCTGCGACACTCTCTAAACATACTGTTACTCTGCCTCACTCTTTCAACACACCATTACTCTGCCTTCCTCTCTCTAAACACACTGTTATTCTGTCTCACTCTCTAAGCAAATTGTTACTCTGCCTCACTCTCTGAACACACTGTTATTCTGCTTCACTCTCTGAACACACTGTTACTCTGCCTCACTCTCTAAACACACTGTTACACTGCCTCACTCTCTACACACTCTGTTATACTGCCTAACTCGCTAAACACACTGTTATTCTGCCACACTGTCTAAACACACTGTTACTCTGTCTCACTCTGTAAACAAATTGTTACTCTGCCTCACTCTCTAACACAGTGTTAATCTGACTCACTCTCTAAACAAACTGTTAGTCTCTCTCACTCTCTATAGACACTGTCACTCTCCCTCAATCTCTAAACACACTGTTGCTCTGATCGCTCTCTAAACACACTGTTATGCTGCCTCCATCTCTGAACACACTGTTATTCTGCCTCACTCTCTAAACACACTGTTAATCTGCCTCACTCTCTAAACACACTGGTAAAAGGTCTCACTCTCTAAACACATTGCCACTTTGCCTCACTCTTTAAATACACAGATACTCTGCCTCACTCTCTAAACACACTGCTACTTTGCCTCACTCTCTTAACACACTGTTACTCTGCGACACACTCTCAACACAGTGTTACTTTGTTTCCATGTTTAAGCGCAATTTCTCTGGCTCACTCTCTAAACACTCTGTTAATCTGACTCACTCTCTAAACAAATTGTTACACAGCCTCCATTTCTGAACACACTGTTATTCTGCCTCACTCTTTAAATACCCTGATACTCTGCCTCACTCTCTAAACAAACTGTTACTCTGCGACACTCTCTCAACACAGCGTTGCTCTGTTTCACTGTTTAAGAGCAATTACTCTGGCTCACTCTCTAAACACATTGTTACAAGGCCTCACTCTCTGAACACACTGTTATTCTGCTTCACTCTCTAAACACACTGCTACTCTGCCTCACTCTCTAAACGCAATGTTACTCTGCCTCACTCTCTGAACAAACTGTTACTCTGCCTCACTTTCTAACACAGTGTTACTCTGCCTCACTCTCTGAGCACACTGTTACTCTGCCTCACTCTCTGAGCACACTGTTACTCTGCCTTACTCTCTGAACACACTGTTACTCTGCCTCACTCTCTAATCACACTGTTACTCTGCCTCACTCTCTAAACACACATTTTCTCTGCGACACTATCTCAACACAGTGTTATTCTTTTCCACTATCTATGCACAATTACTCTGCCTCACTCTCTAAATACACTGTTACTCTGCCTCACTCTCTCAACACACCATTACTCTGCCTTCCTCTCTCTAAACACACTGTTACTCTGTCTCACTCTCTAAACAAATTGTTACTCTGCCTCACTCTCTAACACAGTGTTAATCTGACTCACTCTGTAAACAAACTTTTAGTCTCTCTCACTCTCTATAGACTCTGTTACTCTCCCTCAATCTCTAAACACACTGTTGCTCTGATTGCTCTCTAAACACACTGTTAAGCTGCCTCACTCTCTAAACACACTGTTACTCTGAATCATTCTCTGAACACATTGTTAGACTGCCTCACTCTCTAAACACACTGCTACTTTGCCTCACTCTCTAAACACAATGTTAACCTGCCTCACTCTCTAAACACAATGTTACACAGTCTCACTCTCTCAGCACACTGTTACTTTGCCTCACTCTCTAAACACACTGTTACTCTGCGACACTCTCTCAACACAGCGTTACTCTGTTTCACTGTTTAAGCGCAATTTCTCTGGCTCACCCTCTAAACACACTGTTACTGTGACTCACTCTCTAAACACATTGTTACACTGCCTCCATCTCTGAACACACTGTTATTCTGCCTCACTCTCTAAACACACTGTTACTCTGCCTCACTCTTTAAAAACACTGTTAATCTGCCTCACTCTCTAAACACACCGTAACTCTGCCTCCCACTCTCTAAATACACGGTTACTCTGCAGCACTTTTTAAACAAATTGTAACTTTGCCTCACTCTCTAAGCACAGTGTTAATCTGATTCACTCTCTAAACAATCTTTTATTCTCTCCTAGAATCTCTGACTCCCTACAGACACTGTTACTCTGCATCACTCTCTAAACACACTGGTAAAAGGTCTCACTCTCTAAACACATTGCCACTTTGCCTCACTCCTTAAATACACAGATACTCTGCCTCACTCTCTAAACACACTGCTACTTTGCCTCACTCTCTTAACACACTGTTACTCTGCGACACTCTCTCAACACAGTGTTACTCTGTTTCACTGTCTAAACACAATTACTTGCTTCCCTCTCTAAACACTCTGTTACCCTGACTCACTCTCTAAATACACTGTTAAACTGCCTCACTCTCTGAACACACTGTTAATCTGCCTCACTCTCTAAACACACTGTTACACTGCGTCCATCTCTCTAAACACACTGTTACTCTGCCTCACTCTCTAAACACACTGTTACACTGCGTCCATCTCTCTAAACACACTGTTACTCTGCCTCACTCTCTAAACACACTGTTACACTGCGTCCATCTCTCTAAACACACTGTTACTCTGCCTCACTCTCCAACCATACTGTTACTCTGCCTCACTCTCTTAACACACTGTTACACTTCCTCACCCTCTAAATACACTGTTACTCTGTCTCACGTTCTTTAAACACACTGTTACAATGCCTCACCCTCTAAACACACTGTTTCTCTGTCTCACATTCTTTAAACACACTGTTACTCTGCCTAACTTCTAAGCACACTGCTACTCTGCCTCACTCTTTAAATACCCTGATACTCTGCCTCACTCTCTAAACAAACTGTTACTCTGCGACACTCTCTCAACACAGTGTTGCTCTGTTTCATTGTTTAAGAGCAATTATTCTGGCTCACTCTCTAAACACATTGTTACATGGCCTCACTCTCTGAACACACTGTTATTCTGCTTCACTCTCTAAACACACTGCTACTCTGCCTCACTCTCTAAACACTCTGTTACTCTGCGACACTCTTTCAACACAGTGTTACTCTGTTTCACTTTTTAAGCACAATTACTCTGGCTCACTCTCTAAACACTCTGTTACTCTGACTCACTCTCTAAACACATTGTTACACTGCCTCATTCTCTGAACACACTGTTACTATGTGACACTCTCTCAACACAGTGTTACTCTGTTTCACTGTCTAAACACAATTACTTGCTTCCCTCTCTAGACACTCTGTTACCCTGACTCACTCTCTAAATACACTGTTAAACTGCCTCACTCTCTGAACACACTGTTAATCTGCCTCACTCTCTAAACACACCGCTACTCTGCCTCCCTCCCACTAAACACATAGTTACTCTGTCTCATATTCTTTAAACACATAGCTAATCTGCCTCACTCTCTAATCACACTGTTGCTTTGCCTCACTCTCTAAACACACTGTTATTCTGCCTTACTCTCTAATCACTCTGTTACTCTGCCTCACTCTTTAAACACACTGTTACTCTGCCTCACTCTCGTAACACACTGTTACACTTCCTCACCCTCTAAACACACTGTTACTCTGTCTCACATTCTTTAAACACACTGTTACTCTGCCTCACTCTATGAACACACTGTTATTCTGCCTCACTCTCTAAACACACTGTTACTCTGCCTCACTCTCGTAACACACTGTTACACTTCCTCACCCTCTAAACACACTGTTACTCTGTCTCACATTCTTTAACCACACTGTTACTCTGCCTCACTCTATGAACACACTGTTACTCTGCCTCACTCTCTAATCACACTGTTACTCTGCCTCACTCTCTGAACACACTGTTTCTTTATCTCACATTCTTTAAACACACTTGTATTCTGCCTCACTCTCACTTTCTAAACTCACTTACTCTCTTTCACCCTCACAGTCTAAATGCAATCATATCCTCTCACACTCACTGTCCAAACACATTCTTACTCTCTCACATGCTCACTGTCTAAACACACTGTTACTGTCTCATACTCGCTCTCTAAACTCACTCTTATCTCTCACACACTCACTGTCTAAACACACTCTTATTCTGTCTCACGCTCACTCCATGAATGCACTGTTACTCTCTCACACACTCACTCTCTGAACACACTGCTAATCTCTCTCATACATTCTCTCAAGAGACTGTTACTCTTTCTCATGCTCACTCGCTAAACATGCTCTTACTCACCCACACACTCACTGTCTAAACACACAGTTACTCTCACACTCACTTTCTAAACACACTCTTACTCTCTGACACTCACAGTCTAAACACTCTGTTACTCTGTCATGCTCACTTTCTAAACATACACTTACTCTGTCTCTGACACACTCTCTAAACACACTTAATCTCTCACACACTCATTCTCTAACACACACTCACTGTCTCACACACTCTTACCTTGTGTCAGCCCCTCTGTAACTTGTAGATCTCTTTGTTCTGTGCATTTAGGTTTGGACAACCTTCACAAGCTCTCTGCCCAAACCAGATATGAGCTTCGCGTCGACCTCCGTGATGGCCGTGAATCAGTCTACGCAGCCTATGATCGATTTTACCTGAGTGATGCCAGGAACCTGTACAAACTGAGGCTGGGGGATTACAATGGGACAGCTGGTGAGCTTTCTTTACACTCTTATGTGGAGAGGAAATGTATTAACAGGTAATGTTAGAAAGGGGGAAAAATCCATTCAATCCAAGGTTTCATTCTTGTCAAATGTAATGGATCCTTAAGCAAAAATGTGATGTCACTGGCTAGGCCAGCATTTATTGCCCATCCCCAGTTGCCCTTGAGAAGGTGGTGGTGAGCTGCTTTCTTGAAACGCAGCAGTCCATGTGGTGTAGGTACACCCACAGTGTGTTTTTCTGTTGTGGATTGTAAGCCATGTTCTGATGTCAGATTGGGTAAGGACAGCAGATTTCCTCTTGGGCAGGACATGACTGAACAAGATGGGTTTTTATAGCAATCCAGTAATTTCAACGTCATTATTATTGAGACTGGCTTTTCATTCCAGATTTATCCATTCGACTTAAACTCCCCCAGCTACCGAGGTGGGATTTGAACTCACATCTCTGGAACATTAGATAAGATCATAAAAATTAGAACCACGAGGTGGCTATTTGGCCCCTCGTGCCTGCTTCACCATTCAATAAAACCATGGCTAATCTGGTGTGGCTTTAACTGCACTTTGCTGTCCATCTGACCCAGCCTCCAGTGCTCCCTCAGGAGGGGGATTCCAAACACCAACCAGCCTCTGAGAGAAGAAATTCCTCCTCAGCTCCCTGTTAAATGGGAGACCCCTTATTCTGAAACTGTGTCCCCGAGTCCCAGATCCAGGCGGGGAACATCTGCTCAGCATCCACCTTTTCAAGCTCCCCTCAGAATCTTGTGTTTCTATAAGATGACCCCTCATTCTTCTAAACTCCACTGAGTACAGGCCCAGCTTGCTCAACCTTTCCTTGAAGACAAACCCCCTTCGCCCCAGGATGCCCATTCTTGAGTTGCTAGGTCTGTTCAAAATCTATCCCATTTAGCAGCACGGTGGTAATGCCACACAACACAATGGAGGGTATCCTCAATGTGGAGACAGGACTTCATTTCCACACTGCCTGTGCAGTGCTGTGGTAACTGAAAGTGTAGTATTCCTACTGCCTATCTGGGGTCACGTGATTTTTCTTGGAGGCTCCGACCAATGAGCCCTAAGCCCGGGTAATCCGGCTGGGTGGCGTAGGGGGAGCTTCTTGTCAAGGACCTGGTTCAAGCATGTAGCATCTAAAAAGCTCTTTGTAATAAAGATTGTTTCTTGTTGAAACCTATCCGCTCCCTTGAGTCATTATATTTGGTGACGAGGGAGACTCTGCACCTCACCTTGTTAACGTGTGTACATCGAATCTTAAGAAAAAAAGGTTACTCACAGTCATGCCACCCTTCGGCAGAATCGATCCTTACGATGCGACTATGGAAGACTGCAGCCAGTATAGGGCCCCTCGGATTTTATTTCATAGTGAACGAGATTACTGCAGAGAAGAAGCAGAAAGCCATCCTTCTGAGTATATGTTTCAGAAAAACATACAACCTCATCCGCAGCCGGACAGCCCAATTCTAAGTCCTTAATGAATTAGTGGACCTCGTGTAAACGCATTTCCAGATGAAACCACCTGTAATAATGCAGAGTTTTAAATTTAATTCCAGAGTGAGGGCCCCAGGAGAGTCCATCACAACCTATGTAATGAACCTGATGCAGTTAACAGAACGCTGCGACTTCAGGGGAATGTTAAATGATAAGCTGCAGGACCGATTGGTGTGTGGAGTTTAGGACGACGCTGTACAGCGCTGTTTACTCACATTGGTTTTAAGTTCACCCTAGGAATCTCCCTCACTGTGGAAAATGCTGTGAGAGATTCACAGGCTTTACAACACACACAGCCTGGAACCGTTCTTCATGTGGTGGGGTGGGAAACCTATCGCTGAGCGTGGAGTGAAAACCAAACCCACAGCGTCAAAGCGAGAGGCAATGTCCGCTGTTAGAAACATGGAAAGGCCAAGTAGAAACACTTCAGCAGTGACTCCAAGATTAAACTGTTATAGATGTGGAGGTGACCATGGACCAGACACCTGCACATTCAAGGAGGCAGAATGTAATTACTGCTATAAGTAAGGCCACGTAATAAAGCAATGCAGGGTGAAGTCAAAACAGCCCATAAAGCAGCAAACCAATATGATTAATTTGAATAATATAATAGAAGTTGAAGCTGTCGATACCAACATTCATTCCCTGTATAACATCACAGTGGTAAAAACTGAACCTATCACTGTCTCAATCTAAGTGAATAGGAAGCCAGTAGTAATGGAGGTAAATACGGGAGCTTTAACCACAGTGGTGCAAGAGCACACATTTAAATAACTAAATGATGAAGGTACCCAGTCGCTGAATCTGGAGCAGACAATGGCTCAGTTGAAGACCTATACAGTTGAAGAATCTATACAGATAAAGGGCATTGCCACAATACCTGTGCACTATAGGCGGCAGACTGCCCAGGGTCTGTAATCATAGTGACAGGAGAAAGACCTAATCTTCTGGGCCAAGACTGGTTACAAAAAATCCAGCTCAATTGGTCTGAAATATTATCACTTGAGAACAGGAGTTCCTGAGTTGCTAAGGGAACATGACCGTGTATTTCGGAATTAGTTAGGAGAATTGAAGGACCATCACATGCTGCAAGGACCCCTCAGGTTCTCCTGGAAAATCATGAAGAGAAACAAAATGAATTTAGTACCACTCTGAACAAACTGAAGAAACAGTTGGAAGAGAAGACTCAACAATGTTCAATATTCCAGGAGGAAGCCAAAAGATACAATGAGATCGAAAAGCTGAAAAATCAGCTGAATGAAACAAAAGAGACATTAGCAGGAAAAGTTGTAGAACTTTCCAGGAAGCGAGTAGATAATGAAGCCAGTGGGTGGCTCAATTACTGAACTGAGCCAAGTTAAGGTTTCACCAGAGAGAGATTTGGCCGACTGTGAAATCAAAATGGAGGACATAACAAAACCCTGCGGCAAACAGAAGAAGAAAAGACAGAAATCAGATCTGAAAGGCCCATTGGCTGTCTCCAGAACCCTCTCCACAGCCGAGAAGGGTTATTCCCAGCTGGAAAAGGAAGGCGTATCAGTGATATTCAGAGTGAAGAAATTCCACCAATATCTGAATGGACGCCATTTCCCCATTGTGTCAGACCATAAACCATTAATGGGTTAATTCAATGAGGATAAGGCCATTCCGCCAGTAGCATCAGCAAGAATACAACGTTGTGCTCTGATATTATCTGCATATGAGTACACCTTTATGTACCTTACATATTGCAAATGTGAAAGCACTCAGTCATCTCCCGATCCCAGATAGCATTGTACATGCTCCTGCTCCACAAGAAATTGTGTTACTATTGAATTTATTGGATTCTTCGCCTGTGTGTGTGAATCAAATTAGAAATTGGACGGACAGAGATCCAATTTTGTTGAGAGTCAGAGACCTTGTATTGCAAGGGTGATCAAATTCACCAGTGTCTGAAGAGATGAGACCATTCCATGCCCAAAACAGTTAATTGTCAGGATGGAATCTTGTTGTGGGGATTGACAGCTATCATCCCTTTGCAAGGAAGATAACCACTCTTGACACAGCCTCACAGTGCACATCTAGGCATATCGAAGATGAAAATGCTTGAACGAAGCTATATCTGTGGCCAGGCATTGACAGAGACATTGAAAGCACTGTCTCCAGTGTCAGCAACAGCAGAAGTTGCCTGTTTCAGCTCCATTGTATCCAAGGGAGTGGCCTGGTCGACCCTGGGTTAGACTACACATCGATTATGTAGGACCGTTCTTAGGTACCATGTATTTATCTATCATAGATGTGCATTCTAAGTGGATGGATGTGTAAGAAGTTAAATCATTGACATTGTCTGCAACCATTGAAAAGCCGTGTCAATGATTTAGTATACATGGCCTACCGGAAGTCATCATTTCGGGTAACAGTACAGACTTCACTAATACAGAGATTCAGAGATTCATGAATTTAAATGGAATCATTCATATTAAAAAGCCCTATACCATCACTCATCAAATGGTTTAGCTGAAAGAGCTGTGGCAAACTTCCAAATCTGGAATGAAGAGGTTATCAGAAGGTACACTCGAAACTCAACTTTCCCACTTTCTTCTCAATCATCATACAGTGCCTCATTCAACTATGGGTTCGACGCCGTACGAATTATTGATGAAACATCACCTACGTACAAGGTTTAAGTCTGGTGTTTCCAAACTTAGAGGGGAAGTTAGAGAAGAATCAGAGTAGTCAAAAATTGAATCACGATATTCATAGCAAAGCTCAAAGGTTTACTGTGGGAGATACAGTTTTTGTGTGGAATTTTGGAAGTAGACTTTGTTGGGTTCCTGGTATAATTGTCTCTGAAACTGGGCTCTTGTCCTTCTAGGTGGTAGTGGAAGGCCAAATTATTCAAAACTATGTGGATCATTTTAGGTCTAGAGAGACATTCCAACAACCTTCTGTGATTCCTTCTTTGGTTAACATTGAACCATTAATCCCTGAGGTAACAGATCGACCTAGAATAGACATGCCTGATGTCTCTGTACAGTTGCCTAACCCTGAACTGTCACTTTCTAATGATGTATCTGGTGCTGCAATTCCTGATTATGTCGATCCAGTGGAAGAACCTCAACTGGTACAGCTGTGCCACTCTAAATGAATAAGGAAACCACCTCAGAAACTTAATCTTTAATCACCTAAGTTGTATATATTTTTATGTTGTGGGATATGCAAATGTTCTCTGTAAATAGAAAAGGTAAAAAAAACTAAAGGGGGAGGAAATGTAGTGATTGAAGGTATAGCCTTTTACTACTGCCTACCAGGGCTCACGTGATTTTTCTTGCAGACTCTGACAAATGAGCCCTAAGCACGGGTAATCCAGGAGGTGGGGCTTCTTGTTGAGGGCCTGCTTCAAACATGTGGCATATGAAAAGCTCTTTGTAATAAAGTTAACTGTTTCTAGTTGAAACCAGTCCGGTATATCAAGTCATTACAGGTGGTCACTCCTACCGATACTGTCATGGACAGGTGCATCTGCAGCAGGCAGGTTGGTGAGGATGAGGTGAAGTATGTTTTTCCCTCATGTTGGTTCCTTCACCACCTGCTGCAGACCCAGTCTAGCAGCTATGTCCTTTAGGACTCGGCCAGCTCGGTCAGTAGTGGTGCTACCAAGTGGCACTTGGTGATGGATATTGAAGTCACCCAGCCAAGGTGCCCTTTCCACCCTCAGTGCTTCCTCCAAGTGGTGTTCAACATGGAGGAGCACTGATTCATCAGCTGAGGGAGGGCGGTACGTGATAATCAGCAGGAAGTTTCCTTGCCCATGTTTGACCTGATGCCATGAGGTCCGGAGTCAATATTGAGGACTCCCAGGGCAACTCCCTCCCAACTGTATACCACTGTGCCACCACCTCTGCTGAGCTTGTCCTGCCGGTGGGACAGGACATACCCAGGGATGGTGATGGTGGTTACATTATTTGTAAGGTATGAGTCCGTGATGATGACTATGTCAGGCTGTTGCTTGACTAGTCTGTGAGACAATTCTCCCAATTTTGGCACTAGCCCCCGTATGTTAGTAAGGAGAACTTTGCAGGGTCAACAAGGCTGAGTTTGCTGTTGGTGTTTCCGGTGCCCAGGTCGATGCCGGGTGGTCCGTCCGGTTTCATTCTTTTTTAATGACTTTTTAGCAATTTGGAGGGCAGTTAAGTGTCAACCACATTGCTGTGGGTCTGAAATCACAGGTAGGCCAGAACAGGTAAGAACGACAGATTTCCTTCCCTAAAGGACATTAGGGAACCAAATGGGTTTTTAAAACAATCGGCAATGGTTTCATGGTCATCATTAGACTTTTAATTCCAGATTTTTATTGAATTCAAATTCCACAATCTGATGTGGCAGGATTCAAACCTGGGTCCCCAGAGCTTTACCCTGGGTCCCTGGATTACAATATCATTACCCAGGAATATAAATGAAACTGGACTGAGAAAATGTCAGATGTCCAAAACAATTGGATCCATAGCCAGTGAGTCAGTCATCCATTAGTCAAAACCTATCCCTGAACTCTGTGCCCTTTTGTGTTTCTTAGAGGGGATTCTGTAATCAACGAGACAGATAGGCATTTCTGTCAACGTCACCGTGGGTTCCACATGGTTTGTTGCTTCCCCTTGTAAAGGACATCATGAAGAGGGTGTGGAGCATTCTGCAGGGGGAAGGCAGTGAGCTAAAATGTGTGGCACACATTGGTATCAACGCCACTGAGAGACCAGGTATTGAGGTTAAATGGTCAGATTTTCAGGAGCTGGGGAGGAAGTTAAAAGGTAGAACCTCAAGGGCAGTAACTCTGGATTACTCTGAGTGCCACATGCTAGTGAGATTAAAAATAGAGCAGTAGAGAGGATTGATGTGCGGCTTGAAGCACAATGCAGGAGGGAGGGCTTCAGATTCTCAGGAACTGGGGACTAGTTCTGGGACAGGAGGCATCTATTTAAAAGGGACTGGTTGTATTGGAGAAATTAATGGGACTGAAGGTTAATAAATCCCCTGGACCTGATATTCTGCATCCCAGTGTTAAAAGAGGTAGCTATAGAGATAGTGGATGTATTGGTGATCATCTTTCAAAATGTTATATATTCTGGAACGGTTCCTGCAGATTGGAATGTAGCAGATGTCACCCCAGTATTTAAGAAAGGAGGGAGAGAGAAAACAGGGAACTACAGGCCTGTTAGCCTGATATCAGTAGTAGGAAAAATGCTACAATCTATTCTAAAGAATGTGATAAATGGACACTTGGATAATAATGGTCTGATTGGGCAGAGTCAACATGGATTTATGAATGGGAAATCATGTTTGACAAACCTGTTTCAGTTTTTTGAGGATGTTACTCACAGAGTTGATAAAGCAGAGTCAATGGATGTAGTATACTTCAATTTCCATAAGGTTTTTGATAAAGTCCCCCACAGGAGGTTGGTGAGCAAAATAAAAGCACACAGGACAGGAGGTAACATACTGGCATGGATTAAGGATTGGTTAACAGGCAGAAAACAGAGAGTAGGAATAAATGGATCATTCTCGCGTTGGCAGGCTGTGACTAGTGGGGTGCTGCAAGGATTAGTGCTTGGGTCCCGGCTGTTCACAATATATATCAACGATTTGGATTTGGGGACCAAATGTAACATTTCCAAGTTCACAGATAGCAGAAAGCTAGGTGGCAATGTGTGTTGTGAGGAAGGTGTAAAGTGGCTTCAAGAAGATTTGGACAGACTTAGTGAGTGGGCAAGAACTTGGCAAATGGAATATAATGTGGAAAAATGTGAGGTTATCCACTTTGGTAGAAGGAACAGATGTGTGGAGTATTTCCTAAATGGTAAGAGATTAGAAAGTGTAGATGTACAAAGGGACCTGGGTGTCCTCGTCCATAAGTCACTGAAGGCTAACATGCAGGTGCAGCAAGCAATTATGAAGGTAAATGAAATGTTAGCCTTTATCAGAAGAGGATTTGAGTGCAGAAGCTGTGAAGTCTTGCTTCAATTGTATAGAAGCTTGGTTAGGCCGCACCTGGAGTACTGTGTACAGTTTTGGTCCCCTTAGGAAGGATATTATTACCATAAAGGGAGCGCAATGAAGGCTCATCAGATTTTTTCTGGGGATTACGGGACTGTCCTAGGAAGAGGGACTGGGGAAACTGGGCCTGTGTTCTCTAGGGTTTTGAAGAATCAGAGGTATCTCATTGAAACCTACAAAATACTTAAAGGAATAGACAGGGTGGATGGGGAGTCTGGAACCAGGAGAGACGATTTCAAAATAAGGGGGAAGCCACTTAGGACCAAAATGAGGAAAAATGTTTTTACTCAGAGGGTTGTGAATCTTTGGACTTCTGTACTCCAGAGGTCCGTGGGTGATCAGCCAAGATCATATTGGAAGGCAGAGCAGACTCAATGAGCTGAATAGCTGACTCCTGTTCCTATGTTCCAATGTACCTCAACAGGACTGGGACCAATATCCTTTGTGGGGAGATTCACTAGTGTGGTTAGGGGTGAGTTTAAACTAAACTGGCGGGAACGGGCACCGGCATATAGAAGAAGGAAAGAAGAATAAGGTGCAGGAAGGAGTGAGGGTGTTGGACAGCACTAGAGAGCGAATTTTAGATAAGAGGGAACTTAGAAGAACTATGAGAAATACAAAGACAGTGTTCAACTGCATGTATGTCAACTCACACGGTATGGTGAATAAGGTTTCTGAGCTATAAACACAAACAGCCGTGTGGGAATATGATGTGGTGCCAATAATAGAAATGTGGTGAAAATGGTGAGGACTGTGTGCTTAATATTTAAGGATATAAAGTGTTCAGAAAAGAAAGGGAGGGAGAAAAGGGAGCTGAGGTGACAGTACTGATTGGGGAAGAGATTGTCATGTTGGAAAGAGGGGATGTCCATGAGGGGGAAAAGACAGAATCTATTTGGTTAGATACAGAAACACAAAGGGATGATCACATGACTGGGAGTATTCTATAGACTCTAAATAGTGAGAGAGAGAGATAGAGGAACAAATCTGCTGGGAAATGACAGAGATGGGCAAAAACTACAGAGTGGTGAAATTGGGTGGGTGGGGGGGTGGACTTTAATTACCCAAATATCGATTGGGATAATGTTAGAGTAAAGGGTAAAGAGGGAGATGAATTTATGAAATGTGTTCAGGAGAACTTCCTTGATCAGTATGTTCTCAGTCCAACTACAAAGGAGGTATTGCTGGACCTGGTGTTGGGAATGAGGTAGGCCACGGGGCCAAGTGTCTGTGGGGAAGCATTTGGGTAACAGTGATCATTGTATCTTAAGGTTTAGATTAGTAATGGAGAAGATCGAGCAACAATCTAAGGTAAGTAGTTTAAATGGTAAAAGGACTAATTTCAATAAGAAGGGATAAAGCCAGAGTAAAATAGAACCAAAGACTGACAGAAAAATCAATAACAAAGAACAAAGAAAAGTACAGCTCAGGAACAGGCCCTTCGGCCCTCCAAGCCTGCGCCAATCATTTTGCCTGTCAAACTAAAACATTTTGCACTTCCGGGGTCCGTATCCCTCTATTCCCATCCTATTCATGTATTTGTCAAGCTGCCTCTTAAACACCACTATCGTACCTGCTTCCACCATCTCCCCTGGCAGCGAATTCCAGATACTCACCACCCTCTGTGTAAAAAACTTGCCCCGCACATCTCCTCTAAAGTTTTCTCCTCTCACCTTAAATCTATGTCCCCTAGAAATTGACTCTTCCACCCTGGGAAAAGTTTCTGACTATCTACTCTGTCCATGCCACTCATAATTTTGTAAACTTCTATCAAGTCGCCCCTCAATCTCCATCACTCTAGTGAGAACAATCCGAGTTTCTCCAACCTCTCCTCATGGCTAATAACCTCCAGACCAGGCAGCATCCTGGTAAACCTCCTCTGCACCCTCTCAAATGCCTCCATATCCTTCTGGTAATGTGGCGACCATAATTGCACGCAATATTCCAAGTGTGGCCTAACCAAGGTTCTATACAGCTGCAGCATGACTTCCCAGCTTTTATACTCAATACCCCTGCCAATGAAGGCAAGCATGCCATATGCCTTTCTGACTACCTTATCCACCTGCATTGCCACTTTCAGTGACCTGTGGACCTGTACACCCAGATCCCTCTGCCCGTCGATGCACGGAAGGATGGGGGCCCTTTACAGGGGAGATGTTTCAGTTGCAGGCTAGGTAAATTCCAAAAATGCTGAAAGGGAAGGGAACCAAAGTCTTGGATGTTGAGGGAGAGAGAGAATATGATGAAACAATAAAAGGAGTGTGTGTGAGAAACTTGTCAGGGGAATTCTTCAAGTGAGAACAAGGTCAAATACAATAGTTAGAGAGGGGAAGTGAAGGGGAAATAAGCCTGGCGAACAGAGACTGTCTGAGAATACAATGGCAGTCAACATAAAAGGGAATCTAAGAATTCTTCCACTGGCATGTATATAGTAAATGAGTAGTAAAAGGTAGAGTGAGTCTGATGATGGACAGAGATGGTGAGATATGCCTAGAGGTGCAGGGCGAGGCTAGATGAGTTCTTTGTATCAGTGTTTACTAATGAAGAGGAATCTGACACAGAATCAGTAGAAGTGGAGATGGTAGAGGGAATGGATGGGGTGAACATTGAAAGGCAGGGTGTACTGGAAAGGCTGGATATGCTGAGAGCAGATAGTTCACCTGTTCCAGATGGTTTACATCCCAGTTTGTTAAAGGAAGTGGGAGTGGAGACAGTGGGAGGGTTTGTTATAATCTTCCAGTCTTCCCGAGATACCGGGGAGGCACAGAGGGTTGGAGAGTGGAATGTGACACCCTGATTTAAGAAAAGGTGTAAGGACAATCCTAGCAACTACAGGCATCTGGTCCAACATCAGTGCTGGGTAAGGTTTTAGAAGCAATAATCAGGGGGAAAATATTAACTGCACTTGGAGAGGTTTGAGCTAATTAAGGAGAGTCAGGGATGGATTCGTTAAAGGTAGATTGTGTTTGACTAATCAGATTGAATTTTTAGATGAAGTAACAGGGAAGGTTGATGTAGGAAATGTGGTGGATGTTGTCTATATGGATTTTAAGAAAGTATTTGACAAAGTACCACATAAAAGGCTGATTAACAACATTGAGGCTTATGATTAGGCTGCTCAGTGTCCGTTTGAATAAAAAATTGCCTTAAGGACAGAAAGCAGTGAATGGCGGTAAATGGATATTTTTCAGGCTGGAGGACGGTGATCATTGGTGTTCCCAAGAGTCAGTGCTAGGACCACTGTGTTTTTACTGTATATACATGATTTGGAAATGAGAACAGAGGGTAAAATTTCTAAATCTGCCTACGATACCAAACCTGATGACAGTGAGTGACAAACAGTGAAGATGATGCCAATTGACTACAACAGGACATGGATAGCCCAGCAGAATGGGTAAACATGGAATTTAATACAGGGAAGTGAAGCTGATGCATTTCAGCAGTAAGGATAGAGAGAAGCAAATAGACCAAATGACACAATCGTAAAGAGTGTGTGGGGCAGAGGGACCTGGGGGTTCACAGAACCATAGAACCATAGAACACTGCAGCACAGAAAACAGGTCATTCAGCCCTTCTAGTTTGTGCTGAAATATTATTCCACTAGTCCTATTGACCTGCACCTAGTCCCTAACCCTCCAGACCTCCCCCATCCATGTATCTATCCAATTTATTCTTAAAACTTAAGAGTGAGCCCACATTTACCATGTCAGATGGCAGCTCATTCCATACTCTCACCACTCTCTGAGTGAAGAAGTTCCCCCAAACCTTTCCCTTTCACCCTAAAGCCATGTCTTCTTGTGTTTATCTCTCTTAATCTAAGTGGAAAGAGCCTACTCGCATTTAATCTGAGTATACCCCTCATAATTTTGTAAACTTCTATCAAATCTCCCCTCATTCTTCTACGCTTCAAGGAATTAAGTCCTAACCTGTTTAATCTTTCCCTGTAACTCAACTCCTTAAGATCCGGCAACATCCTAATAAATCTTCTCTGCACTCTCTCAATCCTACTGATATCCTTCCTGTAGTTAGGCGACCAGAACTGCACACAATACTCCAAAGTTGGCCTCACCAATGTCTTATACAACCTCACCATAACATCCCAACTCCTATACTCAATACTTTGATTTATGAAGGCCAGTATGCCAAAAGCTTTCTTTACAACCCTGTCTACCTGTGATGCCACTTTCAGGGAATTATGTATCTGAGCTCCCAGATCCCTTTGTTCCTCTGCACTCCTCAGTGCCCTAACATTTACTGTGTATGTCCTACCTTGGTTTGACCTTCCAAAATGCAACACCTCACACTTTTCCGTATTAAATTCCATCTGCCATTTTCTGGTCCATTTTTCCAGTTGGTCCAGATCTCTCTGCAAACTTTGAAAGCCTTCCTCAACACCTCACCAATGTCTTATACAACCTCACCATAACATCTCAACTCCCATACACAATACTTTGATTTATGAAGGCCAGTATGCCAAAAGCTTTCTTTACAACCCTGTCTACCTGTGATGCCACTTTCAGGGAATTATGTATCTGAACTCCCAGATCCCTTTGTTCCTCTGCACTCCTCAATGCCTCCAATCTTAGTGTCATCAGCAAACATGCTGATCCAATTACCACATTATCATCCAAATCATTGATATAGACAACAAACAACAATGGTCCCAGCACAGATCCCTGAGGCACACCACTAGTCACAGATCTCCAGTCTGAGAAGCAATCATCCACTACCACTCTCTGTTTTCTCCCACACAGCCAATTTTGAATCCAGTTTACAACCTCTCCATGGATACCAAGTGTCTGAACCTTCTGAACTAACCTCCCATGTGGGACCTTGTCAAAGGCCTTACTAAAGTCCATGTAGACAACATCCACAGCCTTTCCTTCATCTACTTTCTTGGTAACCTCCTCGAAAAACTCTACAAGGTTCGTTAAACACGACCTGCCATGCACAAAGCCATGCTGACTATCCTTAATCATCCCTTGGCTGTCCAAATAATTATATATCCGATCTCTCAGAACACCTTCTAATAATTTACCCACTACTGACGTCAGGCTCACTGGCCTGTAATTACCTGGTTTACTTTTGGAGCCTTTTTTAAACAACGGAACAACATGAGCTACCCGCCAATCCTCCGGCACCTCACCCATGGCTAAGGACATTTTAAATATTTCTGCCAGGGCCCCTGCAATTTCTATACTAGTCTCCTTCAAGGTCCGAGGGAATATCATGTGAGGCTCAGGGGATTTATCTACCTTTATTCGCTGTAAGGCAGCAAGCACCTCCTCCTCTTTAATCTCTATATGTTCCATGACACTACTGCTTGTTTCCTTTCCTTCCTTATACATTATGACAGTTTCCCGAGTAAATACTGATGCAAAAAAACTGTTTAAGATCTCCCCCATCTCGTGAGGCTCCACACATTGACGACCACTCTGATCTTCAAGGGGACCAATTGTGTCCCTTACTATCCTTTTGCTCTTAATATACTTGTAGAAACCCTTCGGGTTTACCTTCACATTATCTGCCAAAGCAATCTCATGTCTTCTTTTTGCCTTCCTGATTTCCTTTTTTAGTATTTTCTTACATTTTCTATACTCTACAAGTACCTCATTTGCTCCTTGTTGCCTATACCTGCTATACACATCTCTCTTCTTCTTAACTAGATCGCCAATATCCCTTGAAAACCAAGATTCCCTATGCCTGTTAACTTTGCCTTTAATCCTGACAGGAACATGCAAACTCTGCACTCTCAAAATTTCGCCTTTGAATGCCTTCCACTTACTGAACACATTCTTGCCAGGAAACAACTTTTCCCAATCCACTCTTCCTAGATCCTTTCTCATTTCCACAAAGTTCATGTACATCAATGTTTGAAGGTAACAGAACATATCGAGAGAGCGGTTAGTAAAGCAGATGGGATTGGGCTTCATAAACAGAGGTATTGGGGACAAAAACAGGGGAGTTATGCTAGCCTTTATAAAGCTCTGGTTAGGCCCCAACTAGAAAATTGAGTCCAGTTCTGGTCACCACACTTTAGGAAGGATGTGAGGGTTCTTCAGAGGGTGCAGAGGAGATTTACCGGAATGGTTCCAGGGATGAGGGATTTTGGTTACAAGGTTAGGTTGGAGAAGCTGGGGTTGTTCTCCTTAGAGCAAAGGAGATTGAGGGGAGATTTGATAGAGGGGTACGAGATTAGGAGAGGTTTAGATAAAGTAGACAAAGAAAAACTGTTCCCATTGGCTGATGGAACAAGGACTGGAGGACCCAGATTTAAGGTTTTGAACAAGAGATATAGGGGGAATGTGAGGAAGAACTTGTTTACACAGCGAGTGGTGATGACCTGGAACTCGCCGCCTACGAGGGGGGTGGAAGCAGAGATGATGAATAATTTCAACAGGAAATTCGATGGGCACTTGAGAGAAGTAAACTACCAGGGACACAGGGATAGAGTGGGGGGATGGGACTGAATGGATTACCCTACAAAGAGCCAGCATTTACTCAATGGGACAAGTAGCCTCCGTCTGTGCCTATAATGACTCTATGAATCTAAATCCACAGGGGACTCACTCTCTTATCATCAGGGGCGACCATTTTCCACCAAGGATCGAGACAATGATGTGGCTATCACGAACTGTGCCTTGTCTTACAAGGGAGCCTGGTGGTATAAGAATTGTCACCGTGCTAATCTCAATGGAAAATATGGAGAGAGTCGACACAGTCAGGTGAGGAAAAAACAAATAAAACAGACCAGAGGGAGCAAACACAATGTCCCAATGTCAGACTGCCTGTTCTCTGACTGGGTCACTGATTCGCTAATTCGCACCAGCTTGTCTCTGATTGGGTCACTGCTTCTCCAATCCCCACCAGCCTGTCTCTGATTGGATCACGGATTCTCAATCCCCACCAGTCTGTCTCTGATTGGTCACTGATTCCCAATTCCTATTAGCTTGTCTCTATTAAATTTTAACACTTTGACTGGCAGGCAAAGAGCGGGGAGTCCAATCATTGGGTGAAATTTCCTGAAGTTTTAACAGAACCATGGGTAGTGTCTGCAGCCCAACCATCTTAGCTACTTCATTAATGACCTTCCCTCCATCATAAGACCAGAAGTGGGGATGTTCGTTGATGATTCCACAATGTTCAGCACCATTCGCGACTCCTCAGATACTGAAGCAGCCCATGTCCAAATGCAGTAAGACCTGGACAATATCCAGGCTTGGGCTGACAAGTGAAAAGTAACATTCATACCACACAAGTGTGAGGTAATGACCATCTCCAATAAGAGAGAAGCCAACCATCGCCCCTTGGTAATGGCATTACAATCACCAAATCCCCATTATCAACATCCTGGGGGTTATCATTGACCAGAAAATGAACTGGACTAGCCATATAAATTCTGTGGCTATAAGAGCAGGTCAGAGGCTAGGAATCCTGGGGCGAGTAACTCACCTCCTGACTCCCCAAAGCCTGTCCACCATCTACAATGCACAAGTCAGGAGTGTGATGGAATACTCCCCAACTCCCACAACACTCAAGAATAGTCATTTGGTAGCACAGAGCTTGAGCATTGCTGAAAAATAAGACATTTTTGTTGAAGCTTTTCATCTTGCTCTCATCAGAATAATTCACAAGAATACCAAAGGTAAAGGGAAGAACAATTTATACTCAGAGAAAAGGGTGCTGGTTGGTTGGCAAATTAAATCTGGAAGTGGCATTGCCATAGAGAATGCACCAGTTGATGGTGTCTGACAGTTACCAGCCAAGCATTGATTGAAATTTAAACTCGGCAGCTTGACTCTGACTGTTTAAGGCATTTCCCTGGGGAATGAACCTACGAATGGCTGTCACTTATTTTGTTTAGCTGAAACAGGTGCAATGTGTGTACATGTTCTTTCTGTCTGCGAAGAATAGGATCCTGTGTATTAATATCTGTGGCTTCCAGTACATATAAATGGACCACACTGTGAGTACGACTGACAATCTTAAATTGGTTCAGCGTAATTCTTAGCAAACTGAGGATTATTTAGCAAATGTTGTCCAATCGCGGAATCACATCTAATGTTGGATAATGTGTTTGAGTTTTGCAAGCACGGGCTGGTTGGATACGGTCTGTACCCTGCCCATTGTGAACAGCGGCTGGGATGTGCTGTTTAATACGATCCGCCAGTCTTTGGGACGTACGGCCTACATACCCAGCATCACACTGGCTCTGAAATTCATACACTACATTGCTCATTTGTGTGAGAGGCAGAACATCTTTTTGGCTTAACAGCAGCATCCTGTTAGTGATGAATACCACTCATGTTGCTACTGCATAGTAACAACATGAAACAGCTTCAGCTGTTGCTCATATTTTTGAGATACCTACCCTTCCAAGGTAATCTGAGCTAGACTGAGCACTTTTCAGGGCCAAAAGTGATGACCTTAGGGCCGTTCATGAGCTTGTGTGATATACAGTGTGAAATGATCTGATCAGGGTAGTCATTATCTTGTAGGATGCCTTTGATGTGCCTATTTCAGCACCAAGCTTGCAGTGGCTCGGGCCCTATTTTCAAGGTTACCAATAAGACTAATCTTATTGTGCGTGGAACTATAAGAATCCCAACGCGTTTATTGACCAGTGAAGGTTGGCTTGCGGTAGACGGTGGTGGAGATGGCAGATTTCTCAACTAGTACGTCAAGGAAGGAGAGCTCATTTGACTGCTCCATTTAAAAAGTGAATTTGAGCGCAGGATGGAGCCTATTAAGACATGTAAGGAAATTATTACATGCAACTGCAGATTTAAATATAGTAAAGAGCAGAAATATATGAGGGTTAAGAAGTTAGGTGTCATTCCATCGAAGACATGATTCACATGGAACCCAACAAAAATGTTTGCGAGAGCTGGGCCTGGAGGGGATCCCATGGCAACACCATCTATTTGGGCATACGTGGTGACATTAAAACTGAACTCGACTTTGCAAGTTGCTGAGTTCATAAGTTCAATGAATATTGATTCACGCAATGCTCTAAGATTGCCATGATATTGTGCTGCAATGCAAATATCTATGGCTGTCTTAGGTGGAACATTGGTGAATAGGCTCGCAATGTTAAAGAGCACATGGACACAGCATTGCTATTGCAAATGTGAAGGAGTCCTTCACCGTGTATGTGGAAAATTTGGTCAAGACTGGTTGTAACAACTCACCCAACCATTTGGTCAGTTCATATTGTGCAGAACTGGTCATAGATAAGATAGGGTGTAAAGGGACATCACTTTTGTGTGTCTTGGGCAGTACATACAGACGCAGATGCGGCGAGCTGTGAATATGGATCCTGTCATATAAATCACACGGCAGCTCATCACTCTTACACAAGTCAAGCAAGTGTTTTTTTTAAAAACAAAAACAGAATTACCTGGAAAAACTCAGCAGGTCTGGCAGCATCGGCGGAGAAGAAAAGAGTTGACGTTTCGAGTCCTCATGACCCTTCGACAGAACTAGGTGAATCCAAGGAAGGGGTGAAATATAAGCTGGTTTAAGGTGGGGGGGGGGGGGGTGGGTTGGGTAGGGGGAGAGAAGTGGAGGGGGGTGGTGTGGTTGTAGGGAAAAACAAGCAGTGATAGAAGCAGATCATCAAAAGATGTCACAGACAACAGAACAAAAGAACACATAGGTGTCGAAGTTGGTGATATTATCTAAACGAATGTGCTAATTAAGAATGGATGGTAGGGCACTCAAGGTATAGCTCTAGTGGGGGTGGGGGGAGCATAAAAGATTTAAAAATATTTAAAAATAATGGAAATAGGTGGGAAAAAGAAAAATCTATATAATTTATTGGAAAAAAACAAAAGGAAGGGGGAAGAAACAGAAAGGGGGTGGGGATAGAGGGGGGAGGTCAAGACCTAAAGTTGTTGAATTCAATATTCAGTCCAGAAGGCTGTAAAGTGCCTAGTCGGAAGATGAGGTGTTGTTCCTCCAGTTTGCGTTGGGCTTCACTGGAGCAATGCAGCAAGCCAAGGACAGACATGTGGGCAAGAGAGCAGGGTGGAGTGTTGAAATGGCAAGCGACAGGGAGGTTTGGGTCATCCTTGAGGACAGACCGCAGGTGTTCTGCAAAGCGGTCGCCCAGTTTACGTTTGGTCTCTCCAATGTAGAGGAGACCGCATTGGGAGCAACGAATGCAGTAGACTAATTTGGGGGAAATGCAAGTGAAATATTGCTTCACTTGAAAGGAATGTTTGGGCCCTTGGACGGTGAGGAGAGAAGACAGGTGTTACATCTTTTGCGTGGGCATGGGCTGGTGCCATAGGTGGGGGTTGAGGAGTAGGGGGTGATGGAGGAGTGGACCAGGGTGTCCCGGAGGGAACGATCCCTACCAAAGTGTTTTTTTTAGCTTACTTTTGAGCAAGGCTGTCTGGTCAGAGGTCAGCTGCTGGAAACAGGACTCAGTGACCCCATTAGAGACTGGCTGATTTAAACAGCAATCAATGATACAATCAGAGACCGGCTGGTATGAACAGGTATCAGTGATCCAATTAGAGACCGACTGATTTGAACAGGAATCAGTGATCCAATCAGAGAATTCCTGATTTGAACAGGAATTAGTGGTTCAACCAGAGGCTGTCTGGTGGGAACAGGAATCAGTCATCCAATCCAAGACTGGCTGGTGGGAAGAGAAATCAGTGATCCAATCAGAGACTGGTTGATTTGAGCTGGCATCAGTGATCCAATCAGAGACTGGGTCTGGGGATTGGAAATCAGTGATCCAATCTGAGACCGGCGGCGGGAGGAGGAAGGGAATTGGGAAAAAGTGATCCAATCTGAACCTGACTGATGAGAACAGGATCAGTGATCTAATCAGAGACCAACTAATTTAAACAGGAATCAGTGATCCAATCAGAGACCAGGTGATTTGTGTTCATTCAGACTCGACTATTTCTATACACCCCGGGCTGACCTCTCACCTTGAAGCATGATGATCTACAAATTAACAAAAACTTTGCTGACCGTATCTTAACTTGTGCAAATGTTGCTCAACCATCCCACACAATCCTGACTCACTATGGTCCAGTCGACTTGGGTTCTAGTTGTGCCATGTCTCGATTTAAAATGCTCAGCATTGTTTTTAAATCCATCTATGGCTATGTCCCAGCATATCTCTGTGGGATCTCCCAGCACCATCACCTCTTGGATTTCTGCACTAATCCAATTCCAGCCCCTTGCTCATCCCCAGTGTTAATCACTCCAACATTGGTGGCCGTGCCTTCAGCTGCCACTTTCCAAAGCCCTGGGTGCCCCTCCCTAAACTTCTGCACCTCCCTCCATGTTTCTGCACTTGTTCAAATGTCTCCTGATGTGCCTCAGTTTCAAATTCTATCTGATTGAATTCCTACAATAGCCACGTGGTTTGTTTTATTATAGTAATGTTGCTATATGAATGCAAGTTGCTTCTATTGTTATAATTTGATGTTTGGAGTGGGGTCGATACTAAGAAGGACTAGGAGGAATACAAAGACAGGATTAAAGAGCGCATGTAAACTCACAATGTGTGATGAATAAGGTTAATGAGCAACAGGCACAAATACCCATGTAGGAATATGATGTGGTGGGAATGATGAAAATGTGGTGAAAATGATGAGGACTGTGTGCTTAATAGTCAAGGATATAAATTGTTCTGAAAAGATAGGGAGGGAGAAAAGGGAGCTGGGGTGACAGTGCTGACTGGGGAAGAGATTGTCATGTTGGAAAGAGGGGATGTCCATAAGGGGGAAAAGACAAAATCCATTTGGTTAGAGTTCGGAAGCAAAAAGGGGATGATCACATGACAGTGGGTGTTCTATAGAATCAAAATAGTGAGAGAGAGAGGAACAAATCTGCAGGGAAATGACAGAGATGGGCTTAAACTACAGAGTGGTGATATTGGGGGGGGGGACTTTAATTACCCAAATATCAATTGGGATAATATGAGAGTAAAGCGTAAAGAGGGAGATGAATTTCTGTAATGTGTTCAGGAGAACTTCCTTGATCAGTATGTTCTCAGTGCAATTAGAAAGGAGGTCTTGCTGGACCTGGTGCTGGGACTGAGGTGGGCCAAGGGACCAAGTGTCTGTTGGGGAGCATTTGGGTAAAAGTGATCATTGTATCATCAGGTTTAGATTAGCAATGGAGAAGAACAAGCAACAATCTAAAGTAGATGGTCTAAATGGTGAAAGGGATAATTTCAATGGGAGAAGAAGAGATAAAGCCAGAGTAAAATAGAACCAAAGACTGGCAGAAAAATCTGTAATGGAATGATGAGGGATCTTTAAGGAGGTGATGTTTCAGGTACAGACTTGGTACATTCCAAAAAGGGTGAAAGGGAAGGGAACCAAAGTCCTTGGATGCCAAGGGAGAGAGAAAACATGATGAAACAGAAAAAGGTGTGTGTGTGATACATGTCAGGGGAATTCTTCAAGTGAGAACCAGGTCGAATACAATAGGTAGAGAGGGGAAGTGAAGAGGACATAAGCCTGGCGAAGAGAGAGAGTCTGAGAATAGAATGGCAGTCAACATAAAAGGGAATCTAAAAATGTTCCGCTGGCATTTATATAGTAAGTGGGTATAAGAGGTGGAATAGGTCTGATGAGGGTGACATATGCTAAGAGGTGCAGGGCGAGGCTAAAATTATTAATGAGCTCTTTGTATCAGTGTTTACTAAGGAAAAGGAATCTGACACAATATCAGTAGAAGTGGAGATGGTAGAGGGAATGGATGGGGTGAACATTGAGAGGCAGGGTGTACTGGAAAGGCTGGATATGCTGAGAGCAGATAGGTCACCTGGTCCAGATGGTTTACATCCCAGGTTGTTAAAGGAAGGGGGAGTGGAGATAATGGGAGGGTTTGTTATAATCTTCCAGTCTTCCCGAAATACAGGGGAGATGCAGAGGATTGGAGAGTGGCAAATGTAATGTCCTTACTCAAGGAGGGGTGTAAGGACTGCCCCAGCTACTACAGGCCAGTTAGTCTAACATCAGTGCTGGGTAAGGTTTTCAAATCCACTTGGAGAGGTTTGAGGTAATTAAGGAGAGCCAGCACAGATTTGTAAAAGGCAGATTGTGTTTGACTAATCGAATTGAATTTTTAGATGAAGTAACAGAGGAGGTTCATGGAGGGAATGTGATCGACGTTGTCTATATGGATTTTAAGAAAGTGTTTGACAAAGTACCACATAAAAGGCTGAGTAACAACATTGAGGCTTATGATTAGGCTGCTCAGCGTCCACTTGGATAAAAAATTGCCTAAAGGACAGAAAGCAGTGAATGGTGGTAAATGGATATTTTTCAGACTGGAGGACGGCGATGAGTGCTGTTCCCAAGGGTCAGTGCAAGGACCACTGTGTTTTTACTGGATATAAATGAATTGGATATTAGAACAGAGGGTAAAATTTCAAAAGTTGCCCATGATACCAAACTTGGAGCAGTGGCAAACAGTACAGCTGATTCAAATTATCTGCGAAAGGACAGAGATAGGCTGCCAGAATGAACAAAGATGGGGCAGATGGAATTTTATAAAGAGAAGTGGGAGGGTGTTGCATTTTGGGAGAAGGGATATAGAGAAGCAAATAGACCTAATGGCACAATTGTAAAGTGTGTGTAGGACAGGGGACCTGAAGGTTCATGTACATTGATCTTTGAAGGTAACAGGACATATTGAGAGAGTGGTTAGTAAAGCAGATGGGACTGGGCTTCATAAACAGAGGTATTGGGTACAAAAGCAGGGGAGTTATGCTGAACCTTTATAAAGCTCTGGTTAAGCCCCAGCTAGAAAATTGTGTCCAATTCTGGTCACCACACTTTAGGAAGGAGGTGAGGGTCCTTGAGAGGGTGCAGAGGAGATTTACTGGAATGGTTCCAGGGATGAGGGATTTTAGTTACAACGTTAGGTTGGAGAAGCTGGGGTTGTTCTCCTTGGAGCAAAGAAGATTGAGAGGAGATTTGATAGAGGGGGATGAGATTAGGACAGGTTTATATAAGCTAGACAAAGAAAAACTGTTCCCATTGGCTGATGGAACAAGGACAGGGGGACACAGATTTAAGGTTTTGATCAAGAGATACAGGGGGAATGTGAGGAAGAACTTGTTTACACAGCGAGTGGTGATGACCTGGAACTCGCTGCCCACAAGGGGAGTGAAAGCAGAGATGATGAATGATTTCAACAGGAAACTGGATGGGGACATGAGAGAAATAAACTTCCAGGGACACAGGGATAGAGCGGTGGGAGGTAGGATGGAAGAGAGAGACCTCAGAGTGTATGTCCATAGGTTCCTGAACGTGGCAGGACAGGTGGATAAGGTGGTAAAGAAAACATATGGAATGTTTTCCTTTATTGGACACAAAAGCAGGGATTTAATGATGAAACTATATAAAATGCTGGTTAGGCCACAGCTGAAATTTTGTGTGCAGTTCTGATCACCGCATTACAGGAAGGACAAAAATGCTCTGAAGAATTTTGCCACAGCTTAAAAATTGCAGCTAGGAGAAGAGATTGGATAGGATAGGGTTGTTTTCTTCAGAACAGAGGAGACTAAGGAGTGGCCTAATTGAGGTGTTCAAAATTATGAGGGGCCTAAATAGAGTAGACAGGAAAGACCTGTTTCCCCTAGCTGAGGGGTCAATTACCAGGGATCATAGATTTAAGGTGATTGGCAGAAGGATTAGAGGAGACATGAGGGAAAACTTTTTTACCCAGGGGGTGGTGGGTGCCTGGAATTTATTACCTAATGTGATGATTGAGGCTGAAATGCTCAACTCATTTAAACGATATCTGGACCTGCATCTGAAGTGCTGGAACCTGCAAGGCTACGGGCCAGGGGCTGGAGTGTGGGATTAAAATGACCAGCTAGTTTCCTTTTCTTCTTTTTTTGGCCAGCAGACATAATGGGCTGAATGGCCTCTTTCTGCGCCGTAACCTTTCTATGGTTCTAATGGGACTGTATGGATTGGTCAACAGAAAGCCAGCCTGGACTTGATAGGCTGAAGGGCTTTGTTCTGTAATGAGTGTATGGCTCTATGATGCTGTGTTTGATGATTGTAGTTGAATATTTGAAGGTTGGTTTGCTTTGGCACTCTGTCTGATTTTCCACTCTTCACTTCCCAGGGTATAAACTGGTACCACTGGAAAGGTCATGAAATCTCTATTCCATTCGTGGAGATGAAGGTGCGACCATATAATTTTGGAGCGGTGGTGCAGAGACACAGGCGCTCACTGGTTTTATAATGAGCTGGCTCTGATTCTGACTGCAGTCTGGGCAGGAGGTGGTAGTGCTGCATAATTAGACAACTATCGATTACATTTAGAGTCGCTTTTCATCCGAAGAATGACAAGACATGAAAGCCCATCTCTTCTTATTTCCTGGCAACCACCAATTCCAGACCAAAGATTTACTGACAAGTTTCCCTCCTGATGAGCTGAACTCGTTCTGCTGGCGGCTCTATACTGAACTGTTACCATTTCTGTTCTGGGTGAAATGTTTCTGTATGGCTGATGCCTTTTGATTTTCAGGAGTTCTGTTCAGTGTGTCTTTCTCTCAGTCTGCGCAGTGCACACAGTTCACACATCATCCCCACCATACCTGTACAAGCAGCTTTCCTTTCCTGCCTTTTGATGTTTTATTTTTGTTTCTGGTGCATTTCACCATCCAATAGAACAAACCCAGGAAGCTGGGTGCATCAGTGGTGAGGGATTGAGGACATTCCCTGCTTGTCAAGGTGCTACATGATTACCACAAATTAGTTTTGCATGAATCCCTGCCGGAAACAGCACCTGGGACCCTCCTCATGACAGTGCGAGAGCGGACACCAGGTTGAGTGGGAACAACAGGATTTATCACAGGTTTGTGTTTCATTTAAGAATGACAGGAAGCTGGGGGAGAGGAGGTGGAAGGAAAGAATCTCATAGTTAACTAATGAAAAAAACCGATTGGAAGAGTCCAGGACATGGATTTGTAGATAAAAAAATTCAAAAGCAAAATGTAATCAACTGGAATATGAAAGGGTTCAGGAAAGCAGGCTGTATCTAGAATGGGGCAGAATCTTACACTGATGGGGCGGATGCGCTTCCATCTCAATCGGACGTGACATCGTGTGAGATATTTCAGTCGGCTGGCACGTGCAGAAGTTGGAAGCGTACCCACCGACAAGTAAGAGGCCAATTAAAGTTAGAAGAGGTGCCATTGTCACCGATTCTTCATGGCTCATCCAACCTTATAGTTGCCAGATAGGCGAATCGGCCAGGCGGCCGTTACATTTTTCATCAAACCTCATCCAAGGGCGGGATGAGGTTTCCATTATTAAATAAAAATAAATAAAATCTACGGATAGCATTTTTATCATGTATATGTTCAGGTGACTGATTGTGATGCTTGGACATTTTTTCCCTGATTTTAAAAACTTAATATAATGCCTCTCAGGTCTGTAATTCCCCATGCCAGCTCTCTGCCTTCAGCAAGCTCTCTGTCAGCGCTCGCCCTGTGCCCGCGCCCACCCTCCTCCCACACCCACGGGGGCAGCGCTGAGCATTTCAGCATGTGCTTCAGGTAGGGTGGCCGTTAATCGGCCATCCAGCATGAAATTGTGGTTGGGGGCCAATCGCTGTCGGCGGCCCATCCCTCGCCTGATCCTGGATCTGCCGATTGCACCCACATGCCAACCTAAAAATTCTGCCCAGCGTGTTCTTATCTTTGCTGGCAAGACCAGCATTTGTTGCCCATCCCCAATTACTCTTGAAAGCAGTTAGGAGTCAACCAAATTGTTGTTGGTCTGGAGTCTCATGTAACACATTGTTCAGTAAACACAGCTCTCTCTGTGTAACACACTGTTCATTATGCACAGTTCTCTCTGTGTAACACACTTTTCAGTGTGCACAGCTCTCCCTGAGTAACACCCTAGTACACACAGCTCTCCCTGTGTAACACACTGCTCAGTACACACAGCTTTCTCTGTGTAACACACTGTTCAGTACACACTTCTCCCTGTGTAACACACTGTTCAGTATGCACAGATCTCCCTGTGTAACACACTGTTCAATACACAAAGCTCTCTCTGTGTAACACGCTAGTACCCATAGCTCTCTCTGTGCAACACACTGTTCAGTATGCACAGTTCTCTCGTGTAACAAACCGTTCGGTATGCACAGCTCTCCCTGTGTTACACACTGTTCAATACACAAAGCTCTCTCTGTGCAACACACTGTTCAGTACACACAGCTCTCTGTATAACACACTGTTCAGTACATACATTCTCACTGTGTAACACACTGTTCAGTACACAAAGCTCTCCCTATGTAACACACTGTTCAGTACACAAATCACTCTCTGAGTAACACCCTAGTACACACAGCTCTTCCTGTGTAACACACTGCTCAGTACACACAGCTTTCTCTGTGTAACACACTGTTCAGTACACACAGTTCTCTCTGTGTACCACACTGTTCAGTGTGCACAGCTCTCTCTGTGTAACACACTGCTCAGTACACAAATCACTCTCTGAGTAACACCCTAGTACACACAGCTCTCCCTGTGTAACACACTGCTCAGTACACACAGCTTTCTCTGTGTAACACACTGTTCAGTACACACAGTTCTCTCTGTGTAACACACTGTTCAGTATGCACAGTTCTCTCTGTGTAACACACTGTTCAGTACACACAGTTCTCTCTGTGTAACACACTGTTCAGTACACACAGCTCTCCCTGCGTAACACACTGTTCAATACACAAAGCTCTCTCTGTATAACACACTGTTCAGTACACACAGCTCTCTCTGTGTAGCACACTGTTCAGTACACACAGTTCTCTCTGTGTAACACGCTGTTCAGTACACAAAGCTCTCCCTATGTAACACAATGTTCAGTACACAAAGCTCTCTCTGTATAACACACTGTTCAGTACACAAAGCTCTCTCTGTGTAACACACTGTCCAGTACACAAATCACTCTCTGTGTAACATCCTAGTACACACAGCTCTCCCTGTGTAACTCACTGTTCAATACACAGCTCTCTCTGTATAACACACTGTTCAGTACACACAGCTCTTTCTGTGTAACACACTGTTCAGTACATACAGCTCTCTCTGTGTAACACCCTAGTACACACAGCTCTTCCTGCTTAACACACTGTTCAGTACACATAGCTCTCCCTGTGTAACATACTGTTCAGTACGCAAAGCTCTCTCTCTATAACACACTGTTCAGTACACAAATTACTCTCTGAGTAACACCCTAGTACACACAGCTCTCCCTGTGTAACACACTAACACACTGTTCAGTACACATAGCTCTCCCTGTGTAACACACTGTTCAGTACACAAATCACTCTCTGAGTAACACCCTAGTACACACAGCTCTCCCTGTGTAACACACTGTTCAATACACATCTCTCTCTGTGTAATGCACTGTTGAGTATACACAGCTCTCTGTGTAACACACTGTTCAGTACACACAGCTCTTTCTGTGTAACATCCTAGTACACACAGCTTTCTGTATAACATACTGTTCAGTACTTACAGCTCTCCCTGTGTAACACACTGTTCAATACATAAAGCACTCTCTGTGTAACACCCTAGTACACATAGCTCTCTCTGTGCAACACATTGTTCAGTACACACAGGTCTCTCTGTGTAACACACTGTTCAGTACACAAAGCTCTCCCTATGTAACACACTGTTCAGTACACACAGCTCTCTCTGTGTAACACACTGTTCAGTACTCACAGCTCTATCTGTGTAACACACTGTTCAGTACACACAGTTCTCTGTGTAGCATCCTAGTACACACAGCTCTCTCTGTGTAACACACTGTTCAGTACACACAGATCTCTCTGTGTAACACTGTTCAGTACACACAGCTGTCTGTGTAACAACCTCGTACACACAGCTTTCTCTCTAAAACTATACCTATTGTTTAGCCTGTGTGTTGATGATGTGGTGCATGTTGGAGCACTGTCATTAAAGAATGGGTTTTAACTGCCGTCATCCTCCCCAATCCGAGAATCTGTTTTTGAACCTGTTCAGAATTGAATTGGGTAATTTTTTTCTGGGTAAATCTCATGAGAGGCTATCCCAGCTTACTCATCCTGTCAATCACTGCGCAGTCTGAAGTGAAAGGAAGCGGGTAAATTGGGCATTATATTCGATGATGATATTCTATTTCTCAGTCTGTGTATCTCATTAATGTTGCTGCAATCTGTATGCAGATGAAGCAGACCCATCCTTTCCCATTGATTGTAGGTTTGAGTTAGAATTTCCAAGAAACATCAATGTTTCCTGCAGTTTAACCCTCCCCATGCTGTAACAACTTGTGAATGCACGTGTGTCTCCCCATCACTCAGAACTTGAATTTTTTCCGCGATGATGCACGACTGATCCTCACCAAACAGCTTCAGAATCCCCTTCCATTTTATATTGTTTGGAATAGAACTGTAATATAAACCACTGCCTCTGTCATTGCTGCTTCCTGAACATTGTATTACTGAATGCATTCCAGCCAGGAGCACATGGTTAAGATGGAAGTCTGTTTTCAGGGTGATGTGCCCAGTCAATGGAACATTCAAATCAGTTATCAACAAATTTGGTTCAATGCTCAGAATACTGCCTGATGAAGGAAACAGTGAAGTAACACACTGTGAGTGAATTAATAACACTGTGAATGAGTAACACACAGTGAGTAATACACTGTAAAATAATAACGTTGAATGAATAACACACTGAGTGAATAATACACTGATTTAATAACACATCGAGTAACTAACACACTGAATTAATAACACATTGTGAACGATAATACACTGTGGGTGAATAATACACTGTGAATTAATAACACTGAGTGAATCACACACTGTGAGTGAATAATGCACTGAACTAATAACACAATGAATAACACTGAATAATACACTGTGAATTAATAACATTGTGAGTGAATAATACACTGAGTGAATAATACGCTGTGAGTGAATAACACACTGTGAATGAATAACACTGAGTGAATTACATACTGTGAGTGAATAATACACAATTAATAACATACTGTGAGTGAATAATGCACTGAGCTAATAACACAATGAATAACACTGGATAATACACTGTGAATTAATAACACACTGAGTGAATAACACACTGAGTGAATAACACACTGTGAATTAATAACACACTGAGTAAATAAAACACTGAGTGAATAACACACTGTGAATTAATAACACACTGAGTGAATAACACACTGTGAATTAATAACACACTGAGTGAATAACACACTGTGAATTAATAACACACTGAGTGAATAACACACTGAGTGAATAACACACTGTGAATTAATAACACACTGACTGAATAACACACTGTGAATTAATAACACACTGAGTGAATAACACACTGAGTGAATAACACACTGTGAATTAATAACACACTGTGAGTGAACAGTACACTGAGTGAATAATACGCTGTGAATGAATAACACACGGTGAGTGAATAATATGTTGTGAATGAATAACACACGGTGAGTGAATAACAGAGTGAATAATACACTTAATTAATAACACTGTGAGTGAATAATATGCTGTGAATGAATAACATGGTGAGTGAATAATACACTGCGAATTAATAAGTGAATTAATAATACACGGTGAATTAACAGTACACTGAGTGAATAATACACTGTGAATGAATAACACACGGTGAGTGAATAATATGTTGTGAATGAATAACACACGGTGAGTGAATAACAGAGTGAATAATACACTTAATTAATAACACTGTGAGTGAATAATACGCTGTGAATGAATAACATGGTGAGTGAATAATACACTGCGAATTAATAAGTGAATTAATAATACACGGTGAATTAACAGTACACTGAATTAATAATGCACTGATTAATAACACTGCGAACTAATAACATTGAATGATCATCACTGAATTAATAATACTGTGAATTAATAATACACTGTGAATTAATAATACACTGTGAAATAATAACACTGAATTAATAACACGGTGTCTTAATAACACGAGGTGAATTAATATCACACTGTGAGTTAATAACATTGAACTAATAACATTGAATTAATAACACTGAATTAATAGCACACTGAATTAACAATAAACAATGAATTAATAATACATGATGAATTAATAATACACGATGAATTAATGACACTGTGAATAAATAACTGAGTTAATAACAACGTGAATTAATAATACACCATGAATTAATAACACAGTGAATTAATAAGTGAATTAATAACATTGTGAATGAACAACACTGAACTAATTACACACTGAATTAATAACTGTGAATTAATAACAGTGAATTAATGATATACTGTGAATGAATAACAATGTGAATTAATAATACACTTAATAACACATTTAATTGATAACACAATAACATGGAATGAATAGCATTGTGAATTATCAACATGGTGAATTAATAACACAGAGAATTAATATCACTGAATTAAAAACATATTGAATTTATAACACAGGGTGAATTAATAACATTGTGAATTAATAACACTGAATTAATAACACTGAGAAGTAATAACACTGTGAATTAGTAATGGGAATGAATCACACACTGTGGGCGGAATTGTCCCAGATTTGCACTAAGCACAATAGCAGGTGGGTAAAATGATGTTTTACTCACCAGCCACAATGTTGGGTTTTCACACGGTATCATCCCAGACTTGCCGTTTTATTTATCCATTTGCGGGAAACATGCCATTTCCATGGTGGGCGGGTGTTTGATGAGGACAGTGTAGAAGAAGCTTTACTCTGCATCTAACCCTGTGCTGTACCTGCCCTGGGAGTGTTTGATGGGGACAGTGTAAAGGGAGCTTTACTCTGTATCCAACCCCGTGCAGTACCTGCTCTGGCAGTGTTTGATGGGGACAGTGCATAGCGAACTTTATTCGATATCTTACCCCGTGCTGTACCTGTCCTGGGAGTGTTTGATGTGACAGTGTAGAGGGAGCTTTACTCTGTATCTAACCCCGTGCTGTACCTGCACTGGGAGTGTTTGATTGGTCAGTGTAGAGGGAGCTTTACTCTGTATCTAACCCTGTGCTGTAATTTATAACTCACCATTTTGAATGTATTAATTCACACAATAAATGGCACTCTAACGGAAATAAGCTAACTCCTGCTGCACCGGTGCTCTGTGCACCATGTAAGAAACTGGAATTGAAGCTGGGAGTTAGGTGATGTGTAGTATCCAGCAGCCCTGCCATGTGAAGCTCTCGCTGTGCTCACTGTCAGTAGAACAGAGTTACTGAGGTTGACAGTGTTTATAGTGGACATATTGCCTTTGTTCTCTGCTCCAAACTGCTGCCCCAGGGTCAGACTGAAGACTAAGACAAAGCCACAGATTGTGAAAAAGATTTGCTTTCACTTGGATCAAAGACACAGGGTCAAGACTAAGAATGGCTGTGGTCCAAGAACGAATTGAGTGTAAGCTTCTAGCTGTAGACTGTTGGAATCACAACCCCAAGGTTAGTTAAACACCAACAATGGAGATAAAGGGGATAGAGAGGGGGTGCGGAGGATAGAGAGATAGTGCAGAGGATAGAGAGAGAGTGCAGAGGATAGAGAGAGAGTGCAGAGGATAGAGAGAGAGTGCGGAGGATAGAGAGATAGTGCAGAGGATAGAGAGAGAGCAGATGTTAGACAGAGAGCATGCACAGAGGATAGAGAGAACATAGAGAGAGAGTGCAGAGGATAGAGAGAGAGCACATAGGATAGGGAAAGAGTGCAGAGCATAGAGAGAGAGCAGATGTTAGACAGAGAGCATGCACAGAGGATAGAGAGAACATAGAGAGAGAGTGCAGAGGATAAACAGAGAGCACAGAGAGCAGGGACAGAATGTAGGAGATAACGAGAGTGCAGAGGATAGAGAAAGAGCACAGAAGATAGAGACAGAGTACAGAGGAGAGATTAAGTGGTATAGAGGCACTGCTAGAGAGAGAGTTTACAGGAGATAGAGAGCACAGAGGATAGAGAGCACATAGGATAGAGAAAGCACAGAGGACAGAGAGAGAATGCAGAGCATAGAGAGACACATCAGAGGTTAGAGAGAGAGCTCAGAGGATAGAGAGAGAGCACATAGGATAGGGAAAGAATACAGAACATAGAGAGAGAGAGCACAGAGGATAGAGAGAGAAAGCAAAGAATTGATAGAGAGAGAGTAAAGAGGAGAGAGTAAGTAGTGTAGAGACAGTATTGGAGAAAGTGTACAGGGGACAGAGAGAGTGCAAATGATAGAGAGAGAGCACATAGGATAGGGAAAGAATACAGAACATAGAGAGAGAGAGCAGAGGTTATAGAGAGAGCACAGAGGATAAAGAGAGAGCACAGAGGATAGAGAGAGCGTGCAGGGGATAGAGATAGAGCATAGAGCAGAGAACAAAAGCACCTAGAATAGAGAGAGCACAGTGGAAAAGAGAGAGTGCAGAGCATAGAGCAAAAGAGAGCAGAGGTTAGACAGAGAGCATGTAGGATAGAGAGAGAGTACAGGATAGAGAGAGAGATTGGAGGATAGAGAAAGTGACAGCACAGAGGCTACAGAGGGAGAGCAAAGGATAGAGATACAATGTAATCAAAAGACCAGCAGCACAGAGGATAGAGAGGGAACACAGCAGATAGACAGAGAGCACAGAGGATTGAGGGAGAAAATGCGGTGGATAGACCGAATGCACAGAGGACAGAGGCAGAGTGAAGAGGAGAAGAAGGGGTTGCAAAAGATAAAGAAAACACATAGAGGATAGAGAGATAGCACAGAGGAAGGAGAGGGAGCACAGATGATAGAGAGAGAGAGAGTGCAGAGTGTGGCGAATGACAGCACAAAGTATTGAGAGAAAGCACTTTGGATGGAGAGAGAACAGAGGACAGAAAGTGAGTGTGGAGCAAGGGAGAGAGAGAGAGCAGATGTTAGACAGAGAGCGCAAAGGATAGGGAGACAGTGCAGGGTATAGAGAAAGTATGCACAGGAAAGCTTAAGGAATATAGAGACAGTACTAGAGATTGTGTACAGGGGTAGATAGAGTGCAGACAATAGAGATAGAGCACATAGGATAGAGGGAGCACAGAGGATAAAGTTGGAGAGCACAGAGGATAGAGAGAGGGAATAGAGCATAGCGAGAGAGAGAGCAGATATTAGACAGAGAGGTCAGTGGATAGGAAGAGAGCACAGAGTATAGGGAGATAGCACAGAGGACAGAGAGAGCACAGAGTATAGAAAGAGAGTGGAGAGCAAAGAGAGGGAGAGCAGAGGTTAGACAGAGAGCTCAGAGGATAAAGAGAGAGCGCAGATGATAGAGAGAGAGTGCAGGGGATAGAGATAGAGCATAGAGGATAGAACAAAAGGATGTAGAATAGAGAGAGCACAGTGGAAGAGAGACAGTGCAGAGCATAGAGGGAAAGAGAGCAGAGGTTAGACAGAGAGCATGGAGGATAGAGAGTGAGTACAGGATACAGAGAGAGCTTGGAGGATAGAGAGAAAAAATGTGGTGGATAGACAGAGTGCACAGAGGACAGAGGCTGAGTGAAGTAGACCTGAAAAGGTTTCAAAAGATAGAGAGAACACATAGAGGATAGAGAGAGAGCACAGAGGATAGAGAAGGAGCACAGAGGACAGACAGAGAGCACAGAGGAAGGAGAGAGAGTGCAGGGGACAGAGAGAGCACAGAGTATAGAAATACAGTGGTGAGCAGAGAGAGAGAGAGCAGAGGTTAGACAGAGAGCACAGAGGATCGGGAGAGAGCACAGAGTGGAGCAAAATAGCACAGAAGATAGAGAGAGAGCACAGAGGTCTGAGAGTGAGTGCAGATCATAGAGAGAGAGAGCAGAGGTTGGACAGAGAGCACAGAGGATAGGGAGAGAGAATAGAGTAGAGCAAAATAACACAGAGGATAGAAAGAGAGCACAGAGGACAGAGATAGCACAGAGTACAGAAATACAGTGGTGAGCAGAGAGAGAGAGAGAGTAGAGGTTAGACAGAGAGCACACAGGATAACAACAGAGCACAGAGGATAGAGAGAGAGTGCACTGGATAGAGATAGAGCATAGAGGATAGAACAAAAGCACATAGAATAGAGAGAGCACAGTGGAAGAGAGAGAGTGCAGAGCATAGAAGGAAAGAGAGCAGAGGAATGAGAGAGAATGCAGTGAATAGGGAGAGATGACAACAGAGGATAGAGTGCAGAGAACAGGTAGGGAGAGAGAGTACAGAGGAGAGATTAAGGATTATAGGGACAGGACTGGAGAGAGTGAACAATGGATAGGCAGAGAATTCACAGGGTAGCGAGAGAGTTCAGAGCATAGAGAGTGAGAGCAGATGTTAGAGAGAGAGTGCAAAATATAGAGAGAGAGCACAGAGGATAGAAAAAGCACAGAGGGAGAGTGCAGAGCAGAGATTAAGGGGTATAGAGACAGTACTAGAGAGTGTACAGGGGATAAAGAGAGAACATAGAGGATAGAGATACAGCACAGAGGATAGAGAGAGCACAGAAGTTAGAGGGAGAGTTTAGAGGATAGAGAAAGATTGCAGAGGTAAGAGAGACAACACAAAGGATTGAGAGAGAGCACAGAGGATTGAGGGAGAGTACAGAGCAGAGACAAAGCGGTATAGAGGCAGTACTAGTGAGAGTTTTTAGGGGATAGATAGAGAACACAGAGGATAGAGGAAGAGAGCAGAGGATAGAGACAGATTTCAGATGGTAGAGAGAGAGCACAGAGGAATGATAGAGTGCGCAGATGATAGAGAGAGAGCACAGAAGTTAGAGGGAGAGCAGAGGACAGAGAGACAGCACAGAGGTCAGAGAGAGAGTGTAGAAATAGAGGGAGGGCACAAAGGACAGGGAGAATGCAGAGGACAGAGAGAGTGCAGAGGATAGAGAGAGAGCACAGAGGTAATAGAGAGAGTGCAGAGGATGGAGAGAGATTAAAAGGGATGAAGAATATGGGTAGTGGATATAGAGAGATGTGGTGCAGAGGATAGAGAGTGTGGAGGGTTATGTTCCCAGCTGGTGTTAACACTGGACAAGCCAGCTAATAGAAAAACATGCCTTGAGGCTTGATAGAACTAACTTTTATTTTAGAAACAGTGGAGGAAAGTTGCTGAACAAATTCACAGGAGTCTGCTGATGAACCTTTAACACAAAACATAAAATATTTATTCAACAGGAAAAATGAACTATATTATACCAGAAAAAAAGGTTGCAAAGATCTCAATACCTACACAAGAAAATGATTCTGATCACACTCTTCCTCTGCCCAACAATATCTTTACAGGCACATACAAATTCAGACAGATAAACAATTTACTATATCTATCATGTACTCTAATGTTCAAGGTAAGTATGAGATACATGTGAACTAATTGGTCAGACACGCCACTGTTCAAAATAAATGACAGATGCAACCAAAGCAGGTTCCATGACTTTCTCAATAACCCAGTCATAGATTTGTCACAGTGTGAGCCATCCAGTCTCACGCAAACTCTGTCTTTCTCTAGAGATTTTCCATTCTCCACATTTGAAGAACTCACATTGGAATTCTCTCCAAACATCGCTCCCACTCAGACTGGTGCAATAATGGCCCATCTCGCAGGGTCTCAATATCACCTTCCGAGATTCCTTTTCACTGGATCTCCGAGTGCACTCAAACTTCCCCTTCAAAGCACGAGTTTAGATCCTCAGCCATGCCAAGTAGAACACCACTGCTCCAAACGCCTGCAATAAGGCGTCACCAAACTTCACTGCCACCTCGGATCTTCAGGGCTTCTCTCAAGCCCACTTCACTTCAAGTCTTCCCCTTGCAGCTCCTCCTTGAATTCCGAGCCTATTGCTCTGCTCCTTTCTTTTAACTTTACTTCTGGGACCTCTCCCCAACCCCTGTCTTTGCCCCTGCCTGGTACATCTCTCTGTCCCAGTCCTGATGTCCTGCTCCTTCGATATCTTTCTATGGAATGGCACTCAGGTGGAGGTCACCTGAACTTTGGTTTCACTTCCTTGCTTCTGCATCGGGGTGCAGGGCCAGTTCCTGGCCTACAATTGGTAAAAGACACCAAATGCACATGTGTGGTCACTTCCTAGCTGGGGCATGTGCAGGAGACCTGAGTTCCTGACCTAGGATTTCTGATTGAAAATTAAGGCAAGTGTCTGAGCTTCTTCACACCATTCCCCTTGGAAGAAAGAAAGCTTCACTACAGTGAAGGTTTCTTTACAATGCCTTAGCACTTTCTCTACAAGAAATTAACTTCGTAACCTTCTAATATATATAGCTTGTTACATATCTTACAGGTAAACTTTCTATTTTGTTTCACAACTACACATGTTGCATTGTACAATTAGAAAGGTTTAACCAAAACATAAATCAATACATTGTAGAAAGTATGATTAGCAGAATTTAAACATCATAGAATTATCATAACTCAGTGCTTGTATTTCTTTTTTCTCTTAGTCCTGGTCTTTAACTCAGCAATGTGTCTCATTTAAGCCCACAGCCCAAATGTCATCCTTTTCATAAGCTATAGATGTAATTCCATCCTCAAGCTCATTTTCTGAACTCAAATGTGGTAGATTCTGAAGGGTCATACAAACCCAAAATGTTAACTTTGTTTCTCTCCCCAAAGATGGTGTCAGACCTGCTGAGTTTTTCCAGCATTTTCTGTTTTGTTTCAAATGTGATAGATTCTCATTTCAAGACAATAAGGTCAAAATGGTGACTTTGTGCATTAACAAGTCATTTCCCCTTGAACCAAAATCTCTTTCTTCTGTTTCAAGGATGTTATTGATTTGCTTTTGATGTGCACACAAAAGGGTTTCATACTCTTGCTTGGTTTTATCTTTGAACCTTTTAAGATCTTGTAGTTTCTTCTGATCCCAATCAAACGAGTCTTACACAATTCTCTTTGAGCAACATCAACCACTTGCTCACTCTCGGGTGTTATGGCTCGTTCCAATAATTAAACACATTTACATATTTCACAACTCATATTGTTCCATTCCTCTGCGAGATTTTAAATGATCTTGTTCAAACTATTCACTTGCCTGGATTCCAGCTGACTCTATGTGTCAACTCTGGCAAGCATTGTAAATCCTTGCCTTTGCTCATTCACCTTTCCAGGCCATTTTGTGGTTCCAGCCCTTTCCCTTTCTTAATTCTCAATTCTGCAGGTGCTCTGGTTGCTTCTATACTGCCGATTGTATCATTCCCCAGAAAATACAATCTACACATTCAACAGGTGACCTCCGAATTATTCCCATGCTGGCAATTCAACTAAGTCACCTTGAAAATTGACTTTACACAAAGGGATAGGTTTATAAACCCCATGAACATCAACTATTGATAGCTTTCCCTCACTAAACTGTCTAAAATACAAATTGTATCATCAGCCACCATCGATGAATGACATACCCCAAGGAACACTTACAAAACATCCAGAACTCCAGTAGCCTGACTCTCTTTAGCAGTAGAAATAGAATAATTGTCTGGATTATCCTGAGCCATATCCCTGTGTCCAGGAGGCTGAGGGAATATGTTTCACCTGCACCACTGCTACAACTGTACACTCATTCCTTTTGTGGCACAGCATTTTCTTACGATTTCATAAGCGTTCCTATGATTGCCACTGGTTTACCGTTCAGCTTCCAAAAATGGGTTTTGAGATGCCCTGTCTTATGTCAATGAGAGACAGTACAGAGGGTAGAGAGAGTGAGAGTACAGAGGATAGAGAGAGCGAGAGTGCAGAGGGTAGAGAGAGCGAGAATGCAGAGGGTAGAGAGAGCGATAGTGTAGAGGGTAGAAAGAACGAGTGTGCAGAGGATAGAGAGAGTGAGAGTGCAGAGGATAGAGAGATCGAGAGTGCAGAGGGTAGAGAGAGCAAGAGTGCAGAGGATAGAGAGGGAGAGATTACAGAGGATAGAGAAAATGAGAGTGCAGAGGGTAGAGAGAGCATGAGTGCAGAGAATAGAGAGAGCAAGAGTGCAGAAGGTAGAGAGAGCGAGAGTGCAGAGGGTAGAAAGTGCAGGGTTAGAGACAAAGAGAGGGTAGGGGACAAAGAGAGAGAATAGAGGATAAAGAGAGATAGAGTATGGAGGATAAAGAGCGATAGAGTGTGCAGCAGATAGAAAGAGGAAGTGCAGAGGATAGAGAGAGGGTGCGGAGGATAGAGAGAGAGTAGAGCATAAAATGTGCAGAGACAGAGAGTGAGAGCAGAGGATAGAGAGCGTAGAGGGGATAGAGAGTGATTGCAGAGGATAGAGAGAGAGATTACAGAGAATAAAGAGAGAGAGAGTACAGGTGAGGGAGACAGTGCAGGGGATAGATAGAGGATTAAGAGAGAGGGGGTAAGGGATAGAGAAAGAATGCAAGGGCTAGAGAGAGACAGAGTACAGGCGATGGAGAAAGAGAGTGCAGGGGATAGAAAGAGTACCCAAGATAAAGAGAGAGAGAGCATAGAGGAGTGAGATAGAGATAAAGTGAGGGTAGTGAGAGGGGAAGAGCAGGAGATAGAGAAAGAGAGAGTACAGTGGATAAAGAGAGAGAGAAACAGTATGGAGAATAAAGAGAGAATGCAGAGGATAAAGATACAGGGAGCAGGGGATAGAGACAGAAAGTGCAGATGACAGAAAGTGTGCAGAGGATAAAGAGAGAGCACAGAGGATAGAGAGAGAGGTAGATTGCAGGGGATAGAGAGAGGGTACAGGGGATCGAGAGACAGAGGGTAGAGAGAGTACAAAAAATACATAGAGTACAGAGGATGAAAAACAATGCATGGGATTGAGACAGAATGTGCAGGGGATAGAGAGGCAGAGGGTAGAGTGCAAATGATAGAGAGAAGGAGTAGGGGGTAGAGAGGGGGTGCATCAGATAGTTAGAGAGAGAATGTAGGGAATAGAGCGTGAGTTCAGAGGATTCAGATTGATTACATAGGATAGAGACAGCGCCCGGGATAGAAAGACAGTATAGGGGGTAGAGAGAGTACAGAGGAATAAAGAGAGTACAGGGGATAGCGAGAGAGAGGACAGAGGATAGAGAGGGAGTACTGGGGATAGAGGGAGAGGAGGCAGGCGATAGAGAGAGAGAACTGGTAATAGAGAGAGTATACAGGGAATAAAGAGTGCATACAGGGGATACAGTGAGAGTACAGGGGATGAAGGGAGAGAACAGAGGATAGGGAGAGAGTACAGGTGATAGAAAGAGGGTATAGGGATAGAGAGATAGTCCAGGGGATAGAAAGAGAGAGTACAGGGATAGACAGATAATACAGGGGATAAAGAGAGAGAGGGAAGAGGATGGAGACATCCTGTAGGGAATGGAAACTGTGCAGAAGATAGAGAGAGAGTGCAATGGATAGAGAGAGCGTACAGGGGATGGAGAGAGAATGCAGAGGATGGAGAGAGAGGACAGGGGATACAGAGAGAGTACAGGGATATAGAAAGAGTGCAGGGGGTTCAGAAAGCCTACAGGGAATAGTGAGATAGTACAGGGGACAGAGAAAGTACATGGGATAGAGACAGTGCAGGGGATAGAGAGAGAGTACAGGGATAGAGAGAGGGTCCAGGGGATGGAGAGAAAGTACAGGCACTAGAGAGAGAGAGTACAGGTGAAAGAGGGAGAGTATAAGTGATGGAGAGAGAGAGAGAATATTGGTGATAGAGAATACAGGTGATAGAGCAAGAGTACAGGGATTGACAGAGAGTGCAGGGGATAGAGAAAGCATACAGGAGATAGAGTGAGCATACAGGGGATGGAGAGAGAGTACAGGGGATAGAGAGGGAGTATGGGGATAGAGAGAGAATGCAGGGGATTGAGAATGCCTACAGGGAATAGAGAGATAGTACAATGCAAACAGTAAGAGTACCAGGATGGAGAGAGAGTATAGGTGATAGAGAGAGAGTACAGGGATTGAGAGAGAGAATGCAGGGGATAGAGGGAGAGTACAGGAGATAGAGAGAGAGTACAGAGGATAGAGAGAGAATACAGGTGATAGAGAGAGAGAGACTATGGGGAGAGAGAGAGAGCATAAGAGATAGAGAGAGCATACAGGTGATAGGGGGAGACTGCCAAGGATAGAGAAAGAGTAGAGGGAAAGCATAGAATGAGTACAGGTGATAGAGAATACAGGGGATAGAGTGAGAGAATACAGGTGATAGAGAGGGGCTACAGGGATAGAGAGAATGTGCAGGAGATAGATAGAGTACAGACGGAATAGAGAGAGCATACAGGGGATAGAGGGAGAGTAAAGGTGATGGAGACATTGTGCACAGAATAGAGACTGTGCAGAAGATAGAGAAAGTGTGCAGAGGACTAAGAGAGAGTACGGGGATAGAGAGAGAGCACAGGTGATATGGAGAGAGTGCCAAGGAGAAAGAAAGACTACAGTGAAACGATAAAAAGAGTACAGGTGATAGAGAGTACAAGGGATAGAGAGAGAGTTCAGGGGGTAGAGAGAGGGTACAGAAATAGAGAGAGCTTACAGGAGATGGAGCAAGTGTAGAGGGAATAGAGGGACCATACAGGGGATGGAGAGAGTGTACAGGTGATAGGGAGGGGGTACAGGGATAGAGAGAGAGTGCAGGAGATAGAGAGAGAGAGTACAGGTGATTGAGAGAGAGAGTACAGCTGATAGAGAGAGAGTACAGGAATAGAGAGGGCATACAGGAGATAGTGAGAGTGTAGAGGGAATAGAGAGAGCGGAAAGCGGATAGAGAGAGAGCGCAGGAGATAGAGTGAATGTACAGGGTATAGAGAGAGCATACAGGGCATAGAGAGAGAGAGAATGTGATGGAGACATTGTGCACAGAATAGAGACTGTGCAAAAGATAGAGACAGTGTGTAGTGGAGAGAGAGAATTCAGGTGATATAGAGAGAGTACAGGGATAGGGAGACAGAGTACAGGGGATAGAGAGTACAATGGATAGAGAAAGAGTACAGGTGATAGGGAGAGAGTGCCAAGGATAGAGAAAGAGTACAGTGAAAGGATAGGAAGAGTACAAGTGATAGAGAGTGCAAGGGATAGAGAGGGAGTACATGGGATAGCGAAAGAGATTTCAGGTGATAGAAAAAGGGTACAGGGATAGAGAGAGAGTTCAGGAGATAGAGTGTAGCGGGAATAGAGGGAGCATACAGGGGATAGAGGGAGAGTGCAGGTGATAAAGAGGGGGGCATGGGGATAGAGAGAGAGTGCAGGAGATAGAGAATATAGGAATAGAGAGAAAATATAGGGGATAGAGAGGGAGAGTGAAGAGGTTGGGGGCACTTTGCAGGCAACAGAAACTGTGCAGAAGATAGAGAGTGCGAGCAGCAGGTAGGGAGAGAGGGTGCAGAGGATAGAGTGAGTGTATAGGTGATAGAGGGAGAGTACAGAGATAGAGAGAGTACAGGAATAGAGATAGAGTATAGGAGATAGAGATAGAGTACAGGGGATAGAGAGAGAATACAGATGTTAGAGGGAGAGTACACATGATACAGAGAGAATACAGGTGATAAAGAGGGAGTACTGTTGATAGAGAGAATACGGAGGATAGAGAGAGAGTGCAGGTGATGGCGACATTGTTCAGGGAATAGAGAATTGGAGAAAATAGAGAGTGTGCAATGGATAGTAAGAGAGTACAGGGGAAAGAGAGAGAGTACAGTGCTGAGATAGAGAGTACAGGGACAGAGAGAGAGTGCAGGAGATAGAGAGAGTGTACAGGGAATAGAAAGTGCATACAAGGGAGAGATTGAGAGTGCAGGGGATGGTGGAGAGGACAGAGGATAGGGAAAGAGTACAAGTGATAGAGAGAGGGTATTGGGATATTGAGAGCAGACAGAGGATAGAGAGATAGTCCAGGGGATAGAGAGAGTACAGGGATAGATAGAGAATACAGGGGATAGAGAGAAAGTGAAGAGGATGGAGACATCATGCAGGGAATGGAGAATGTGCAGAAGATAGAGAGAGTGTGCAGTGGATAGAGAGAGTACAGAGGATAGAGTGATGGTACAGGGATCGAGAAAGAGTACAGAGGATGGAGGAAGAGAACAAGGATGGAGAAACAGTATAGATGATAGAGGAAGAGTACAAGTGATAGAGAGAGAGTATAGGTGATAGAGAAGAGTACAGGTCATAGAGAGAGAGTACTGGGATTGAGAGAGACTGCAGGGGATAGAGAGAGCATATAGGTGATCGAGTGAGCATACAGGGGATGGAGAGAATACAGGGGATGGTGATTGAGTACAGGGGATGGAGACAGCATATGGGGATATAGAGAGAGTGCAGGGGATTGAGAAAGTCTTCTGGGAATGGAGAGAGAGTACAGGGGACAGAGTAAGAGTACAGGAATGGAGGGAGAGTATGAGGTGTACAGAGAGAGTACAGGGGATAGAGAGAGAGTACGGGTGGAGAGAGAGAAAGTGCAGGGGGGAGAAAGAGTACAGGTGACAGAGGGAGAGTACAAGTGATAGAGAGAGAGTACAGGGGACGGAGGGAGAGTACAGGTGATAGAGAAGAGTACAGGTGATAGAGAGAGAGTACAGCGATTGAGAGTGAGTGCAGGGGATAGTGAGAGCATACATCAGATAGAGTGAGCATACGGGGATAGAGAGAGAAAATACAGGGGATGGAGAGACAGTACAGGGGATAGAATGAGAGTATAGTGATTGAAAGAGAGTGCAGGGGATTGAGAGAGTGTATAGATGATAGAGTGAGGATACAGGGGATAGAGAGAGAATACAGGGGATGGAGAGAGAGTACAGGGATGGAGAGCGTGTATGGGGATAGAGAGAGAGTGCAGGGGATTGAGAGCTTACAAGGAAGAGAGAGAAAGTACAGGGGATAGAGTAAGTGTACAGGGATGGAGAGAGATTATGAAGGATAGAGAAAGAGTACAGGGATAGAGTGAGAGTACAGGGGTGGAGAGAGAGAGTACAGGGGATAAAGAGAGATTACAGGTGATAGAGGGAGAGTACAAGTGATAGAGAGAGAGAATACAGATGATAGAGAGAGAGTGCAGCTGATAGGGAGAGAGTACAGGGATTGAGAGAGAATGCAGGGGATAGTGGGAGCATAGAGGGTATAGAGGGAGCATACAGGGGATAGAGAGATAATACAGGTGATGGAGAGAGAGTACAGGGATAGGGAGAGAGAGAGTACAGGTGATAGAGCGAGTGCAGGGATTGAGAGAGAGTGCATGGGATAGAGAGAGTGTATAGATGATAGAGTGAGGATACAGGAGATAGAGAGAAAATATAGGGGATGGAGAGAGAGTACAGGGAACGGAGAGTGTGCATGGGGATAGGGAGACAGTGCAGGGGATTGAGATCGTGTGTGGGGATAGGGAGAGAGTGCAGAGGATAGAGAGAGTACAGGTATTGAGAAATAATGCATGGGATAGAGAGAGCGTAAAGGGGATAGAGTGAGCATACAAGGATTAGAGAGGGAATACAAGGGATGGAGAGAGGGTAAAGGGGATAGAGAGAGTATGGGGTTAGAGAGAGAGTGCAGGAGATTGAGAGAACCTACAGGGAATAGAGAGATAATACAGTGGATAGAGTAAGAGTACAGGGCTGGAGAGGGAGTACAGGGGATGGAGAGACAGTACAGGGGATAGAGAGAGATTACAGGGGATAGAGAGAGTACAGGGGATCAAGAGAGAGTACAGAGGATGGAGACGTAGTACAAATGATAGAGAGAGAGAATACAGGTAATAGGGAGAGAATACAGGTGATGGAGAGAGATTACAGGTGATAGAGAGAGAGTACAGGAGATAGAGAAGGGGTACAAGGGATAGAGTGAGCCTACAAAGGATAGCGAAAGTACAGGGGATAGAGAGAGAGTAAAGGGGATAGAGAGAGTCAGGTGATAGAGAGTGCACAGAGGATAGTGAGAGAGTACAGAGGATGGAGAGGTAGTACAAGTGATAGAGAAAGAGAATACAGGGATTGAGACAGAGTGCATTGGGTAGAGAGAGTGTACAGGGGATAGAGTGAGCATACAGGGGATAGGGAGAGAATAGGTGATGGAGAGGGAGTACAGGGGATAGAGAGAGGCTGCAGGAGATTGAGAGAGTGCATGGGGATCCAGAGAGAGTGCATGGGATTGAGAGAGCCCACAGGGAATAGAGAGATAGTACAGGGGATAGACAGAGCCTACTTGGAATAGAGAGGTAGTGCAGGGGATAGGGTAAGAGTACAAGGATGGAGAGAGAGTATGGGGGATAGAGAGAGAGTACAGGGAATAGAGGATACAGGGGATAGAGAGAGAGTGAGTGATAGAGGGAGAGTACAAGTGATACAGAGAGTATAGGTGATAGAGAGAGAGCAGAGCAATTGAGAGTGAGTGCAGGGGATGGTGAGAGCATACATCAGATAGAGTGAGCATACAGGGGATAGAGAGAGAGAATACAGGGGATGGAGACAGAGTAAATGGGATACAGAGTGAGTGTGGGGATAGAGAAACAGTGCAGGGGATTGAGAGAGAGAGTGTGGGGATAGAGAGAAAGTGCAGGAGATTGAGAGAGCCTACAGGGAATCGAGAGATAGTACAGTGAATAGAGTAAGAGTACAGGGATGGAGAGAGAGTACAAGGGGTAGAGAGAGAGTACCGGGGTAGAGAGAGAGAGTACAGGGGATGGAGAGAGAGTACAGGAGATAGAGGGAGAGTACAAATGATAGAGAGAAAGAATACAGGTGATAGACAGTACAGGGGATAGGGAGATTGCAGGGGATAGGGAGAGAGTACAGATGATAGAGAGAGAGTACATGGGATAGAGAGAGAGAGTACAGTGGATGGAGAGATAGTAGGGAGGCAGAGAGAGAATCCAGGTGATAGAGAGAGAGTACAGGTGATAGAGAGAGAGTACAAGTGATAGAGAGTAAAGGGATTGAGAGAGTGCAGGGGATAGACTGAGCATGCAGGCGATAGAGAGAGAATACAGGCAATGAAGAGGGAGTACAGGGGATAGAGAGAGCCTACAGGGAATAAAGAGATAATGCAGGGGAAAGGGTAAGCATGTAGGGATGGTGAGAGAGTTCAAGGGATAGAGAGAGAGAGAGAGTACAGGGGATAGAGAGAGTACAGGGGATAGAGGGTACAAGGGATAGAGAAAATACATCAGATAGAGAGTACCGTGGATAGAGAGTACAGATGATAGAGTACAAGTTATAAAGAGAGAGTACAAGTTATAGAGAGAAAGATTACTGGTGATAGAGAGAGAATACAGGTGATAGAGAGAGAGAGTACAGGTGATAGAGAATACAAGTGATAGAGAGAGAGAGTACAGGGATTGACAGAGAGTGCAGGTGATAGAGAGAGCATACAAGGGATAGAGTGAGCATACAGGGGGTAGAGAGAGAATAGAGGGGATGGAGAGTACAGGGATTAGAGAGAGAGTATGGAGATAGAAAGAGAGAGAGAGTGCAGGGGATTGAGAGACAGAATGGGGATAGAGAGAGAGTGCAGACAATTGAGAGAGTCTGCAGGGATTAGAGAGATAGTACAGCAGATAGAGTAAGAGTATGAGGGATAGAGAGACAGTACAGGGATAAAGAGAGAGTACAGGGGGTGGAGAGAGAGTACAGGGGATAAAGAGAGATTACAGGTGATAGAGGGAGAGTACAAGTGATAGAGAATACAGGTGATATAGAGTACAGGTGATAGAGAGAGAGTACAGGGATTGAGAAAGCGTATAGTGGATAGAGAGACCCTACAGGGGATAGAGAGAGTACAGGGGATAGAAGAAAGCACAGGGATAGTGAGAGAGTACAGTGGATGGAGGTAGAGAGGAAATCCAGGTGATAGAGAGAAAGTACAGGTGATGGAGAGAGAGTACAGGGATTGAGAGAGAATACAGGGGATAGAGAGAGAGTACAGGAATTGAAGGAGAGTGCATGGGATAGAGAGAGCATACAGAGGATGGGCAGGGGATGGAGAGAGAATACAGGGGATGGAGAGAGTGTACAGGGGATAGAAAGTATGGGGATAGAGAGAGAGTGCAGGGGATTGAGAGAGCCTACAGGAAATAGTGAGATAGTACAGTGGATAGAGTAAGAGTACAGGGATGGAGAGTACGAGGGATAGAGAGAGTATGAGGGATAAAGAGAGAATACAGGTGATAGAGGGAGAGAATACAGGTGATATAGAGAGTAAATATGATAGAGAGAGAGTACAGGGATTGAGAGAGTGTACAGGGGATAGAGAGAGCCTACAGAGGATAGAGAGAGTACAGGGGAAAGAGAGAGAGAGTACAGAGGATAGAGAGAGTCGGGTGATAGAGAGAAAGTGTGGGGTAAAGAGAGTACAGGGATAGAGAGAGAGTACAGAGGATAAAGAGAGTACGGGGATAGAGAGAGAGTACAGGGTATGGAGACATTGTTCAGGGAATTGAGACTGCAGTAGATAGAAAAAATGTACAGCGGATAGAGAGAGTACAGAGGATAAAAAGAGCGCACAGAGGATAGAAAGAGAGTACAGTGGATAGAGGGTACAGGGGATATAGAGAGGGAGAGTACAGGGACAGGGAGATAGTACAGGGGAAAGAGAGAAATTACAGGTGATAGAGAGAGAGTACAGGTGATAGAGAGAGTTCAGGTGATAGAGAGAGCATACAAGGGATAGAGTGAGCATACAGGGGATAGAGAGAGAACACAGGGGATGGAGAGAGAGTATGGGGATAGAAAGAGAGTACAGAGATAGGGAGAGAGTACAGAGGGTGGAGAGAGAGAGTGCAGGGGATAAAGAGAAATTACAGGTGATAGAGGGAGAATGCAAGTGATAGGGAGAATACAGATGATAGAAAGAGACAGTACAGGTGATATAAAGAGAGTATAGGGATTGAGAGAGCATACAGGGGATAGAGAGAACTTACAGGGGATAGAGAGAGTACAGGGGAAAGAAAGAGAGTACAGGGGATAGAGAGAGTCTGGTGATAGAGAGAGAGTGCAGGGGAAAGAGAGAGAGAGTACAGGGATAGAAAGAGAGTACAAGGGATGGAGACATTGTTCAGAGAATTGAGACTGTGCAGTAGATAAAGTTTACAGCAGATAGAGAGAGAGTACAGAGGATAGAAACAGAGTACAGTGGATAAAGGGTACAGGGGATAGAGAAAAATAGAAAAATAGAGTACAGGGACAGGAAATAGTACAGGGGATAGAGAGAGAATGCAAGTGAGAGACAGAGAGGATACAGGGGATAGAAAGAGATTTCAGGGTTTGGAGAGAGTATACTCATGATAAAGAGTGTGTGCAGAGGATAGAGAGAGAGTACGGAGGATAGAGAGTGTGCAGATGATAGAGAGAGGGTATGGGGGTAGACAGTGAGTGCTTCAGATTGAGAGAGTGCAGGGGATAGAGCAAGAGTTTAGAGGATTCAGAGTGATTACATAGGATAGAGACAGTGCTTGGGATAGAGGGACAGTACAGGGGATAGAGAGGTGATAGACATAGAGTCCAGGAGATAGAGAAAATACAGGGGATAGAGAGAGAGTACAGGTGATAGAGGAAGAGTACAGATGATGAAGAGAGAATACAGTGGATAAAGAGAGAGAGTATTGGTGATAGAGAGAGAGCATACAGAGGATATAGAGACAGTGCACATGATGGAGACATTGTTTTGGGAGTAGAGGCTTTGCAAAAATAGAGAGAATGCTCAGTGGATTGAGAGAGAGTACAGAGGATATAGCGAGTGTGCAGATGATAGAGAAAGTATATAGAGGGTAGAGAGGGAGTGCATCAGATCGAGAGAGAGTGAATGCATGGGACAGAGCGAGCGTTCAGAGGATGCAGAGTGATTATGTAAGATGGAAACAGTGCTTGGGATAGAGATACTGTATAGGGGATAGAGAGAGAGTGCAGGCGATAGTGTAACAGTGCAGGGGATACAGAGTGCAGGGGATAGAGTACAGGAGATAGTGTTCAGGGGATACAGGATGGAAATATTAATGTAGGAACAAGAGTGGACATTTGGTTACTCAACTCTGCTTTTCCCTTCAATGAGATACTGACTAGCCTACATAAACGTAGCCTAATAAGTGAAGGGGGCACTTATTAGAGTGCATATCTCCACCACACTGTGCTAACTCAATGTTCTTACAGTTACACAACTCTTCCTTGGGTTTTTCCAAGCATAGTTAATGTTCTGTAACCACAAAGCTGAAAATGGAAATATTTTAAATCCAAGCTTCCATCTCACTGAGGAGGCTTAAATCAATCCACATCCTACAACCTGCTCTGAAAACTCTGCTCGCATTTTAACAGCCGAGACAATCCATAACATTCTAAAACAATTAAAAACATTCTAAAGCAAACAACCCACAACATTCTAGAAAAGTCAATTCACCCAATCTCCCAATGTTAAACGATTCCTACAGAAAGAAATTCTAGGGTCTGGATCAAGATCTGAATCTTCACCAAAAACTAATCAGTTCCTTTTTTAAAATTCTTTCATGGGATGTGGGCATTGCTGGCTAGGTCAAAATGAATTGCCCATCTCTAATTGCCCTTGAGAAGGTTGTGCTGCCTTCTTGAACCGCTGCAGTCCATGTGGTGTAGGTACACCCACAGTGCTGCTAGGGAGGGCGTTCCAGGATTTTGACCCAGCGACAGTGAAGGAACAGCCTCTGAACTCACTGGTGGCTGATCTGTCTGTGGTGTCAACTCTACTTTCCTGCCTGTCCCCATGACCCTGATTCCCTCGTAGATCAATTGTCTGTCTAGCTCAGCCTCAAATATATTCAATGCTCGCTGGATTTCCAAAGGTTAATTTTCTAATGAGGTCAATAATTATTTATTTGATTGCAAGAGTTTCAACTTTAGTTAACAGTCTCTTCAGGCAGGCTTTCTCAAATCCCCTCTGGAAGTTCATATAAATAACATCTAGAGACATTCCTGTCACCTCTTTAAAATGTTCACTCAGATTGGTCCTGCGTGACCTAACCTTTCCATGCTGGCTCTCTCTGATCTAATGAAAACTCTCACACTGTTCATTCATCCTTTCCTTAACTCTCGCCTTGGTGATATTAGGCTAACTGGTCTGCTTCCCCTCCCAAACATTTCTGGGAATGATATGGACAATTTTCCAGTCTGATGGAACCTTCTTGAATTGAAAGCACTTTGGAAGATTTTATTCAGGGCATCTACAGAGTTCTTATTGACTACCTTTGAACTCCCATGGTAGAAACCATCGAGTGCTGAGGATTTATCAGTCTTTCGTGATATTATTCTCCTCATTGCTGTCATTTTGCAAATGTTAAATTTGGAGAACACAAGAAATCGGTGGAGTGGACCATTTGGTCCATCGAGCCTGCTTCGTCATTCAATATGATCATGTTTTGGGCTTTGGCTCCATTTGCCCGCTCACTCCCCATATCCTTTAATTCCCGGAGAGACCAAAAATCCGCCTATCCCAGCTTTAGATGTATTGAGCGTTGGAGAATCCAGAGCCCTCTGGGGTAGATTCACAACCCATTGAGTTAAGTAATTTCCCCTCCTCTCAGTCCTAAATGATTGTCCCCTTGTCCTGAGACTGTATCCCCGTGTTTTAGATTCCCCCGACTTGCGTAAACGATCTCGCAGTGCCCATCCTGCCAAGCCCCTTCAGAGCTCTGTATATTTCACTGAGATCACCTCTCATTCTTCGAAGCTCCATAAAGGGCTAATTTACTCAGCCTCTCATGCAGGGTGATTAACTGTATGATATTTTAAGGGATTGCCCCTTATTTTGACTGTTTTCCTGGCTTGCCTTTTTTCTTCTGAACACCACCAGGGGAGTTATGGTCACCAGTGCTTCCCCAACCCTGTCCCTCGCCCCAAGGCTGAAGTTTTGCTTATTTTAATTTGGAAGAGTTGGTCATAACCCCCACCTCTCAGCATAGTTCTTGTCCCCCTCATCCCAGGGACCAATCCAATGCACCTTGGCTGTCCCGCCTCCAATGCAAGTATATCCTCTCTTTAAATATGGGGGGTCTTCCTCTTCGGGGTCTGAGATTGGAGATGGGGGCAGAAGTTGGAGTGATTTCCTCTGGGGGAGTTGGCAGGCCACGCGTGATCTTGTGCTGGTCAGCTCATCACGTAAACGTCCATGCGGTGCACAGCGAATCCCGTGGCAGGGGTAGGCAGCGAGTTACCGTTTCCACCATTACCTCGTGGGGATCAAAGGTCCAGATGCCATAGTTAAATGGCTCTCTCACAGCCACTGCAGGCCAAGAGCTCCAGACTGGCAATCATTCAACACTGAATGACAGTGTCCCAGAAAAGAAAGCAACGTGTGGCCCCACGTTTCAGCAATTCCTTCCTGGAGCCTCTCCTCCAGGCCACATGGGAAAGGAGGGAGGTGTTGTTTCCCCCAGCTGACCCTGGCGGTCTGGGCAGGGGGATCTTAGCGGTGGCCCGCACTGTGGGGCGCAGCACAGAAAGACCTAGCAGTGTCAGAAGGGGTGACTGATCTGCTGCACTCCGCCAGGGTAAGTGGCACCATCCACTCTGCTAAGGTTGTACAACAGGAGTTTGGGTGACAGCGCTCACCAGCAGATGGGACATGTGCACTCAATGTGTGCTAACCACTTCATGCTCTCAATCTTCTATCAGTTGTCGAACATCCTGCTTATTGATCACTGACTGGGGAGGGCTCAGCAGCTGCCACAGGCATGCATGCTCCCAAACTGCTTACATAACCATCACTCAATTCCTTTGTCTTTCTGCAGGAGAAGAACAGCCACAAACAAGTGGAAGCAACTCCCAGTCCGGAGGCAGAATCCTGGACATTCACATCCTTTCAAAAGGCAGGTCGCTGGGATAGCCATGGAGGAGCAGGACCGTGCCTGTACTGAGGGGGAGAGAGACTCCCCCAGGGAGACAGTGGGGGTGCCTCCAATCTGCAGTTGTCAGCTGTGTCCATGGAGCAAGAGATTGCTTTAATTAAGGAGCCTGTTTTATCAAACGCTAAATCTCTCTTTTCTCTATTCCAGGTAGCAGCAAGAAAAGGAGCAGGCCAATGTGGGAAACCAGCCACAGCTCTGAGTCCAACCCCACCTCTGAGGAGGATGCCTCAGGATCCTCGGAGGATGCACCATCACAGCATTCACCAGCGCAGGTACACTCACCTTGGTGGGTTCACATTCTAGTGTAGACTCAGCGTCACAATCTGGAGGGCAGATCACTGACACAGGAAGACACAGGAATGGCAGCCAAGGTCTCTGACACTTGGAGGAGGACTGCTGGAGACCAGGCCCCTGCTCAGCCCCAGGCAGATCACAAGCCTCTGGGCTCAGCTATAAGAGACTTGATGGAAATGCAGAGACAGGCAGAGGAACATCAGACCTTTAGGCCTCAGGCTGCCAGGCGACGCTGGCCAAAGTCCTCACACACAACAGAGCATAGCAGTCAGCAGCTTGCCTCCACCTCAGCTGTGGGTGTTGGAGACATTTATGTTTTGTTATCAGGTTCATTTTGTCCAGCAAGCGCTAGCTGCACCCTTGATATTAACACATTAGTTGGTGCTTGAAACAATATAGGCAGAGAGACCGATTAACTGAACAAACACTGGTGGTTTATTGGGACTAAGAACAGGACACCAACACCATGTGTGCTTCTTCAATCACCTCCAGCTCCAGACTTCCTGTTACCCAAGAAACCCACGCTGTGTAGTGATTGGTCAATACAGTCACATGGACAACTGACTACATTCTCTTAAAGGTACATAGCAATCCACTTTACCACATCCCTCCCCTTTTACTTGAAAGTACAATTGACAATCTTCACAACATCTCGATTATTTACATGATTAACTATTTACAAATCAAGTCTCTAGGCGGCTTCCTCGGACATGTTGAGCGTCGCAGCTCAACAGCCTCGGCTGGTTTCTCCAAGACCCCCTCCTCAGGGGTCAGCTGTCCACCAGGCTCCTCGGTGGAAGTGGGTAAGTTTGTGTCTTCGACCCTCTCGGGTCCAACAGGCCCCACTGGTACTTCCAAATCCTGTGACATTTCTTCCACATGCGGCACAGACTCAAATGCAAATGATGATGGCCTTTCTTCTAGTGGGACTGTCGCTCTTCTCCAGAGATGATCCACATGTTGTCTAATTATTCAGCCATTTCCTGACACTTTATAGGAGAGAGGTCCTGTCCCGGCACTCGCTTCACCCAATAGCCAATAGGGCCCATCTCCAAAGTTCTTTGCGAGAATTGTGTCTCCCACCGTGAAATTTCTTTCATAATTATGGCCATCATGTCTGGTCTTCTGAGCCTCTTGGCTTTTCTCCACCCTCCCCGGTAAACTCAGTCTGATAAGAGGTAGACGGGTGCGGAGACATCTCCTCATTAGTAATTTAGCGGGGCAATACCGGTGATCGTGTGCGGCGCTGTCTGGTATGTGAACAGGAACCGTGACAATCTGGTGCTGATGGAGTCCCTGTCCAGCTTTTTCATCCCGGACTTAAAAGTTTGGACCGCCCTCTCAGCCAAACCGTTAGAGGCGGGGTGGGTAAGATGAGGTTTTGATATGAGTTAATCTGTTTAGGGTTATAAGCCTGTGGGACTCCCCACTGGTAACTGCAGTGCCGTTGTCAGACACGAGCACCTCTGCTAACGTGTGCACTGCAAAACTCTGTCGCAAACAGTGGCAGCAGACGTGGGTGACCGGACTTCATAGACATCTATCCACTTGGAGTGGGCATCTATTCCTAAAAGGAAAATCGTGCCCAAGAAAGGCCCCAGGTAGTCGATGTGGAGGCATATCCATGGCCGCCTGGCCATTCCCGAGGGTGCAATGGAGCTAAGGGGGTAGCTTTTGTTCCTGCTGGCACTGAAGACAACTTTTGACTAGAGTTTCGATGCCTGCGTCCATCCCTGGCCACCACAAGTAGCTGCACACGAGCATCTTCATCCTACTAATGCCAGGGTAAGCGTTATGTAATTCGACCTTCACCCTCTTGGGGACACGATAACCCTTTCTCCCCAGAGCAATTTGCTGTCCTAGCAGGTGAGTTCATGTCTGCGATTGAAATAAGGCTTCATGTCACCAGACCTTGGCTCGCCTGACCATCCATTCAAGACCTCCTCCCAGACGCGAGATAAAAGTGGATCTCAGCTTGTCCACTCACGGATTTGTTTGGCCAGGGCAAGGGAGGAATTCAAACATTTAGCGCTAAGACAAGTTCCTGGGGAATTGGAACTTTCATGTTGTTATCTGGCAGGTGGAGGCGGCTCAGAGCGTCAGCATGTGTGATCTGGCTTCCCGATCGGTGAATAAAAGTGTATTCGTAAGCAGCCAATATTAGTGCCCACCTCTGGGTGTGAGCAGATGCAATGGGGTGGGTATCGCCTTATCCTCTCCAGATAATCCCAGCAGAGGTTTGTGGTCGGATATAATGTGAAAATGGCGACCGTGAGGTACTGATGGAAATTCCGAACACCAGACAGAACAGACAAACCCTCCCTCTCAACTTAAGAATATTGTCACTCTGCAACACTGAGCGTGCGAGATGTATAACCAATGGGTCATTCAGAGCCATCCGCCATCCGATGTGAAAGTACAGCCCCTACTCCATAAGGCTACAATTTCGAAGTTGCATCACAGCCTATGTTCATCTTGCTGACTTTGTGGCACTAGCAGAGTTCCTGTCACAGTGCTCAGCATTGAGGCAACTCCAGTCTGGGCACTCGAATTCTGCCAAACCGGTGGGTTTTTGTTTCGCTTCTCGTGTGAAACTATCCAGAATTGACATTTTATAAAGGGATGAGTCGCAAGTTAAAATCAATTCTTTCTCTGGGATGAAGTGGACCAGTAGGGCTGATGATCTTAACAATTGCTTTACCTTCAGAAACACATCCTGGTGCGGAGCTTGCCAAATCCATTTATGTTTTTTTTTAAGCAATGTGTATAATGGAGCCAGTACGGTTGATAGGTTTGGGAGAATTCGCCCATAGTAGCTTATCATGCCTTTAGTTCTGTAGTGTTTCTCGGTCTTGACCTTTTCTTCACTGGGATGCAACCCCTGTGCATCGACCTTATGGCCCAAGTAAATGACCTCTTTGGCTTGGAAAAGACATTTTTCTCACTTCAAACCCACCTCCGCTTGTGAGAAGCGTTTCAGCACCTCCTCCAAATTAGCTGTGCTCTTTGTTGAAGAGTCATACAGACTCGAAACGTTAACTGTGTTCCTCTCCGCAGATGTTGTCAGACCTGCTGAGTTTTTCCAGGTATTTTTATTTTTGTTTTGGATTTCCAGTGTCTGCAGTTATTTGCTTTTAGCTAAGTGTTCTTGATCAGTTTGTCCAGTGACTAAGGCATCATCCAGATAAACCACAACATGGGGCAGGCCCTGAAGCAGATTTTCCCTGGTACACTGGAAAATAGCATAGGCCAATGAGACCCCAAAGGGTAGTTGAGTATATTGTTAGAATCCTAGATGTGTATTGATGGTCACGAATTCCCTGGAGCCTTCTTCCAACTCTACCTGCTGGTAGATGCGGCTCATATCGAGTTTTGAATATGTGATGCCCCCTGCCAATTTCAAATTTAATTCGTCAGTCTTCAATTTAGGGTGTCTATCAAGTTTGTCCACTCTGTTTACAGTTAACTTATAGTCACCGCATAAACGAACAGATTGGTCTAGCTTCAGTACGAGTACTGTGGGTGCTACCCACTCAGAAAATTGCACCGGTTGTAAGATACCCAACTTTTCCAGCCTGTTTATTTCAGTCTCAACCTTGTCCCATAGAGGATAAGGGACTGGTGTGGCTCTGATAAATCTGGGCGTTGCGTTAGGGTCTACGTGGATTTTGGCTTGTAGCCCACGAATCCTTCTTAGCTCGTCACTGAAAATGGAAGTATACTTTTGTAACAATTCCTGTAAGTTTCTCATTCTGATTTGAAAAATCTCAGACCCTTGCAATTTAATCTTTTTGAGTTGTTGCAACCAATTAAACTGGGGTCTGCCCCAGCTACTACTATAAGGAGCAAATTTGCAGACTGATCCCCATACTGCACCAGGACTGGACATATCCCTTTCACTCTTATTCTTTGGCCTGCACATGTTTTTAATTTAGTGCCCGATTCTTCCAAGCTTAAAGGATGGACTCCTTCATTCAAGTGTCTGAATGTATTTTCTCTATGACAGACATTGATGCCCCAGTATTGACCTCCATCTTGATGGGTTGTTCATTGACTCTGATGGCTACCTGGATTGGCTCAGTTCTACCCACTTTCCGGTTGTGTAATGAATAGATGTCAGATTCTGTTTCCTCTGGTACTTTAACAAGACAGATTTCGCGATTCCTACCCTTGTTTTAAAAATGCTGTCTCAGTCTATCTTTACAGTGCCAAATTTTGTGAAAAAGCATTCGATATTTCTGAACTGTCGATCACCTGCAGGCTACCTGGTTGCATTTCTCTCATTAATGTTATGGGTTTTCACTGTGGTTCTGCTGTTCTTCAATGGTCTGTACATAGTGGGCGTTCCCGGTTTCTACAGAGTCTGACATTTCTGTGCCTTTTGTTACCGGCCCTTCCTGCCCTACAAGATGGACATTTTGTGTATCTTTTATTGCTCCCAAGTCTCTAACAGCCTCTCCATGGCTGCTGCCAATTGTAATACAAAAACAGAATTACCTGGAAAAACTCAGCAGGTCTGGCAGCATCGGCGGAGAAGAAAAGAGTTGACGTTTCGAGTCCTCATGACCCTTCGCTTCTGTCGAAGGGTCATGAGGACTCGAAACGTCAACTCTTTTCTTCTCCGCCGATGCTGCCAGACCTGCTGAGTTTTTCCAGGTAATTCTGTTTTTGTTTTGGATTTCCAGCATCCGCAGTTTTTTTGTTTTTAGCCAAATGTAATACCTGACTGAAGTCTAGATTATACTGAGATAGCAATCGCTTTTGAATAGCATCGTCCCCGATTCCGCACATCAATCGGTCTCTCCACATGTCATTAATTGAAGGTCTGAACTCACAGTACTCCATTAATTCCTTTAAGGCAGCTACATGGCCAGTGATTGTCTCTCCTGGAAGCCTATTTCTTGGATTGAATTTAAAACTCTGCACAGTGACTGAGGGCTTTGCCTTCAGGTGGTTTTTTACAATGTTTACTAACTCATCGAAAGTCTTCATATCGGGGGTGTGAGGTGATGTGAGGCTGCGGATCAGCCCATGCGTTTTGCTCCCACATGTGGACAAAAGAATCGCTCCCTTCTTGTCCCCCCAATGATGTCGTTGGTGGCAAAGAAAAAAGCTAAGTATTCGACATAATGAGACCAGTCATTGGAAACAGGGTATGCCTCTCATACGGACTCGAAACGTTAACTTTTCTCTCCACAGACACTGTCAGACCTGCTGAGTTTTTCCAGCATTTTCTGTTTTTGTTTCAGATTTCGGCAACATTTTGCTTTTATTTCAGCAAGTCACGTAGCTGGCTCACTGCGGCTTTCTTGACTACCGACAATGGATCTGGTTTATCCTCATCACCGGTTTTATGTTTTCAGGTTCACTTTGTCCGGTGAACACTAGCTGTGCCCTTGATATTAACACGTTAGTTGGTGCTTGAAATAATATAGGCAGAGAGACTAATTAACTGAACAAACATGGGTGGTTTATTGGGACTAAGAACAGAACACTAACATCATGTGTGCTTCTTCAATCACCTCCAGCTCAAGACTTCCTGTTACCCAAGAAACCCGTGCTGTGTAGTGATTGGTCAATACAGTCACATGGACACCTAACTACATTCTCTTAAAGGTACATATCATTCCACTTTTACCACAGGAATAGACCTAGACTTTATCAGAAAAAGAAAGACAAAGAATTTTTGAAGCCACACAGGTGGTGCGGGTGTACAACCATTGCATACACTTTCAAAACTTATAAATATATTTTTACTTGTACAGTTTGGAAGTCTCCTGGATTCCATCTTGCTGCTAATTGCGTCAGTGGTCATGGGTATTTAAGGGCCCAGAATGTGGGCCTCCATCAGAGTCTGATATGAACTCCTACACTTCACAGAATATTAATGGCACAGAAGGAGGCCATTTGGCCCATCGTGTCTGCACCAGCTCTCCAAATAAGCATTATGACCTATTACCATTGCCCTGTCTTTTCCCTGTACATTGTTTCTATCCAAATAATCATCTAATGCCCTCTTAAATGCCTCGATTGAACCTGCCTCCACCACATTTCCAGGCAGCGCATTCCAAACTTGAACCACTCGCTGTGTGAAAAAGTTTTTCTCACATCACATTTGCTTCTTTTGCAAATCACTTTCAATCTGTGCCCTCTGGTTCTTGATCTTTTTATGAGTGGGAACAGCTTCTCCCTATCTACTCCGTCCAGCTCCCTCATGATTTTGAACATCTCTATCAACCTCCTCTTAGCCTTCTTCTCTCCAAGGAGAACAGTCCCAACCTCACCAATCTATCCGCATAGCTGAAGTTTCTCATCCCTGGAACCATTCTTGTAAACCTCTTCTGCACTCTCTCCAATGTGTTCACATCCTTCCTATAATGTGGCGCCCAGAACTGTACACAATAGTCCAGCTGAGCTCTAACCAGTGTTATAAATTCAGTGTAGCTTCCCTGCTCCCGTACTCTATGCCCCATTAATAAAGCCCAGGATACTATATGTTTTATTAACTGCTCTCTCTGTCTGTCCTGCCACCTTCAATGATCTATGCAATTATACACCCAAATGTTTCTGCTCCTGTACACCCTTCAAAATGTCATCCCTTATTTTATACTGTCTCTCCATGTTCTTCCTACCAAAATGCATCACCTCACACTTCTCCACATTGAACTTCATCTGCCACCTATCTGTCCACTCCACCAAGTTGTCTAGGTCCTTTTGAAGTTCTACACTGTTCTCCTCACAATTTACATCACTCCCAAGTTTCTCTTACGTTATCCACTTAATAATCCCACATGTACATGGTTAGGCACTGGCCATCATTAGTGTGTGTGCTGCCTGGGCATGCAGCATGTAATCCAATACTTGCAGCTCACCATGTCCTGACTTCTGAAAATGTAGCTCCTCTTGTTGTTGCCCTGATGTGAGATGTGGGAGGATGCAAGGAGGACTCAGGGGGAGTTAAATCTATTACGTGAGTGGCAAGGAACACTGTAGGTGCAGCTTCAGGGTTGAGAGGGTGAAGCTCCACACTGTCTCCTTAACAGTAGAAAACCAGAGGCTGCCCTACATGACTGGAGGAAGCTGTGGTGGGCACAACAAATCATTACTGGCCATCCTTGGTGATTGCTCATTTTGAGCTAACATGCAGGTGAAGGCTGCAAGTAAGGAGGCAATAGGCAAGTTATCCTTGACTGCAAGAGGGATTGAGTTTAGGATTAAAGAGGTGTGTGTGCATTTGACTGAAGCCTTTGTGAGACCTCACATGGAGATTTGTTTGGCCTGCTCGTCTCCTTATCAAGGGTTGCAATGGGCCTCTCATAAAGGGTTTGCAACCAAAGTGCATCGGACATTATTGAAGGACCAGGGTCTTAATCCATGAGGTGAGAGGAGTAGAAAGGGTCTGTGTGCTGGACCATACCGAGGACTGTGAGACTCTCCTGGCGAACCATCAGCAGCTCTAATAGGCCTCTGCAGGGTCCATGCAGGAAAGATTGGCCAGAGTGTCCACAATGACGGATCACAGTCTCACACTAACACTACGGCCATCTAGGACTGAGGCTTGTAGGAGTCTCTGCGCTTGAAGGGTCTGGACTGGTTGCATCTCAACAACCCATAGTGCCGGTGAGGCACTCTCAATGAGTGGAGTACAAAGTTAGCTCGAAATTTCTCGGCATGATAAAGATGTCAGGGGATATGGGTTTACAATGGGCGAGTGGTGATTGGGGAGCAGGAACACAATCTTCCCTGACCAATCTGTGTGGAGGAGTGATCTCGAGGGGCCAATGGTGTTCCCATGCTGCTCCTCCCTGTGGACCCATCTATCTGGTTCTGTCTGAAAGGCCAGGTCTGCCCCCCTCCCCCCACTGGGAGCAGGTGTGGGGCTGACATGAGTGCATCCCTGCCGAGATTAGATTTGAGATTGCTTCCAAGCTGCCATGCACATGGACTTTGTGACAGCGTGGGTAAAATCCCAATTCTACTTCCAGGTGCCCGAGGTCACAGGGGAATGGATCGCTGTGCAGATTCTAATGTGGGCATTTAGTGCCAGGGTACTGTATATCAGCACAGTTTGGCACATGTAAGGGACCAAACTACCAGCAGGGTGGATGTTCAATGGTACAATTTAATTCATCTGTCATAAATCAAGGTACATTCAAGCGAAGTATAATGTCTAAAACCAAGAAGGAGTTGGGGGTTTCCAATCAGCAGAGGATAAAAATCCAAGAAGTGAAGGAAATGTCTCAGCAGCTTACTCTGCCTGGAATCTCTTAGATATCAGATTGTCACTGGCCTGTCTGCCATGTCGTTCCCCTGCAATGATCTCTGCATGTGGCTCCTGGTCCTCGTCAGCACCATCACCCCCTCACCATCCTCATTGTCAGGGGAGACATCTCGCTCCTCCATGTCTCCCTCGGCCAAGAAACCCCCTCCTTGCACCGTTAGGTTGTGCAAAGAGAAGAGAAGAGAACAAAGAGAACAAAGAAAAGTACAAGACAGGAACAGGCCCTTCGGCCCTCCAAGCCTGTGCTGATCATATTGCCTGTCAAACTAAAACATTTTGCACTTCCGGGGTCCGTATCCCTCTATTCCCATCCTATTCATGTATTTGTCAAGCTGCCTTTTAAACACCACTATCGCACCTGCTTCCACCACCTCCTCTGGCAGCGAATTCCAGACACTCACTACCCTCTGCGTAAAAAACATGCCCCGCACATCACCTCTATAGTTTTCTCCTCTCACCTTAAATCTATGTCCCCTAGTAATTGACCCTTCCACCCTGGGAAAAAGCTTCTGACTATCTACTCTGTCCATGCCACTCATAATTTTGTAAACTTCTATCAAGTCGCCCCTCAATCTCTGTCACTCTAGTGAGAATAATCTGAGTTTCTCCAACCTCCCCTCATAGCTAATAACCTCCAGGTCAGGTAGCATCCTGGTAAACCTCCTCTGCACCCTCTCCAATGCGTCCATATCCTTCTGGTAATGTGGTGACCAGAATTCACGCAATATTCCAAGTGTGGCCTAACCAAGGTTCTATACAGCTGCAGCATGACTTCCCAGGTTTTATACTCAATACCCCTGCCAATGAAGGTAAGCATGCCATATGCCTTCCTGACTACCTTATCCACCTGCGTTGCCACTTTCACTGACCTGTGGACCTGTACACCCAGATCCCTCTGCCCATCGATGCACTTAAGGGTTCTGCCATTTAATGTGTAATTCCTGCCTGTATTAGACCTTCCAAAATGCATTACCTCGCATTTGTCTGGATTAAACTCCATCTGTCATTTCTCTGCTCAAGTCTCCAACTGATCTATATTCCGTTGTATCCTTTGAAAATCCTCTTCACTATCTGCAAACCCCTCTAACCTTAGTGTCATCTGCTAAACTTGCTAATTAGCCCAGTTACATTTTCCTCCAAATCATTTACGTATACTACAAACAGCAAAGGTCCCAGCACTGATCCCTGCGGAACACTACTAGTCACAGCTTTCCATTCAGAAAAGCACCCTTCCACTGCTACCCTCTATCTTCTATGACCAAGCCAATTCTGTATCCATCTTGCCAGCTCACCTCTGATCCTATGCGACTTTACCTTCTGTACCAGTCTGCCATGAGGGACCTTGTCAAAGGCCTTACTGAAATCCATGTAGATAACACCCACTACCCTTCCGTCATCGATCATCTTTCTCACTTCCTCGAAAAACTCAATCAAATTAGTGAGACACCACCTCCACTTCACAAAACCGTGCTGCTTCTCACTAATACGTCCATTTGCTTCCAAATGGTAGTAAATCCTGTCACGAAGAATCTTCTCCAATAATTTCCCTCCCACTGACGTAAGGCTCACTGGCCTGTAATTTCCTGGATTATCCCTGCTACCCTTCTTAAACAATGGAACAACATTGGCCATTCTCCAGTCCTCTGGGACCTCACCCGTAGCCCGTGAGGATACAAAGATTTCTGTCAATGCCCCAGCAATCTACTCTCTTGCCTCCCTCAGTTCTGTGGGGTAGATCCCATCTGGCCCTGGGGACTTATCCACCTTAATATTCTTCAAGATGCCTAACACCTCTTTTTTGATCTCAACATGATCCAGGCCATCTACCCATTCTTCTCTAGACAAATCGACTGCTAAGTCCTTCACTGTGGTGAATACTGATGAGAAGTATTCATTCAGTATCTCTCCCATTTCTTCCGGCTCCACACACAGATTCCTTATATATACACACAGAGTAGCAGACAATGATGGTCTGGGACACCCTCTGTGCTGAGTGCCCTTGTGGAGGCATGTGCTTCATTCTACCTCTCCTAGAGCACTGTGCAGACAGTGAACTGGCATCATCAGCCGGATCTTCTGGGGGTGTCCCTTGTCCCCAAGGAGCCAGCCTCGCAATCACTAAGGTCCTTCAAACACTTGGGAGTTGGTCAGAATGTAGGTGTCGTGAGAGCTTCCTGGGAATCGAGCACAAACATTCAGGATTTGTCTTCTGTGATCATATTTCAGCTGCACATTCAATGAGTGGGATCCTTTTCTACTGATGAATGTTGGCCTGAGTGAACGAGTTGCAGTAATCAATCTAGCCAATAAATTTCTTTCTGGTTTTCCTCCATCTCAGAGCTATCAAGCCAGTCCTAAGCCCTGTCTATGGTTTATATCTGGATATGGCATCCCCACCTCAGTCCTTCCAGATGAAGGACATCCTGGAGGACCAGAGATGAGTGTTCCTCCTGTCCATACATGATTGTGCATGGAGACATTGTCCTTTGGCTGGGGTGATAAGAGCCATGTGTGAGAACCCTCCCTCAGGTACTACTCAGCTTGCCTCCACTACCCTTGAGACTCTATCAAGAGACCATTGCCCTGGCAGCATAGAAAGACCAACCGCATGATCCCCTGTCAGCCATGACCATTCACCTGGGAGGGTGAAGGTTTGGCGAGTTGGCTGCCCTCCACCAGCTGTGCCCCTTGGAGTCATCCACCTCCCTCCCTGCCTCTGACTGCAGCCGATGACAAAAGGCACAGAATGAACAGCAGCTCCACACCTCGTTGGGATCGCCATCCTGGTGCTATGTGGGCTTCAGTACAGAGAGAGGACACAACAGAGCATGGTTCCCATCCAGTTGTCTCACGATTATTAGGGTGTCCCTTTAGTCAGACACATGTTGACCCACCTGAAAAGCCCCTCCTCCCACTTTGAGGTCTCGCAGTTTTATATGTACCGTGTTGCTGAGAATCAAAAAATGATGCTTTCAATATTTGAGACTCTCTCCACCACCCTCTACCCTCTTCCTGTCATTCACCAACTTCCCCCATCGCCCTTAACTCACCAATAGAACCATTCCTCTACCCTCTTTGGCTCTTGAACCCCTGTTGACCTTGTGCCCATCAGCATCACCCTCACATGCCTTCTCTCCCCTCTGAGCCAACACCCATTACCAGCCCCATGCCCACCCTGACCCTGACACCTCCCGTTATCCAAGTTGCCTGTTTCATCTGCTTCCTTGAACACCCAACCACCCCTCCCGTGAATCCATCAGCTATCCAACTATTACCCTGGACCTGCCATCATGCTGCATCCTACTGACCCCCATCACTGTGACTAATCTTTCCGCTGCCCAGTATCCCCAGGGCCCCACTGTTAACAGCATGGACCCCGGCCTGTAGGGCCATCTCTCTCAACCAACAACAGGGCTTCCAGGCCCAACAATCTATTCCCTTCCCTCCACTCCATGTTGCTGCAGACTCACATTCACTCGCTGCCTCCCCTTCCTTCCGTAGACAGTCTCTTTCATTCCCAGGCAGCCTTCCCCCTTCCCTCCATCCCTCCTTTGCCTGCCCCCTTGTCTGTCCTCCATTTTCCCCTTCCACCCTTAAGCCTGCCTCATAAGTCCAGCCCAAACTTAGACACATTACTCTCTGTGTCTTCATCTAAGCCGTTAATGTAGACCGTAAATAGCGAGGCCTCAGCCGTGACCCTTGCTGCTCTCTCACCCCAAAGGCTCCAGGGCATGAGTGCAAAGTTCAAGGCTGACACTCAGTGCAGCCCTGAGGGAGTGCTGCACTGTCTGAGCTGAGTTGTTAAACTGAGGTTAATGTTAATCTGATGTTAACCTAGTTGCTTGGATGCATGCAAAAGACCACGTAGCATGATCCAAAGGAAATCAGGAAAGGCCAATATTTATCCCTCAAGCAACATCATTCAAACAGATTACCTGGCCATCGTCATTGTTTTTGAGACCTTGCTGTGTGAAAAATTAAACTACCATGTTTCCTATATTATAATAGTGACTATATTCCAAAAATACTTTGTTTGCTAACGGTTGTGAAAAGTGCTATATAAATGCAAGTCCTTCTGCTAATTCATGGACAATATCACCACTGCTGGTTTTCATGGCATTGTTCCTGACCCCACACTTCCTAAAATAATTGTAATAAACGTTGTGCTGATTTTGATTACCTTGTAGCTTTTGCTCAAACTTCCTTTTTGTAGCTCTTTCTGAAGAGGGGGGAGTAAAAGAGTTAAAACCAAATACAATGGACAAAGAAGTGGCTTTGGATAAACTACCAGTCACAGCCTGGACCAGATAAGAGTCAAGGTCTGTGTGTATATTACCCACTCCTATTCAATGTATAATCATGTACAAGTGTCTCAAAAATAATAAGATAGATCTATCGAGCTAATTGTGTGTATAAATAATTGGGTCTTGGAACGAGGTTAAAACATGTAGACGTTGATCATTGGTGCATGCAAAAAGAGTAAGATAAGGGAAAAGTATAACTGCAAGGAAATGTAACTATTTGGGGAGCTTGTTCCCATCTTGTATGGGTACGGTCTCCCCTGCATATGCTTGAATAAAACTGGTGAAAGAAGCTCGAGTCTTGTGTGGTCGCTGTGGGATAGGTAGGTGCTTAAACTCCCTTTCACTTACTGTCTGTTTAGTTCTTCATTGCTCTTCCTTATACCTTTCCCATTCACCAGGGTCTGCTTGATTTTGTTTTATTTTATTCCTCTCTTGTGTGATGGAGTGTAACTCCACCTCGGCAAAACCGATCTAACATTCAATGTTCTATCGTTTTTCTGTTGTTTCTTAACTCTGAGTTGTCCATGTCTATTTTTTTGCTAAGTGGAGCTCTTGCCTCTTAGGGATATAAACTGGTACAGCCTCATGTTAAATTACTGTTTTCCAGAAACCTACTTTCTTCATAAAATTTATAAAAGTGTGTTACACAACCAGAGTTGGTGTTGCATAAAGTCCATTTTTTCCAATGCTGTATGTTACTCACCACATTTCCAGTAGGTTTATGGCTCAGATCTTCCGGTTTCCAGAGGGTTGTATCCCGGACGTACCCTGGAAGATCACCTGCCCTCGGAGGTCCCGATGCACAGACTACACGGGAATTGTCCAGGTAGTTTCAACTTACAATGGGCAATTCCCCTGTGTCCGGAACTCCCCGAAATTCGGAGCCCGAGTCTGAGACTTCGGATGGTTCCGACTCTCTGAGCAGGATGGTTACCCAGGCAAGATTAGAAGGATTAAAACCAGAACCAACTCCTGGGTAACTATACTACTGACCCCCCGACTCCCTACTGGACCATCCGACTACACCCCTGATAAAGCGGGAATTCGGTGCATAGGGGACGAGGTGCTCTTGGCATTTTTTCCTTGCTATCCAACTTCTTAAATCTTCAGAGCATGCTGCAGCAGTAGAGGCTACAAGGGAAAGGAATCATTGGTAAGTAGTGGGTAAGGTGCTTTAATCGCTTATAGTTTAAGGTCTTTCTGTGGTTTACAGTTTGTATATTCTGCAGTAACGAGGATCAGGAATGAAAGGCCCTAGAGTAATTGATTTAAAAGGTTTACTTTAACGGGATAAGTCATGGCAGGAGAGCTCAAAGCTGTGGTGTACTCCTCATGCTCCATGTGGGAAGCCAGGGACATTTCCAGTGCCCAGGACCAGCATGTGTGCAGGAAGTGTGTCCAGCTGCAGCTCCTGGAAGCTCAGATTTCAGAGCTGGAACAGCGGCTGGGGACACTGTGGAGCATCCGCGAGTCTGAGAGCATCGTGGATAGCACGTTTAGAGAGGTGGTCACACTGCAGCTGAAGGGACTTGAGGAAGGAAGAGAATGGCTGACCATCAGGCAGCCCAAGAGAAACAGACAGGTTGTTCAAAAGTCCCCTGGGGTCCCGCTCGCAAATCGATATTCCATTTTGGAGGCTGATGAGGGCACTGGTTCCTCCAGGGAGTGCAGACAGAACCAAGCTTCTGGCACCACAAGCAACCTGTCTGTACAGGAGAGTAGGAAGAGAGAAAGAGCAATAGCATAGGGGATTCTATAGTCAGGGGAACAGATAGGCGCTACTGTGGCTGTCAATGTGACTCCAGGATGGTGCGTTGCCTCCCTGGTGCCAGGGTCCAGGATGTCATTGAATGGCTGCAGGGCATCCTGAAGGGGGAGGATGATAAGGCAGAGGTCATGGTACATGTTGGTACCAATGACATAGGTAGAAAGAGGGATGAGGTGTTGCATCAAGAATTCAGGGAGTTAGGCTGTAGACTAAAAAGCAAGACCTCTCTGGTTGTAATCTCTGGATTACTCCTAAAAGCATGCGCTAGCGAGCTCAGAAATAGGAGAATAGTGCAGAAAATATGTGGCTTAAGAGTTGGTGCAGGAAGGAGGGTTTTAGATTCCTGGATCACTGGGACTGTTTCTGAGGAAGGTGGGACCTGTACAAGCAGGACGGTCTACTTCTGAACCAGAGCAGGACTAACATCCTTGCGGACAGGTTTGCTAGTGCTGTTGGGAGGAGTTTAAACTAATTCGGCAGGGGGACGAGACACAGAATGTTAACAGAATAGAGACACATCATAATACAGTAAAACAATCAAGTCAGAGGGAGTACAGCTGCATTAAGCTTCAAGGGAGTAAGGCAAGGCTGGATGGCCTCTACTTTAATGCCAGGAGTATTACAGGTAAAATGGATGAATTAAGGTAGAGGATTGAAATGTGGAATTGTGATATAGTAGCCATCACTGAGATGTGGTTGAGGGAGGGGTAGGATTGGCAGCTCAACATTCTGGGATATAGAATCATCAGGCAAGACAGGGGAGGGGGTAAAAGAGGATGGGGCATTGCATTATTAGTTAAGGAGTCCGTTACTGCAGTAAGGAGAGATGATAGCTTGGAGGGGGCATTAAATGAAGTTTTGCGGGTAGAGCTTAGGAATAAAAAAGGGGTAGCCACATTGTTAGGTGTTTATTATAGACCCCCAGATAGTCAGCAGGAAATTGAGAGCAAATATGTGCACAGTTGGTGGAGGTGTTTAAAAACAATAACAATAAGGTAATAAAATTAGGTGATTTCAACTTTCCCAACATTAATTAGGATAGACATAGTGTTAAGGGCTTAGATGGAGTGGATTTCTTGAAATGCGTACAGGAGAACTTTTTAGGTCATTCTGTAGAGGGTCCAACAAGGGACAGTGCATTGCTGGACCTAATTCTGGGGAATGAAGCCGGACAGGTGGCTGAGGTGGTGGTGGGCGAGCATTTTAGTGATAGTGACCACAACATTGTACAGTTTAAGTTTGTTATGGACAAAGAAATTGACAAGTTGCAAAAAAATGTTTTGGGTTGGGGGAGAGTGGATTTTAGTAAAATAAGGCAGGGTCTGGCCAAGGTAGACTGGGAACAGCTACTTGTGGGGAAATCTACAGAGGAGCAGTGGGGGGTGTTCAAAAAGGAAATGGGGATGGTACAGGCTCAACATGTGCTCTCTCGGGTAATAGGAAGGAGTAACAAGCCCAGAGAACCATGGATGATCAGAGATATTCAGGATACGATGAGAAGGAAAAGAGAGGCTTTTAGCAGGTATAGGGGAAGCAAATCAGCAGAGGCATTAGTGGAGTACAGACAGTGCAGGGTGGAGCTTAAGAAAGCAGTTAGGAGAGCAAAGATATGAGAAAGCTCTGGCTGGAAAAAGTAGGGAAAATCCCAAGATTTTCTATAAATGAATAAATGGGAAGAGGATAACCAGGGAGAGAGTAGGGCCCATAAGGGACCAAGGGGGAAATCTATGGGTGGAGCCAGAGGACATCGGTAGAGTGTTGAGTTAATACTTCACATCCATCTTCACCCAAGAGAATGAGAATGAAGATATTGAACTCAGGGAGAGAGACTGAGAGTTTCTTAAGCAAATTGATATATGGAGTGACAAGGCAATGGAGGTGTTGGCAGGCTTAAAAGTGGATAAATCTCCAGGTCCGAATGATTTGTGTCCCAGACTGCTGAGGGAGGCAAAGGAGGAAATCGCAGGGGCTCTGACCCAAATTTTTAATTCCTCTGTGGCCATGGGGGAGGTGCCAGAAGACTGGAGAACAGCTAATGTGGTTCCGCTAGTTAAGAAGGGTTGTAGAGATTAGGCAGGGAACTACAGGCCAGTGAGTGTCACATCAGTGGTAGGGAAACTATTGGAGAAAATTCTCAAGGAGAGTATCTATCTCTACTTGAAGAGGCAAGGTTTGATCAGGGATAGTCAGCATGGCTTTGTCAGAGGGAGGTCATGCCTAACAAATTTGATTGATTTTTTTGAGGAAGTGACCAGGTGTGTAGATGAGGGTAGTGCAGTTGACGTAGTTTATATGGATTTCAGCAAAGCCTTTGACAAGGTCCCAAATGGGAGATTCATAAAGAAAGCAAAGGCACATGGAATACAGGGTAATTTGATAAGGTGGATTCAAAATTGGCTTAGTTGTAGGAGGCAGAGTGTGATGACAGAAGGATGCTTTAGTGAATGGAAGCCTGTGTCCAGTGGTGTACCACAGGGATCTGTGCTGGGTCCCCTATTATTTCTCATTTATATAAACGACATAGATGACTATGTGGGGGGTAGGATTAGTAAGTTTGTGGATGACACAAAGATTGGCCAGGTAGTTAACAGTGAGGTTGAGTGTCTTGGGCTACAGGAAGATATAGATGGGATGGTCAAATGGGCAGATAAGTGGCAAATGGAATTTAACCCTGAAAAGTGTGATGTGATACACTTTGGAAGGAGTAATTTGCCAAGGAAGTATTCAATGAACAGCATGGCACTAGGAAGTTCTGAGGAACAAAGGGACCTTGGCATATGTGTCCATAGATCTCTGAAGGTGGAGGGGCATGTTAGTGGGGTGGTGAAAAAGGCATATGGGACATTTGCCTTTATCAATCGAGGCATAGATTACAAAAGTCGGGAGGTCATGTTGGAGTTGTATAGAACCTTGGTGAGGCCACAGCTGGAGTACTGTGTGCAGTTCTGGTCGCCACATTATAGGAAGGATGTGATTGCACTGAATGGGGTGCAGAGGAGATTCACCAGGATGTTGCCTGGGATGAAATATTTAAGTTATGAAGAGAGGTTGGATAGACTTGGGTTGTTTTTGTTGGAGCAGAGAAGACTCGGTGGGGGGGGGGGGGGGGGGGGGGGGGCGACCTGATCGAAGTGTACAAGATTATGAGGGGCATGGACAGGGTGGATAGGGAACAGCTGTTCCCCTTAGTTGAAGGGTCAGTCACAAGGGGGCTTAAGTTCAAGGTGAGGGGCAGGAGGTTTAGGGGGGATGTGAGGAAAAATCTTTTTACCCAGAGGGTGGTGACAGTCTGGAATGCGCTGCCTGGGAGGGTGGTGGAGGCGGGTTGCCTCACATCCTTTAAAAAGTACCTGAATGAACACTTGCCACATCATAACATTCAAGGCTATGGGCCAAGTGCTGGGAAATGGGGTTAGGTCAGTAGGTCAGGTGTTTCTCACGTGTCGGTGCAGACTCGATGGGCTGAAGGGCCTCTTCTGCACTGTGATTCTGTGATTCTGACCCAACCTCACCCACTTACCTGCTGCTCTCCACCTCCCCCCCCACCCGACCCCACCCCCCACCACCTCACCCACTTACCTTCTCTCTTTAGCTTTTCAAAGTGGTTTTGGGACATTTGAAATCTTTATTTACCAAAACACTGCAGCTGGTGCCGTAAAAAGGGACCATGGCTTGGTTTCCCCTGACACTTGTACACTATCAGTGTTTCAAGTTTAAGGACAGATTTGCTTCTCACGGTCTGTCTCAGTGACAGGTCTTTATTGAACTGAATAAGATGTCTGCTTACAGAGAGACTGCCACATGGCATAGGTCACCTGACTACAGGAAGCCAAATGTGACATGTAGACTGATTGTATCTTGGATCTTGGAATGCAAACAAAAGCTATAAACATCCTCCTTTTCTTAACCGCAGACACGTACGATCAACAAGTGAAGCTGTTCTTTCCCTGCAACCAGGCGGTCGGGGAGAAGAGATCTCACCGGTTGTACTGATTATAGAACTGCCAACAATCTCAGAGCTCCACAGATCCCCAACAACCCTAATGCACAGCAACAGCCACCATGGCAACAAGTGCCAGGGGACTGACACTCTCCAGACACAGTACATCACCCAGACAAACACATCAATGCGCACATGTTACATTATGAGGCCTGCCGGGATTTTCCGTGTTGGGTGTGTTCGGTGGCGTGACCAATCAATATGATGAGAAGGCCAAAAATTCGGTTTCACAACAGCGTGAAACAAGTTCACAACCGTCCGCTCAGCCCTCCAACAGCGGTGTCGCGTTTCCCGCCATCGGACATCAGGGACCTCATTGTAATATATCGGTATAGCATTATCAGGCCTGCCCGCTGGGATTGTACCCCCCCCGCCCCACCTCCCACCGCCTGACTGGATCGTCCATCCACGTCGGCCCACGTGTTTCACAACACGGGCTGCTCTCTGAGGGGAACCGGGAGGTGAGTGCACAGTAATGTTGTGCAGTGCTCGTCAGGGTTGCCTGTTGGAATTCAAAGTTAGGGAGCATTGGGGGAGGGGGCTGGTGGGCAAGGACAGTCCTGTGGTTGATGTGACTTGTCAGGAGGGTGTGGGGCAGTGTGGGTGAGGTAAGCAGCCACACATTGCGGACACCGTGTATAAAATGACCATTCCTCTGCAGCTGAGACAGTTCAGGCACAGCCACATTGATATAATTGGAGTCGAGCCTCTATCTTATCTGCCCACTCAAGCAACACAGAGACATCAAAGTCCCACCAAGTGCTCCAGAGCTTTTCACCCCTTGGCCACGGACTGCAAACTAATGAGTGTTTTAGGGGCTGCAGAACAATTGGACGGCTGCACATGCTGTACAGTCTCCTCACTAAAGCTGCTCATGGAGCAGTCACTGCTGGAGGTGCTCACAGTCCGTTGCAATGTCATCATCCCGGTTTGGACCAGTCTCCTCCGTGGTCCAAGCTAACAGAGCAGCCTTGCAATGTGGGTTAGGAGAATGTCTGTGCCTGAGCTGAGAGCACAGCCTGCAGTCCAATGGGCAAAGCTGCTGCCAATCGGTCAGGTGGAGTGGGGCGGAGGAGGGTGGGGTTTTGGGCAGCCATGCAGGACACTAATCTCTGTCCATTCAAGTGGTGGCCAGCACTCTCCGGGATGTGTTAAGGGGCCTTCAGACTTAACCAGGACAGGTTGTTAATTCACCCATGTTAACCACCTGTCTCTCTCTTTCATCCTGCAGGAGGAGTACACTGGTGAGGTCAGGGGTGTCACCAATCCCACTCGGCCTGAAGGAGGCGATCCTTTGTCACATCTACACCTCCTAACGTCAGGTTGCTGTTCTCCTGGCCCAGGAGGAGTGCACAGGGGGGAGGGGCATTGATATGACACTTGAGGGGGTACCTTTTGGTTGGCAGATGGCATGTGGTGCCATGCCTGTAAGGGCATATGAGGAAGGACTGCCCTCTGCCTCCAAGGCTGCCAGCACCATCCAGGCAGCCGCAGCTGGCACCACCGCCCCTCCCCCTATCACCGCCCCATCTCCCTCCCCCCAAGGGGAGGTGCGGCCGGCAGCCTCTGCCATCTCGGCTGTTGGTGAGGCCGGGGGGGAGAGCCCCAGTTCCTTGCGAAGGAAGACCCGAAACCTGAAAACACTGGCTCAGGGGTAAAAAGACCATCTGGCCTGGGGGTCGTGTCTGTCCAGACTCCCGGGCCATGTGTGCCTCAGGGCCATGTGCTGGGCCCAGCCTCGTCCCCATGAGGGTTCCTGAGCCCGGTGGGGGTGGGACTGCACGACCCCGAGCTGGAGGTCCTTTTAAAGAGGGTGGATCTGCCCAAACTCCAGGGGGGCTGGATTAGGCAGTGGGGGCCTCGCAGATGGAGATCTCCCCAGGCCCCAGTCTACCCCGGGAGAGATGCCACGCCCCCGGAGGAGGAGGAGCTCGTGACTCGTAAAGTCGGATGTGTCCCCTCCCCCAGTGAAGTGGTGGTGGTGTCTCTTGCCCATTAAACCCTCGCTCTGCCGTCTGGGGGGAGCCCAAACCCCTGACCCCTTCCCGCAGTCCCATGAACAGGGCCCCTTGGGGGTCGGTGAAGTTATCACCCTTGCGGTGGTGCCCCACCCCGACCCATCTTGTACCCCCGAGCTGCCATCTGGCACACCAGGGGACTGCAGCAGTCCCTTCATGGCCCCGACAACTGGGTCATGGGGCAGCAGTGGCGAGAGAGGCCTCCCGGCTTCCTCCCAGCCTTCAGCGCTGGACGTCTCCATCTGGAGCTATTGCTGGACGTGCCAGGCAACCCAATGCCTTGGGGGGGAGGGGGGTAGCAGGTGGTGGGGGAGGTAGTGGGGCTCTGAGCCACTGCTGCCCTCTGACCCCAATCCCAAGAGGAGACCGGAAAGGACCGCTCTGCTCTCAATCCTGGGAGTGGGATGGAGGTAGAACTGGAGCTGACTGGCAGCTCCGGACCAGTCCCCACACTCAATATGGGGGAGGGGCTGGAAGCTGGAGGTGACCACCTGAAGGAGGAGGATGAGGTTTCGGTGGTGAGTACTGGGAATGATTCAGTGTCGTTATCGGGTGAGGTGGTGGATCCCCTGGTGCCCTCACCTACTCTCCCCTCATCCCTTTATGGGAGCTCCAGGATTTTTTACCGAGTAATCGTGGTCACCGAGACAGAGTCCAATCAGCCCTGGACCGGTGAAATTCTTTTCCTCTTGTGTTCTGGTCGGCCCGCCAGACCCTCATGGCCCCTGGGCTGGACCGGAACATAAGAGGACAGGCCACAATTTTCTCGCTGGGCTCCTGAAGGAGAGGAAGGATTAAAATAGTGCTATCCTTCTTACACTGGGCATGATGATGGTAGAACATACTCCTGACAATGAAGACTACCATAGCCAGCCTCCCTATCCACAGCAGCAAGAACGCACAGCACAGGTTCCAGAACCTCTTGGTCCTCTGGGATGGGAAGTATGTGGTGTGCTTCCTGCAGGAATCCCAGACTATATCGGGAGACAAAGCTACGTGGCTCCTGGAGTGGCGAGAGGAGGTCTACATGAGTCACCTGCCCTCCAATTCTGGCAGGGTGGTTATCTTGTTGGCCCCACATTTTCAGCCGGAGATCTTGGGGGTCAAGGAGCCGGTGCCAGGCCGGTTGCTGCACCTGACTGTGCGCCTGGGGGGTGCGGCGCTTCACTGTGTGAATGTATACGCTCCCCTGGGTACACAGCAGCAAGCCAGACTCTTTGAAGAAGTGTCCACTCATCTTGGCTCCATCAATGTGGGCGAGTGCATCATCCTCAGGGGGGATTTCAACTGCACCCTCGAGGCCCGGGACCATCACAGTACCCAGCACCACTCGCTCGGTGTGAGTAAGTTGTGGGACCTGCTCGGGTCCTTCAACTTGGTGGACGTTTGGAGAAATCTCCAACCTGACTCCAGCATTTTCACTTTTGTGTCAACTGGAGTCAGAGTCCAGGCTCGACCGTCTTTACATTTCGAAGGCGTTCGTGTCCTGCGTTCCGTCGCCTCCTGTGTGCTGGGTTCTGTGCACAGACCACCGACTGGTGTGGGCGGAGCTCACTTCATTCTGTGCTCGGACAGGGTCTGCTTACTGGCCCTATAACAACCTGCTGCTGGAGGATGAGTGGTTCCTAGACTCGTTCCGTCGTTTCTGGGCCAGCTGGAGAAGGAAGCGGGGAGGCTTCCCCTCCTTGAGGCTAGGGTGGGACTTGGGCTAGACTCACACCCATGTTTTCTGTCAGGAGTACACGAGGGGGCCGACAAAGTGGTGGAAATCCAGGGTCGAGGAGTTGGAGAAGGAGATGTTCGACCTGGAGGCAGGTCTCTGTCAGTCCGACGTGGACCCGGCCCTACGATCAATGTATGATGAGAAGAAGGGCGCGCTGCGGGACCTGGAGACACGTCTCTGTCAGCCCGACGCGGACCCGGCCCTGCGGTCAGTGTACGATGAGCGGAAGGGCGCGCTGCGGGACCTGGAGACACGTCTCTGTCAGTCCGACACGGACCTGGCCCTGTGGTCAGTGTACGATGTGAGAAAGGGCGCGCTGCAGGAACTGCAACTTGTCGGGTCTCGGGGCATGTTTGTGAGGTCGCGGATCTGGTTCCTCCAGGACCTGGACCGCGGCTCCTCCTTCTACTCGCTGGAAAAAAGGCATGGGGTCTGTCAGCAGCTCCTTACGCTGCTGGCCGACGATGGATCCCTTGTCTCGGACCCGGAAGGTATCAGGGCCATTGCCCAAGACTATTACGCTGCCCTGTTCTCTCTGGATCTGTCCAGTAAGGATGCTTGCAGAGTTCTGTGGGAGGAACTGCCACACGTCGGCCTGGAAGGTGCTGGAAAGCTTGACTCCCTGATAAGTGTCTGTGGGAGCTGACTGACGCCCTCAACAGTCTCCCCAGGGGAAAGTCCCCGGGGCTGAGCGGGCTGACCATGGAGTTCTTCAGGGTGTTCTGGCATGTCCTGGAGAGGGACTTTGCGGGGATCCTGGGGGAGAGTATCACGACTGGGGAGATGGTGCAGGGCAGCCAGTGCCCTGCTGCCGAAGAAGGGGGATCTCCACCTCCTTAAAAACTGGCGCCCGGTCTCCCTCCTCAGCATGGATTATAAAATCTTTGCCAGGGCCATGTCTTCTAACCTTGGCACCGTGCTGGACCACATGATCTACCCTGACCAGTCCTACACCGTCCCGAGCCGCACCATTTTCAATAACATCCATCTGGTCCGGGACATTATCCATTATTCCCAGAGGGCTGGTCTGTCGAGCGCCTTCCTGTCTCTTGATTAGGAGAAGGCGTTCGACAGGGTGGATCACGGATACTTACTCGGAACTCTGCAAGCATTCGGGCTCGGGACGCATTTTGTTGCCTGGATCCGACTTCTGTACACTGCCGTGGAGTGTCTAGTGAAGGTTAACGGGTCCCTGACGGCGCCCCTTCACTTTGGGAGAGGGGTGCATCAGGGCTGCCCCCTGTCTGGCCAGTTGTATTCTATTTGCGTGGAGCCTTTCCTGCACCTCTTGCAGAGGAGGTTGTCGGGATTGGTTCTGCGTGGGCCGGGCATCAGGGTGGTCCTTTCGGCTTACGCCGATGACGTGCTCCTTATGTTCACCAACCTGGCTGACCTGCGGAGGATGTGCGAGTGCCAGGAGGTCTACTCTGCCGCATCCTCTGCCAGGATCAACTGGGACAAGTGTTCTGGACTCCTGGTCGGTCAGTGACAAATGGATCCCCTACCCGAGGAGCTCAGGCCTTTCACCTGGAGCAGGACCAGCCTCCTCCACCTGGGGGTCCATCTCTGCCCTGCTGAGGAATCTTGGCTGGCAAACTGGCAGGAACTGGCGACAAAAGTCACTACTCGCCTGCGGTGTTGGACAGGGCTGCTCCGAGTGCTGTCTTACCGGGGTCGAGTCCTGGTCATAAACCAGCTGATCGCCGCCATGTTGTGGTACCGGCTGTCACTTTGACCCCTCCCCAGGACTTTGTCACAAAAATCCAGAGAATGCTCGTTGAACTCTTCTGGGACAAAAGGCTGCACTGGGTCGCTGTGGAGGTTCTCAGTCTTCCGCTTAGGGAGGGCAGTCAGGCACTGGTGTACCTACACACCCAGGTGGCGACTTTCCGCCTTCAACAATACCTTTACATTGAGCTCCTCCGAGATGGTGTGCCCTGGCGATATATTTCTTCTGCCAAGTGCATGGCCTGAATTATAATGTGCAGTTCCTTTTTATAGACCTGAGGGGCCTTTATGGCTCCTTGCAGGTGTTGCCCGTCTTTTACCAGGACCTGATCAAAGTCTGGAACAAGGTCGCCTTGCGACGCAGCTCTCCCCCATCAGGAGTAGCGGCTATTGTCAGAGAGCCGCTGCTCAGGAATCCGCCCCTTCACTATTTTCTGTGGCTGGTGGAGAGGAGGGCTGTGGCTGCTGGGGTGACTAGGATCAGGGATGTGCTGGTGCCGGAGGAGTGGGCTGGATGACTCCATATTCTAAATGGATGGATGTATACAAAGTCAAATCACCAACATCGAGCGCAACTATTGAGAAGCTGCGTCACTGTTTTAGCATGCCTGGCCTACATGGAATTTCTGATAATGGTACAGATTTTACCAACACCGAGTTTTAGAAATTCATGAATCTGAATGGAATCAGATGTATTAAAAACAGTGCTTTACCATCCCTCATTGAATGGTTTAGCCAAGAGAGCTGTACAAAATTTCAATTCTGGAATGCAAAGTTATCCGAAGGTATCTAGAAACTTGCCTCTCCCACTTTCTTCTCAGTTAACGTATAATTCCACATTCGACTACAGGTTCAACACCATCTGAATTATTGATGAAATGCCGCCTACATACACAGTTAAGCATGCTGTTTACAAATTTAAAATGGGAGGTAGAGTGGGATCAGAGTGATCAAAAATTGAATGATGTTGTTCACAGCAAAGCTCTCACATTCAGTGCAGGTGACTCGGTATTGGTGTGAAATTCTGGCAGTGGACCTTGATGGATTTCTGGAACCATTGTCCCAGAGATTGGCCCATTATCTTTCCAAGGAGAGATGGAATCATCCGTAAGCACATAGAGAATCTTGATGCTAGGGAGACATTCCAACTACTCTGTTTGTGATGAACATCAAACCCTCAATCAATGAGGTGACAGATTGACCTACAATAGACATGCCCGAGGTCTCTGTAAAGTTGCCAAATCCAGAACTGCAACTTTCTAATGATGTGTCACATGCTGTAGTTCCTGAACATGTTGATCCTGTTGAGAAAGCTCACTTGGTAGAGCTAGGTTGCTTTAGCTGCACAAGGAGGGCACATAAGAGTCTAAATCTTTAATCACCTGAAATTGTATGTATGTTGTTGGACATTCAAATGTTGCCTGAAAATAGAAAGAGTCAAATAAACTAAAGGGGGAGGAATGAAATAACTGAAGGTATAGCCTTGTCTGATGTCTATCGGGGGTCATGTGATGTTTTGGGAGGCTCAGAAAAATTAGCCCAAAGCGCGGGCAAACCTGATTGAGCATGTAGCACCTGAAATGCTCTCTGTAATAAAGGTTATAAGTTGCTTACTGAAACAAGTCCATTCTGTCACAGTGAGGGCAGAGGGGTATATCATGGCGACAGTGAGCGCAGAGAGGTATAGCACAGTCACAGTGAGGGCAGAGGGGTATAGCACAGTCACAGAAAGGGCAGAGGGTTATATGACGGTCAATGTGAGGGCAGAGGGGTATATCACCGTCACAGTGAGGGCAGAGGGGTATATCATGGTCACAGTGAGGGCAAAGGTGTATATCACAGTTACAGCGAGGGAAGAGGGGTATATCACATTCAGTGAGGGCAAAGGGGTATATCACGGTCACAGTGAGGGCAGAGGGGTATAACATGGTCACAGTGAGGGCAGAGGGGTATATCACAATCACAGTGAGGGCAAAGAGGTATATCACGGTCACAGTGAGGACAGAGGGGTATATCAGAGTCACAGTGAGGACAAAGGGGTGTATCACAATCACAGTGAGGGCAGAGGGATGTATCACGGTCACAGTGAGGGCAGATGGGTATATCACGGTCACAGTGAGGGCAGAGGGATATATCAGAGTCACAGTAAGGACAGAGAGTTATATCACCATCACAGCGAGGGCAGAGGGATATATCATGATCGCAGTGAGGGCTGGGGGGTATATCATGGTCACAGTGAGGGCAGAGGTGTATATCAACGTCACAGTGAGGGCAGAGGGGTATATCACAGTTACAGTGAGGGCAGAGGGTTATATCACGGTCACACTGAGGGCAGAGGGGTATATCACGCTCACTGTGAGGGCAGAGGTGTATATCACCGTCACAGTGAGGGCATAGGGGTATATCACAGTCACAGTGAGGGCAGAGGGGTACATCACAATCTCAGTGAGGGCAAAGGTGTATATAATCGTCACTGTGAGTGCAGAGGGGTATATCACAGTCACAGTGAGGGCAGAGGGGTATAACATGGTCACAGTGAGGGCAGAGGGGTATATCACAATCACAGTGAGGGCAAAGAGGTATATCACGGTCACAGTGAGGACAGAGGGGTATATCAGAGTCACAGTGAGGGCAGAGGGGTATATCACGGTAACAGTGAGGGCAGAGGGGTATATCACTGTCACAGTGAGGGCAGAGGGTTACATCACAATCACAGTGAGTGCAGAGAGGTATATCACGGTAACAGTGAGGGCAGAGGGGTATATCACGATCACAGTGAGGGCAGAGGGGTATATCACCATCACAGTGAGGGCAGAGGGTACATCATGGTCACAGTGAGGGCAGAGGGATATATCATGATTGCAGTGAGAGCAGAGGGGTATATTACAGTCATAATGAGGGCAGAAGCGTATATCACCATCACAGCGAGGGCAGAGGGGTATATCACAGTCACAGTGAGGGCAGAGGGGTATATCATGGTCACAGTGAGGGCAGAAGGCTATATCACTTTCACAGTGGGGTCAGAGTCAGATAACACAGTCACAGTGAGGGCAGAGGTGTATATCACTGTCACAGTGTGGGCAGAGGGTTATATCACGGTCACACTGAGGGCAGAGGGGTAAATCACGCTCACTGTGAGGGCAGAGGTGTATATCACCGTCACAGTGAGTGCAGACGGGTATATCACAGTCACAGTGAGGGCAGAGGGGTATATCACAGTCACAGTGAGGGCAAAGGGGTATATCACAATCTCAATGAGGGCAAAGGTGTATATAATGGTCACTGTGAGTGCAGAGGGGTATATCACAGTTACAGTGAGGGCAGAGGGGTATATCATGGTCACAGTGAGGGCAGAGGTGTATATCACAGTTACAGCGAGGGAGGAGCGTTATATCACAGTCAGAGTGAGGGCAAAGGGGTATATCACAGTCACAGTGAGGGCAGAGGGGTATATCATGGTCACAGTGAGGGCAGAGGTGTATATCACAGTTACAGCGAGGGAAGAGGGGTATATCACAGTCACAGTGAGGGCATAGGGGTATATCATGGTCACAGTGAGGGCAGAGGGGTATATCACGGTAACAGTGAGGGCAGAGGGGTACATCATAATCGCAGTGAGTGCATTGGGGCATATTACAGTTGGAGTGAGGGCAGAAGCGTGTATCGCAGTCACAGCGAGGGCAGAGGTGTATATCATGGTCGGAGTCAGGGCAGAGGGGTATATCACAGTCACAGTGAGGGCAGAGAGGTATATCAAAGTCACAGAGAGGGCAGAGGAGTATATTTAATTCACAGTGTGGGCAGAGGCGTATATCAGAGTCACAGTGAGGGCGGAGGGGTATGTCACAGTCACAGTCAGGGCAGAGTGGTATATCACATGCACCATGAGGGCAGAGGGGTATATGATGGTCACAGTGAGGGCAGAGGGGTATATCACATTTACAGTGAGTTCAGAGGAGTATATCACAGTCACAGTGAGGGCAGAGGGGTATATCACGGTCACACTGAGGGCAGAGGGGTATATCACAGTCACAGTGAGGGCAGAGGGTTATATCACGGTCACAGTGAGGGCAGAGGTGTATATCACAGTCACAGTGAGAGCAGAGGCGTATATCACCATCACAGTGAGAGTAGCAGTTTATATCACAATCCCAGTGAGGTCAGAGGAGTATATCACGATTACAGTGAGTGCAGAGGGGTATATCACTGTCACAGTGAGTGCAGAGGGCCATATCATGTTTACAGTGAGGGCAGAGGGGTATGTCACAGTCACAGTGAGGTTAGATGTGTATATCACCATCACAGAGAAGGTAGAAAGTTATATCACAGTCAGAGTGAGGTCAGAGATTTATACCACGATTACAGTGAAGGCAGAGGGGTATATCATGGTCACACTGATGGCAGAGGGGTAAATCAGGCTCACTGTGAGGGCAGAGGATTATATCACCGTCACAGTGAGAGTAGCAGTTTATATCACAATCCCAGTGAGGTCAGAGGAGTATATCACGATTACAGTGAGTGCAGAGGGGTATATCGCTGTCACAGTGAGTGCAGAGGGCCATATCATGTTTACAGTGAGGGCAGAGTAGTATATCACAGTCACAGTGAGGGTAGAAGGTTATATCACAGACACAGTGAGGTCAGAGGGTTATATCACGACTACAGTGAGGGTAGAGGGGTATATCACAGTCAAAGTGAGCGCAGAGGGGTATATCACAGTCACCATGAGGGCAGAGGGGTATATCATGGACATAGTGAGGGCAGAGTGGTATATCACATTTACAGTGAGGGCAGAGGGGTGTATCAAAGTCACAGTGAGGGCAGAGGGTTATTTCACGGTCACAGTGAGGGCAGAGGGGTATATCACGATTACAATGAGGGTAGAGGGGTATATCACAGTCACAGTCAAAGTGAGTGCAGAGTGGTATATCACAGTCACAGTGAAGGTAGAGGGGTATATCACGGTCACAGTGTGGTCAGAGGGGTAAAACACGGTCACAGTGAGGGCAGAGGGGTATATCACAGTCAAAGTGAGGGCAGAGATATATCACAGTTAGAATGAGAACAGAAGGGTATATCACAATCACAGAGAGGGCAGAGGGTTTTATCTTTGTCGCAGTGAGGGAAGAAAGGAATATAACAGTCAGAGTGAGGGCAGAGGTGTATACCACAATCATAGTGAGGGTAGAGGGTTATATCACAGTCACAGTGAGGGCAGAGGGATATATCATGTTCACAATGAGGGCAGAGGGGTATATCATGATCGCAGTGAGAGCAGAGGGGATATTACGGTCAGAGTGAGGGCAGAAGCTTATATCACCATCACAGCGAGGGCAGATGGGTATATCACAGTCACAGTTAGGGCAGAGGAGTATATCACAGTCACAGAGAGGGCAGAGGTGTATATCAATGTCACAGTGAGGGCAAAAGGGTATATCATGGGCACAGTGAGGGCAAAAGGGTATATCATGGTTACAGTGACGGCAGAGGTGTATATCACAGTCACAGTGAGGGCAGAGGTGTATATCACCGTCACAGTGAGGGCAGAGGGATATATCATGGTCACAGTGAGGGCAGAGGAGTATATAACCATCGCAGTGAGGGCAGAGGTGTATATCACAGTCACAGTGAGGGTAGAAGTTTATATCACCATCACAGAGAGGTCAGAGGGTTATATCACGATTACAGTGAGGGTAGAGCGGTATATCACAGTCAAAGTGAGTGCAGAGGGGTATATCACAGTCACAGTGAGGGCAGAGTGGTATATTACAGTCACCATGAGGGCAGAGGGGTATATCATGGACACAGTGAGGGCAGAAGGGTATATCACATTTACAGTGAGGGCAGAGGGTTATATCACGATCACAGTGAAGACAGAGGTGTATATCACAGTCACAGTGAGGTTAGATGGGTCCATCATGATCGCAGTGAGGGCAGTGGGGCATATTACATTCGGAATGAGGGCAGAAGAGTGTATCGCAGAGGTGTATATCATGGTCGGAGTCAGGGCAGAGGTGTATATCATGGTCGGAGTCAGGGCAGAGGGCCATATCACAGTCAGAGTGAGGGCAGAGAGGTATATCAAATTCACAGAGAGGGCAGAGGTGTATATTTAATTCACAGTGTGGGCAGAGGGGTATATCAGAGTCACAGTGAGGGCAGAGGGGTATGTCACAGTGACAGTGTGGGCAGAGGGGTATATCATGGTCACAGTGAGGGCAGAGAGGTCTATCAATGTCACAGTGAGGGCAAAGAGCTATATCACAATCACAGAGAGGAAAGAGGGGTATATCACTGTCACAGTGAGGGCAAAGGATTATATCACCATCAGAGTGAGGACAGAAGTGTATATCACAGTCACAGTGAGGTCAGAGGGTTATATCACAATCCCAGTGAGGGCAGAGGAGTATATCACGATTACAGTGAGGGCAGAGGCGTATATCACGGTCACACTGAGGGCAGAGGTGTATATCACGGTCACAGTGAGGGCAGAAGTGCATATCACAGTCACAGTGAGGGCAGAGGGTTATATCACGGTCACACTGAGGGCAGAGGGGTAAATCACGCTCACTGTGAGGGCAGAGGAGTATATCACCATGACAGTGAGTGCAGACGGGTATAGCACAGTCACAGTGAGGGCAGAGGTGTATTTCACGTTTACAGTGAGGGCAGAGGTGTATATCATTGTCACACTGAGGGCAGGGAGGTATATCACAGTTACCAAGAGGTCAGAGGTGTATATCATGTTCACAGTGAGGGCAGAGGGTTATATCACCGTCACAGTGAGGGCAGAGGTGTAAAACACGGTCACAGTGAGAGCAGAGGCGTATATCACCATTACAGTGAGAGTAGCAGTTTATATCACAATCCCAGTGAGGTCAGAGGAGTATATCACGATTACAGTGAAGGCAGAGGCGTATATCACATCACAGTGAGTGCAGAGGGGTATATCACAGTCACAGTCAGGGCAGAGTGGTATATCACATGCAACATGAGGGCAGAGGGGTATATGATGGCCACAGTGAGGGCAGAGGGGTATATCACATTTACAGTGAGTTCAGAGGGGTATATCACAGTCACTGTGAGTGCAGAGGGGAATATCACTGTCACAGTGAGTGCAGAGGGCCATATCATGTTTACAGTGAGGGCACAGGGGTATGCCACAGTCACAGTGAGGTTAGATGTGTATATCACCATCACAGAGAAGGTAGAAAGTTATATCACAGTCAGAGTGAGATCAGAGAGGTATACCACGATTACAGTGAAGGCAGAGGTGTATATCATGGTCACATTGAGGGCAGAGGTGTATATCACGGTCACACTGAGGGTAGAAGGGCATATCACAGTCACAGTGAGGGCAGAGGGTTATATCACAATCCCAGTGAGGGCAGAGGAGTATATCACGATTACAGTGAGAGCAGAGGCGTATATCACGGTCACACTGAGGGCAGAGGTGTATATCACGGTCACAGTGAGGGCAGAAGTGCATATCACAGTCACAGTGAGGGCAGAGGGTTATATCATGGTCACACTGAGGGCAGAGGGGTAAATCACGCTTACTGTGAGGGCAGAGGAGTATATCACCATCACAGTGATTGCAGACGGGTATATCACAGTCACAGTGAGGGCAGAGGGGTATATCACAATCTCAATGAGGGCAGAGGGGTATATCATGGTCACAGTGAGGGCAGAGGTGTATTTCACGATTACAGTGAGGGCAGAGGTGTATATCATTGTCACACTGAGGGCAGAGGGGTATATCACAGTCACAGTGAGGGCAGAGGTGTATATCACCATCACAGTGAGGGCAGAGGGGTATATCATGGTCACAGTGAGGCAGAGGAGTATATCACAGTCACAGTGAGGGTAGAAGGTTATATCACAGTCACTTCAGAGGGTTATATCACGATTACAGTGAGGGTAGAGGGGGTATATCACAGTCAAAGTGAGTGCAGAGGGGTATATCATAGTCACAGTGAGGGCAGAGTGGTATATCACAGTCACCATGAGGGCAGAGGGATATATCATGGACACAGTGAGGGCAGAGGGCTATATCACATTTACAGTGAGGGCAGAGTGGTATATCACACTCACAGTGAGGGCAGAGGGTTATATCACGATTACAGTGAGGGTAGAGGGGTATATCACAGTCAAAGTGAGTGCAGAGTGGTATATCACAGTCACAGTGAGGGTAGAGGTGTATATCACGATCACAGTGTGGTCAGAAGGGTAAAACACGGTCACAGTGAGGGCAGAGGGGTATATCACAGTCAAAGTGAGGGCAGAGGGATATATCACAGTTACAGCGACGGCAGAGGGGTATATCATGGTCGCCGAGAGGGCAGAGGGGTATATAACAGAGTGAGAACAGAAGGGTATATCACAATCACAGAGAGGGCAGAGGGTTTATCTTTGTCGCAGTGAGGGAAGAGGGGCATATAACAGTCAGAGTGAGGGCAGAGTTGTATACCACATTCATAGTGAGGGCAGAAGGGTATATCACAGTCACAGTGAGGGCAGAGGGATATATCATGTTCACAGTGAGGCAGAGGGGTATATCATGATCGCAGTGAGAGCAGAGGGGTATATTACAGTCAGAGTGAGGGCAGAAGCTTATATCAACATCACAGCGAGGGCAGAGGGGTATATCACAGTCACAGTGAGGGCAGAGGTGTATATCACAGTCACAGAGAGGGCAAAGGTGTATATCAGCGTCAGTGTGAGGGTAGAAGGGTATATCAATGTCACAGTGAGGGCAAAGGCGTATATCATGGGCACAGTGAGGGCAAAAGGGTATATCATGGTTACAGTGAGGGCAGAGGTCTATATCACAGTCACAGTGAGGGCAGAGGTGTATATCATGGTCACAGTGAGGGCAGCGGAGTATATAACCATCGCAGTGAGGGCAGAGCGGTATATCACAGTCACAGTGAGGGCAGAGGGGTATATCACAGTCACAGTGAGGGCAGCGGTATATATCACAGTCACAGTGATGGCAGCGGGGTATATCATGGTCACTGTGAGGGCAGAGCTGTATTTAACGGTCAGAGTGAGAACAGAAGGGTACATCGCAATCACAGAGAGGGCAGAGGGTTTTATCTTTGTCGCAGTGAGGGAAGAGGGGCGTATAACAGTCAGAGTGAGGGCAGAGGTGTATAGCACATTCATAGTGAGGGCAGAGGGGTATATCACAGTCACATTGAGGGCAGAGGGATATATCATGTTCACAATGAGGGCAGAGGGGTATATCACAGTCACAGTGAGGGCAGAGGGGTGTATCACGGTCACAGTGAGGGCAGAGGTGTATATCACAGTCACAGTGAGGGGAGAGGGGTATATCACATTCACAGTGAGGGCAGAGGGGTATATCACGATCACAGTGAAGACAGAGGTGTATATCACAGTCACAGTGAGGGCAGAGGGGTATATCACGATCACAGTGAAGACAGAGGTGTATATCACAGTCACAGTGAGGGCAGAGGGGTACATCATGATCGCAGTGAGACCAGTGGGGCATATTACAGTCAGAGTGAGGGCAGAAGCGTGTATCACAGTCACAGTGAGGGCAGAGGGGTATATCACAGTCTCAGGGAGGGCAGAGGGATATATCACGGTCACAGTGAGGGCAGAGGGCCATATCACAGTCCGAGTGAGGGCAGAGGGGTATATCACAGTCACAGTGAGGGCAGAGGGATATATCACGGTCACAGTGAGCGCAGAGGGCCATATTACAGTCAGAGTGAGGGCAGAAGCCTGTATCACAGTCACAGTGAGGCCGTGGGGTATACCACAGTGACAGTGAGGGCAGAGAGGTATATCAAAGTCATAGAGAGGGCAGAGGGGTATATCACATTCACAGTGTGGGCAGAGGGGTATATCAGAGTCACAGTGAGGGCAGAGGGGTATATCACAGTCACAGTGTGAGCAGAGGGGTATATCATGGTCACAGTGAGGGCAGAGAGGTCTATCAACGTCACAGTGAGGGCAAAGGGCTATATCACAATCACAGAGAAGAAAGAGGTGTATATCACAGTCACAGTGAGGGCAAAGGATTATATCACCATCAGAGTGAGGACAAAAGTGTATATCACAGGGAGAGTGAGGGCAGAGGTGTATATCACCGTCACAGTGAAGGCAGAGGAGTATATCACTGTCACAGTGAGGGTAGAAATTGATATCACAGTCACAGTTAGGTCAGAGGGTTATATCACGATTACAGTGAGGGTAGAGGGGTATATCACATCACAGTGAGTGCAGAGGGGTATATCACAGTCACAGTCAGGGCAGAGTGGTATATCACATGCACCATGAGGGCAGAGGGGTATATGATTTTCACAGTGAGGGCAGAGGGGTATATCACATTTACAGTGAGTTCAGAGGGGTATATCACAGTCACAGTGAGGGCAGAGGGTTATATCACGTTCACAGTGAGGGCAGAGGTGTATATCACAGTCACAGTGAGGGCAGAGGTGTATATCACAGTCACAGTGAGAGCAGAGGGGTATATCACCGTCACAGTGAAGGTAGAAGTTTATATCACAAACCCAGCGAGGTCAGAGGAGTATATCACGACTACAGTGAGTGCAGAGGGGTATATCACTGTCACAGTTAGTGCAGAGGGCCATATCATGTTTCCAGGGAGGGCAGAGTGGTATGTCACAGTCACAGTGAGGTTAGATGTGTATATCACCATCACAGAGAAGGTAGAAAGTTATATCACAGTCAGAGTGAGATCAGAGAGGTATACCACGTTTACAGTGAAGGCAGAGGCGTATATCATGGTCACACTGAGGGCAGAGGTGTATATCACGGTCACACTGAGGGCAGAAGGGCATATCACAGTCACAGTGAGGGCAGAGGGTTATATCACAATCCCAGTGAGGGCAGAGGAGTATATCACGATTACAGTGAGGGCAGAGGCGTATATCACGGTCACACTGAGGGCAGAGGTGTATATCACGGTCACAGTGAGGGCAGAAGTGCATATCACGGTCACAGTGATGGCAGAGGTTTATATCACGGTCACACTGAGGGCAGAGGGGTAAATCACGCTCACTGTGAGGGCAGAGGAGTATATCACCATGACAGTGAGGGCAGAGGGGTATATCACAGTCACAGTGAGGGCATTGGGGTATATCACAATCTCAATGAGGTCAGAGGGTAATATCATGGTCACAGTGAGGGCAGAGGGGTATTTCACGTTTACAGTGAGGACAGAGGTGTATATCATTGTCACACTGAGGGCAGGGAGGTATATCACAGTTACCAAGAGGTCAGAGGGGTATATCACAGTCAAAGTGAGGGCAGAGGCGTATATCACCGTCACAGAGAGGGCGCAGGGGTATATTACAGTCACAGTGAGGGCAGAGGGATATATCATTGTCACAGTGGGTGCAGAGGGGTATATCACAGTCACAGTGAGGGGAGAGGGGTATATAACCGTCACAGAGTGGGCAGAGCGGTATATCACATTCACAGTGAGGGCTGAGAGGTATATCAACGTCACAGTGAGTGCAAAGGGGTTTATCACAATCACAGAGATGAGAGAGGATATATCTCTGTCACAGTGAGGGCAAAGGGTTATATCACCATCAGAGTAAGCACAGCAGTGTATATCACTGTCATAGTGAGGACAGAGGGATATATCATGCTTACATCGAGGGCAGAGGTGTATATCACAGTCACAGTGAGTGCAGAGGGGTATATCACGGTCACAGTGAGGGCACTGTTTTATATCAGAGTCACAGTGAGGGCAGAGGGGTATGTCACAGTCACAATGAGGGCAGAGGGGTATATCACAGTCACAGTGAGGACAGAGGGGTATATCACAATCACAGTGAGGGCAGAGAGGTATATCACGGTCACAGTGAGGGCAGAGGGGTATTTCATGGTCACAGTGCGGGCAGAGGGGTATATCACCATCACAATGAGGGCGGAGGGGTAACACATGGTCACAATGAGCGTCAAGGGGTATATCATGATCATAATGAGGGCAGAGTGGTATATCACAGTCACAGTGAGGGCAGAGGGGTACATCATGATCGCAGTGAGGGCAGAGCGGTATATTACAGTCAGAGTGAGGGCAGAAGTGTATATCACACCCACAGCGAGGGCAGAGGTGTATATCATGGTCGGAGTGAGGGCAGAGGGGTATATCACAGTCACAGTGAGGGCAGAGAGATATATCAAAGTCACATAGAGTGCAGAGGGGTATATAACACTCACGGTGAGGGCAGGTGGATATATCACAGTCACAGTGAGGGCAGAGGGGTATATCACCATCACAGAGAGGGCAGAGGGGTATATCACAATCATAGTGAGGGCAGAGAGGTATATCACCATCACAGAGAGGGCTGAGGGATATATCACAGCCACAGTGAGGGCAGAGGGGTATATCACCATCACAGAGAGGGCAGAGGGGTATATCACAGTCACAGTGAGGGCAGAGTGATATATCACAGTCACAGTGAGGGCAGAGGGGTATATTACCATCACAGAGAGGGCAGAGGAGTATATCACAGTCACAGTGAGGGCAGAGGGATATATCACAGTCACAGTGAGGGCAGAGGGGTATATCACCATCACAGAGAGGGAAGAGGGGTATATCACAATCACAGTGAGGACAGAGAGGTATATCAACGTCACAGTGAGGGCAAAGGGCTATATCACAATCACAGAGAGGAAAGAGGTGTATATCACCGTCATAGTGAAGTCAGAGGGGTATAACACGGTCACAGTGAGGGTAGAAGTTGATATCACAGTCACAGTGAGGTCAGAGGGGTATATCACCATCACAGAGAGGGAAGAGGGGTATATCACATCACAGTGAGTGCAGAGGGGTATATCACAGTCACAGTCAGGGCAAAGTGGTATATCACATGCACCATGAGGGCAGAGGGGTATATGAATTTCACAGTGAGGGCAGAGGGTTATATCACATTTACAGTGAGTTCAGAGGGGTATATCACAGTCACAGTGAGGGCAGAGAGTTATATCAAAGTCACAGAGAGTGCAGAGGGGTATATAACACTCACAGTGAGGGCAGATGGATATATCACAGTCACAGTGAGGGCAGAGGTGTATATCACCATCACAGAGAGGGCAGAGAGATATATCCCGGTCACAGTGATGGCAGAGGGGTATATCACAGTCACAGTGAGGTCAGAGGGGTATATAACCGTCACAGAGAGGGCAGAGCGGTATATCACAGTCATAGTGAGGGCAGAGGGGTATATCATGGTCGGAGTGAGGGCAGAGTGGTATATCACAGTCACAGTGAGGGCAGAGAGTTATATCAAAGTCACGGAGAGTGCAGAGGGGTATATAACACTGACAGTGAGGGCAGATGGATATATCACAGTCACAGTGAGGGCAGAGGGGTATATCACCATCACAGAGAGGGCAGAGGGGTATATCACAATCACAGTGAGGGCAGAGAGGTATATCACCATCACAGAGAAAGCCGAGGGGTATATCACAGTCACAGTGAGGGCAGAGGGGTATATCACCATCACAGAGAGGGTAGAGGGGTATATCACAGTCACAGTGAAGGCAGCGTGATATATCACAGTCATAGTGAGGGCAGAGGGGTATATCACCATTACAGACAGGGCAAAGGGGTATATCACAGTCACAGTGAGGGCAGAGGGATATATCACAGTCACAGTGAGGGCAAAGGATTATATCACCATCAGAGTGAGGACAAAAGTGTATATCACAGGGAGAGTGAGGGCAGAGGTGTATATCACCGTCACAGTGAAGGCAGAGGAGTATATCACTGTCACAGTGAGGGTAGAAATTGATATCACAGTCACAGTTAGGTCAGAGGGTTATATCACGATTACAGTGAGGGTAGAGGGGTATATCACATCACAGTGAGTGCAGAGGGGTATATCACAGTCACAGTCAGGGCAGAGTGGTATATCACATGCACCATGAGGGCAGAGGGGTATATGATTTTCACAGTGAGGGCAGAGGGGTATATCACATTTACAGTGAGTTCAGAGGGGTATATCACAGTCACAGTGAGGGCAGAGGGTTATATCACGTTCACAGTGAGGGCAGAGGTGTATATCACAGTCACAGTGAGGGCAGAGGTGTATATCACAGTCACAGTGAGAGCAGAGGGGTATATCACCGTCACAGTGAAGGTAGAAGTTTATATCACAAACCCAGCGAGGTCAGAGGAGTATATCACGATTACAGTGAGTGCAGAGGGGTATATCACTGTCACAGTTAGTGCAGAGGGCCATATCATGTTTCCAGGGAGGGCAGAGTGGTATGTCACAGTCACAGTGAGGTTAGATGTGTATATCACCATCACAGAGAAGGTAGAAAGTTATATCACAGTCAGAGTGAGATCAGAGAGGTATACCACGTTTACAGTGAAGGCAGAGGCGTATATCATGGTCACACTGAGGGCAGAGGTGTATATCACGGTCACACTGAGGGCAGAAGGGCATATCACAGTCACAGTGAGGGCAGAGGGTTATATCACAATCCCAGTGAGGGCAGAGGAGTATATCACGATTACAGTGAGGGCAGAGGCGTATATCACGGTCACACTGAGGGCAGAGGTGTATATCACGGTCACAGTGAGGGCAGAAGTGCATATCACGGTCACAGTGATGGCAGAGGTTTATATCACGGTCACACTGAGGGCAGAGGGGTAAATCACGCTCACTGTGAGGGCAGAGGAGTATATCACCATGACAGTGAGGGCAGAGGGGTATATCACAGTCACAGTGAGGGCATTGGGGTATATCACAATCTCAATGAAGTCAGAGGGTAATATCATGGTCACAGTGAGGGCAGAGGGGTATTTCACGTTTACAGTGAGGACAGAGGTGTATATCATTGTCACACTGAGGGCAGGGAGGTATATCACAGTTACCAAGAGGTCAGAGGGGTATATCACAGTCAAAGTGAGGGCAGAGGGGTATATCACCGTCACAGTGAGGGCGCAGGGGTATATTACAGTCACAGTGAGGGCAGAGGGATATATCATTGTCACAGTGGGTGCAGAGGGGTATATCACAGTCACAGTGAGGGGAGAGGGGTATATAACCGTCACAGAGTGGGCAGAGCGGTATATCACATTCACAGTGAGGGCTGAGAGGTATATCAACGTCACAGTGAGTGCAAAGGGGTTTATCACAATCACAGAGATGAGAGAGGATATATCTCTGTCACAGTGAGGGCAAAGGGTTATATCACCATCAGAGTAAGCACAGCAGTGTATATCACTGTCATAGTGAGGACAGAGGGATATATCATGCTTACATCGAGGGCAGAGGTGTATATCACAGTCACAGTGAGTGCAGAGGGGTATATCACGGTCACAGTGAGGGCACTGTTTTATATCAGAGTCACAGTGAGGGCAGAGGGGTATGTCACAGTCACAATGAGGGCAGAGGGGTATATCACAGTCACAGTGAGGACAGAGGGGTATATCACAATCACAGTGAGGGCAGAGAGGTATATCACGGTCACAGTGAGGGCAGAGGGGTATTTCATGGTCACAGTGCGGGCAGAGGGGTATATCACCATCACAATGAGGGCGGAGGGTTAACACATGGTCACAATGAGCGTCAAGGGGTATATCATGATCATAATGAGGGCAGAGTGGTATATCACAGTCACAGTGAGGGCAGAGGGGTACATCATGATCGCAGTGAGGGCAGAGCGGTATATTACAGTCAGAGTGAGGGCAGAAGTGTATATCACACCCACAGCGAGGGCAGAGGTGTATATCATGGTCGGAGTGAGGGCAGAGGGGTATATCACAGTCACAGTGAGGGCAGAGAGATATATCAAAGTCACATAGAGTGCAGAGGGGTATATAACACTCACGGTGAGGGCAGGTGGATATATCACAGTCACAGTGAGGGCAGAGGGGTATATCACCATCACAGAGAGGGCAGAGGGGTATATCACAATCATAGTGAGGGCAGAGAGGTATATCACCATCACAGAGAGGGCTGAGGGATATATCACAGCCACAGTGAGGGCAGAGGGGTATATCACCATCACAGAGAGGGCAGAGGGGTATATCACAGTCACAGTGAGGGCAGAGTGATATATCACAGTCACAGTGAGGGCAGAGGGGTATATTACCATCACAGAGAGGGCAGAGGAGTATATCACAGTCACAGTGAGGGCAGAGGGATATATCACAGTCACAGTGAGGGCAGAGGGGTATATCACCATCACAGAGAGGGAAGAGGGGTATATCACAATCACTGTGAGGACAGAGAGGTATATCAACGTCACAGTGAGGGCAAAGGGCTATATCACAATCACAGAGAGGAAAGAGGTGTATATCACCGTCATAGTGAAGTCAGAGGGGTATAACACGGTCACAGTGAGGGTAGAAGTTGATATCACAGTCACAGTGAGGTCAGAGGGGTATATCACCATCACAGAGAGGGAAGAGGGGTATATCACATCACAGTGAGTGCAGAGGGGTATATCACAGTCACAGTCAGGGCAAAGTGGTATATCACATGCACCATGAGGGCAGAGGGGTATATGAATTTCACAGTGAGGGCAGAGGGTTATATCACATTTACAGTGAGTTCAGAGGGGTATATCACAGTCACAGTGAGGGCAGAGAGTTATATCAAAGTCACAGAGAGTGCAGAGGGGTATATAACACTCACAGTGAGGGCAGATGGATATATCACAGTCACAGTGAGGGCAGAGGTGTATATCACCATCACAGAGAGGGCAGAGAGATATATCCCGGTCACAGTGATGGCAGAGGGGTATATCACAGTCACAGTGAGGTCAGAGGGGTATATAACCGTCACAGAGAGGGCAGAGCGGTATATCACAGTCACAGTGAGGGCAGAGAGTTATATCAAAGTCACGGAGAGTGCAGAGGGGTATATAACACTGACAGTGAGGGCAGATGGATATATCACAGTCACAGTGAGGGCAGAGGGGTATATCACCATCACAGAGAGGGCAGAGGGGTATATCACAATCACAGTGAGGGCAGAGAGGTATATCACCATCACAGAGAAAGCCGAGGGGTATATCACAGTCACAGTGAGGGCAGAGGGGTATATCACCATCACAGAGAGGGTAGAGGGGTATATCACAGTCACAGTGAGGGCAGCGTGATATATCACAGTCATAGTGAGGGCAGAGGGGTATATCACCATTACAGACAGGGCAAAGGGGTATATCACAGTCACAGTGAGGGCAGAGGGATATATCACAGTCACAGTGAGGGCAGAGGGGTTTATCACCATCACAGAGAGGGAAGAGGGGTATATCACAATCACAGTGAGGGCAGAGAGGTATATCAATGTCACAGTGAGGGCAAAGGGCTATATCACAATCACAGAGAGGAAAGAGGTGTATATCACCGTCACAGTGAAGTCAGAGGGGTATAACACGGTCACAGTGAGGGTAGAAGTTGATATCACAGTCACAGTGAGGTCAGAGGGTTATATCATGATTACAGTGAGGGTAGAGGGGTATATCACATCATAGAGTGCCGAGGGGTATATGACAGTCATAGTGAGGGCAGAGTGGTATATCACATTCACCATGAGGGCAGAGGGGTATATCATGGTCACAGTGAGGGCAGAGGGTTATATCACTTTTACAGTGAGTTCAGAGGGATATATCACAGTCACAGTGAGGGCAGAGGGTTATTTCACGGTCACAGTGAGGGTAGAGGGGCACATCACAGTCACAGTGAGGTCAGAGGAGTATATCACGATTACAGTGAGTGCAGAGGGGTATATCACCGTCACAGTGAGTGCAGAGGGTTATATCATGTGTACAGTGAGGGCAGAGATTTATATCACAGTCACAGTGAGGGCAGATGTCTATATCACCATCACAGTGAGGGTAGAAGGTTATATCACAGTCAGAGTGTGGTCAGAGAGGTATACCACGATTACGGTGAAGGCAGAGGTGTATGTCACGGTGACACTGAGGGCAGAGGGGAATATCACGGGCACACTGAGGGCAGAAGGGTATATCACGATTACAGTGAGGGCAGAGGCTTATATCACTGTCACAGTGAGGGCAGAAGGGCATATCACACTCACACTGAGGGCAGAGGGGTATATCACGCTCACAGTGATGGCAGAGGGTTATATCACGGTCACACTGATGGCAGAGGGGTATATCACGATTACAGTGAGGGCAGAGGTGTATATCACGGTCACAGTGAGGGCAGAAGGGCATATCACAGTCACAGTGAGGGCAGAGGGGTATATCACAATCTCAATGAGGGCAGAGGGGTATTTCAGCATCACAGTGAGGGCAGAGGGGTATATCAGCATCACAGTGAGGGCAGAGGGGTAAAACACAATCACAGTGAGGGCAGAGGGGTATATCATGATCATAATGAGGGCAGAGGACTATATAACAGTCACAGTGAGTGCAGAGGGTTACATCATGGTCACAGTGAGGGCAGAGGGATATATCATGATCGCAATGTGGGCAGAGGGGAATATTGCAGTCAAAGTGAGGGCAGAAGCGTCTATCACCGTCACAGTGAGGGCAGAGGGATATATCACAGTCACAGTGAGGGCAGAGGAGTATATCAAAGTCACAGAGAGTGCAGAGGGGTATATCACAGTCACAGTGAGGGCAGAGGGGTATATAACCGTCACAGAGTGGGCAGAGCGGTATATCAACGTCACAGTGAGTGAAAAGGGGTTTATCACAATCACAGAGAGGAGAGGGGGTATATCTCTTTCACAGTGAGGGCAAAGGGTTAGACCACCATCAGAGTGAGGACAGCAGTGTATATCACTGTCATAGCGAGGGTAGAGGGGTATATAATGTTTACAGTGAGGGCAGAGGTGTATATCACAGTCATAGGGAGGGCAGAGGTGTATATCACCGTCACAGTGAGGGCAGAGGGGTATATCATGGTCACAGTGAGGGCAGAGTTGCATATAACAGTCGTAGTGAGGGCAGAGGGATATATCAGAGTCACAGTGAGGATAGGAGTTTATATCACAGTCACAGTGAGGTCAGAGGGTTATATCACGATTACAGTGTGGGTAGAGGGGTATATCACAGTCACAGTGAGTGCAGAGGGGTATATCCCAGTCACAATGAGGGCAGAGGTGTATATCACAGTCACCATGAGGTCAGAGGGTTATTTCACAGTCACAGTCAGTGCAGAGGAGTATATCACATGTACAGTGAGGGCAGAGGGGTATATCACAGTCACCATGAGGGCAGAGGGTTATATCATGGTCACAGTGAGTGCAGAAGGGTATATCACATTTACAGTGAGGGCAGAGGGTATATCACAATCACAGTGAGGGCAGAGGGGTATATCACGGTCACATTGAGGGCAGAGAGTTATATCATGGACACAGTGAGGGCAGAGGGGTATATCATAGTCACAGTGAGAGCAGAGGCGTACATCATGATCACAATGATGGCAGAGGTCTATATCACAGTCACAGTGAGGGCAGAGGGATATATCACAGTCACCGTGAGGGCAGAGGTGTATATGATGGTCGCTGTGAGGGCAGAGGTGAATATCACTGTCACAGTAAGTGCAGAGGGGTATATCATTGTCACAGAGAGGGCAGAGGAGTATATCAGATTTACAGTGATGGCAGTGGGGTATATCACAGTCACAGTGAGGGCAGAGGGGTATATCACGGTCACAGCGAGGGCAGCGGGGTATATCACGGTCACATTGAGGGCAGAGGGGTATCTCACAGCCACAGTGAGGGCAGAGAGTTATATCACGGACACAGTGAGGGCACTGGGCTATATCACGGTTACAGTGAGGGCAGAGGGGTATATCACGGACACAGTGAGGGCAGTGGGCTATATCACGGTTACAGTGAGGGCAGAGGGGTATATCACGGACACAGTGAGGGCAGTGGGCTATATCACAGTCACAGTGAGGGCAGAGGGGTATAGCACAGTCTATATGAGGGCAGAGGGGTATATCATATTTACAGTGAGGGCAGAGGGTTATATCACAGTCACAGTGAGCGCAGATGTGTAAATCACCATCACAGTGAGGGCAGAGGCATATATCATGGTCACAGTGAGGGCAGAGGAGTATGTGACCGTCACAGTGAGGGCAGAAGGTTATATCACAGTCACACTGAGGACAGCGGGGTATATCACGATTACAGTGAGTGCAGACGGGTATATCACCGTCACAGTGAGGGCAAAGGGGTCTATCACAGTCTCAATGTGGGCAGAGGGGTATATCATGTTCACAGTGAGGGCAGAGGTGTATATCACGTTTACAGTGAGGGCAGAGGGGTATATCACAGTCACACTGAGGCCGGAGAGGTATATTACAGTTACGATGAGTGCAGAGGTGTATTACATGGTCACAGTGAAGGCAGAGGGGTATATCACATTTGCAGTGAGGGCAGAGGGATATATCACAGTCAAAGTGAGGGCAGAGGGGTATATCACAGTCACAGTGAGGGCAGAGGGGTATATCACAGTCACAGTGGGGGCAGAGGTCTATTACACCATCACAGTGCGGGCAGAGAGGTATATCACAGTCACAGTCGGGGCAGAGGGGTATATCATGGTCACAATGAGGGCTGAGGGTTTTATCACAGTCACAATGAGGGTAGAGGGTTATATCACAGTCACAGTGAGGGCAGAGGGATATATCATGTTCACAGTGAGGGCAGAGGTGTATATCACCGTCACAGTAAGTGCAGAGGGGTATATCATTGTCACAGAGAGGGCAGAGGAGTATATCAGATTTACAGTGATGGCAGTGGGGTATATCACAGTCACAGTGAGGGCAGAGGGCTATTTCAAAGGAACAGAGATGGCAGAGGGGTATATCACATTCACAGTAGGGGCAGAAAAAGATATCACAGTCACAGTGAGGGCAGAGGGGTATATCACAGTCACAGTGAGGGCAGAGGTGTATATCAATGTCACAGTGAGGGCAAAGGAGTATATCATGGGCACAGTGAGGGCAAAAGTGTATATCTTGTTTACAGTGAGGGCAGAGGGGTATATAACAGTCACAGTGAGGGTAGAAGTTTATATCACAGTCACAGTGAGGTCAGAGGGTTATATCATGATTACAGTGAGGGTAAAAGGGTATATCACAGTCAAAGTGAGTGCAGAGGGGTATATCACAGTCACCATGAGGGCAGAGGGGTATATCATGGACACATTGAGGGCAGAGGGGTATATCACATTTACAGTGAGGGCAGAGGGTTATATCATGGTCACAGTGAGGGCAGAAGGGTATATCACATTTGCAGTGAGGGCAGAGGGGTATATCACAATCACAGTGAGGGAAGAGTGGTATATCACAGTCACCATGAGGGCAGAGGGGTATATCATGGACACATTGAGGGAAGAGGGGTATATCACATTTACAGTGAGGGCAGAGGGTTATATCACAGTCACAGTGAGGGCAGAGGGGTATATCACAGTCACAGTGAGGGCAGAGTTATCTATCAGAGTAACAGTGAGGGCAGAGGGATATATCACAGTCACCGTGAGGGCAGAGGTGTATATGATGGTCGCTGTGAGGGCAGAGGGGTATATCACTGTCACAGTGAGGGCAGAGGGGCATATAAAAGCCAGAGTGAGGGCAGAGGTGAATATCACCGTCACAGTAAGTGCAGAGGGGTATATCATTGTCACAGAGAGGGCAGAGGAGTATATCAGATTTACAGTGATGGCAGTGGGGTATATCACAGTCACAGTGAGGGCAGAGGGGTATATCACGGTCACAGCGAGGGCAGCGGGGTATATCACGGTCACATTGAGGGCAGAGGGGTATCTCACAGCCACAGTGAGGGCAGAGAGTTATATCACGGACACAGTGAGGGCAGTGGGCTATATCACGGTTACAGTGAGGGCAGAGGGGTATATCACGGACACAGTGAGGGCAGTGGGCTATATCACGGTTACAGTGAGGGCAGAGGGGTATAACACGGACACAGTGAGGGCAGTGGGCTATATCACAGTCACAGTGAGGGCAGAGGGGTATAGCACAGTCTATATGAGGGCAGAGGGGTATATCATATTTACAGTGAGGGCAGAGGGTTATATCACAGTCACAGTGAGCGCAGATGTGTAAATCACCATCACAGTGAGGGCAGAGGCATATATCATGGTCACAGTGAGGGCAGAGGAGTATGTGACCGTCACAGTGAGGGCAGAAGGTTATATCACAGTCACACTGAGGACAGCGGGGTATATCACGATTACAGTGAGTGCAGACGGGTATATCACCGTCACAGTGAGGGCAAAGGGGTCTATCACAGTCTCAATGTGGGCAGAGGGGTATATCATGTTCACAGTGAGGGCAGAGGTGTATATCACATTTACAGTGAGGGCAGAGGGGTATATCACAGTCACACTGAGGCCGGAGAGGTATATTACAGTTACGATGAGTGCAGAGGTGTATTACATGGTCACAGTGAAGGCAGAGGGGTATATCACATTTGCAGTGAGGGCAGAGGGATATATCACAGTCAAAGTGAGGGCAGAGGGGTATATCACAGTCACAGTGAGGGCAGAGGGGTATATCACAGTCACAGTGGGGGCAGAGGTCTATTACACCATCACAGTGCGGGCAGAGAGGTATATCACAGTCACAGTCGGGGCAGAGGGGTATATCATGGTCACAATGAGGGCTGAGGGTTTTATCACAGTCACAATGAGGGTAGAGGGTTATATCACAGTCACAGTGAGGGCAGAGGGATATATCATGTTCACAGTGAGGGCAGAGGTGTATATCACCGTCACAGTAAGTGCAGAGGGGTATATCATTGTCACAGAGAGGGCAGAGGAGTATATCAGATTTACAGTGATGGCAGTGGGGTATATCACAGTCACAGTGAGGGCAGAGGGCTATTTCAAAGGAACAGAGATGGCAGAGGGGTATATCACATTCACAGTAGGGGCAGAAAAAGATATCACAGTCACAGTGAGGGCAGAGGGGTATATCACAGTCACAGTGAGGGCAGAGGTGTATATCAATGTCACAGTGAGGGCAAAGGAGTATATCATGGGCACAGTGAGGGCAAAAGTGTATATCTTGTTTACAGTGAGGGCAGAGGGGTATATAACAGTCACAGTGAGGGTAGAAGTTTATATCACAGTCACAGTGAGGTCAGAGGGTTATATCATGATTACAGTGAGGGTAAAAGGGTATATCACAGTCAAAGTGAGTGCAGAGGGGTATATCACAGTCACCATGAGGGCAGAGGGGTATATCATGGACACATTGAGGGCAGAGGGGTATATCACATTTACAGTGAGGGCAGAGGGTTATATCATGGTCACAGTGAGGGCAGAAGGGTATATCACATTTGCAGTGAGGGCAGAGGGGTATATCACAATCACAGTGAGGGAAGAGTGGTATATCACAGTCACCATGAGGGCAGAGGGGTATATCATGGACACATTGAGGGAAGAGGGGTATATCACATTTACAGTGAGGGCAGAGGGTTATATCACAGTCACAGTGAGGGCAGAGGGGTATATCACAGTCACAGTGAGGGCAGAGGAGTATATAACAGTCAGAGTGAGAACAGAAGGGTATATCACAATCACAGAGAGGGCAGAGGGTTTTATCTTTGTCGCAGTGAGGGAAGAGGGGCATTTAACAGTCAGAGTGAGGCAGAGGTGTATACCACATTCATAGTGAGGACAGAGGGGTATATCACAGTCACAGTGAGGGCAGAGTTATCTATCAGAGTAACAGTGAGGGCAGAGGGATATATCATGTTCACAGTGAGGGTAGAGGGGTATATCACAGTCACAGTGAGGGCAGAGGTATCTATCAGAGTCACAGTGAGGGCAGAGGGGTATGTCACAGTCACAGTGAGGGCAGCGTGATATATCACAGTCACAGTGAGGGCAGAGGGGTATATCACCATCACAGAGAGGGAAGAGGGGTATATCACAATCACAGTGAGGGCAGAGAGGTACATCAACGTCACAGTGAGGGCAAAGGGCTATATCACAGTCACAGAGAGGAAAGAGGTGTATATCACCGTCACAGTGAAGTCAGAGGGGTATAACACGGTCACAGTGAGGGTAGAATTTGATATCACAGTCACAGTGAGGTCAGAGGGTTATATCATGATTACAGTGAGGGTAGAGGGGTATATCACCATCAGAGTGAGGACAGCAGTGTATATCACTGTCATAGCGAGGGTAGAGGGGTATATAATGTTTACAGTGAGGGCAGAGGTGTATATCACAGTCATAGGGAGGGCAGAGGTGTATATCACCGTCACAGTGAGGGCAGAGGGGTATATCATGGTCACAGTGAGGGCAGAGTTGCATATAACAGTCGTTGTGAGGGCAGAGGGATATATCAGAGTCACAGTGAGGATAGGAGTTTATACCACAGTCACCGTGAGGTCAGAGGGTTATATCACGATTACAGTGTGGGTAGAGGGGTATATCTCAGTCACAGTGAGTGCAGAGGGGTATATCCCAGTCACAGTGAGGGCAGAGGTGTATATCACAGTCACCATGAGGTCAGAGGGTTATTTCACAGTCACAGTCAGTGCAGAGGAGTATATCACATGTACAGTGAGGGCAGAGGGGTATATTACAGTCACCATGAGGGCAGAGGGTTATATCATGGTCACAGTGAGTGCAGAAGGGTATATCACATTTACAGTGAGGGCAGAGGGTATATCACAATCACAGTGAGGGCAGAGGGGTATATCACGGTCACATTGAGGGCAGAGGGGTATATCATAGTCACAGTGAGAGCAGAGGCGTACATCATGATCACAATGATGGCAGAGGTGTATATCACAGTCACAGTGAGGGCAGAGGGATATATCACAGTCACCGTGAGGGCAGAGGTGTATATGATGGTCGCTGTGAGGGCAGAGGTGTATATCACTGTCACAGTGAGGGCAGAGGGGCATATAAAAGTCAGAGTGAGGGCAGAGGTGTATATCACCGTCACAGTAAGTGCAGAGGGGTATATCATTGTCACAGAGAGGGCAGAGGAGTATATCAGATTTACAGTGATGGCAGTGGGGTATATCACAGTCACAGTGAGGGCAGAGGGGTATATCACGGTAACAGCGAGGGCAGCGGGGTATATCACGGTCACATTGAGGGCAGAGGGGTATCTCACAGCCACAGTGAGGGCAGAGAGTTATATCACAGTCACAGTGAGGGCAGTGGGCTATATCACGGTTACAGTGAGGGCAGAGGGGTATATCACAGTCACAGAGAGTGCAGACCGGTATATCACAGTCACAGTGAGGGCAGAGGGATATAGCACAGTCTATATGAGGGCAGAGGGGTATATCATATTTACAGTGAGGGCAGAGGGGTATATCACAGTCACAGTGAGCGCAGATGTGTAAATCACCATCACAGTGAGGGCAGAGGCATATATCATGGTCACAGTGAGGGCAGAGGAGTATGTGACCGTCACAGTGAGGGCAGAAGGTTATATCACAGTCACACTGAGGACAGCGGGGTATATCACGATTACGGTGAGTGCAGACGGGTATATCACCGTCACAGTGAGGGCAAAGGGGTCTATCACAGTCTCAATGTGGGCAGAGGGGTATATCATGTTCACAGTGAGGGCAGAGGTGTATATCACGTTTACAGTGAGGGCAGAGGGGTATATCACAGTCACACTGAGGCCGGAGAGGTATATTACAGTTACGATGAGTGCAGAGGTGTATTACATGGTCACAGTGAAGGCAGAGGGGTATATCACATTTGCAGTGAGGGCAGAGGGATATATCACAGTCAAAGTGAGGGCAGAGGGGTATATCACAGTCACAGTGAGGGCAGAGGGGTATATCACAGTCACAGTGGGGGCAGAGGTCTATTACACCATCACAGTGCGGGCAGAGAGGTATATCACAGTCACAGTCAGGGCAGAGGGGTATATCATGGTCACAATGAGGGCTGAGGGTTTTATCACAGTCACAATGAGGGTAGAGGGGTATATCACAGTCACAGTGAGGGCAGAGGGATATATAATGTTCACAGTGAGGGCAGAGGGGTATATCATGATCGCATTGAGAGCAGAGGGGTATATTACGGTCAGATTGAGGGCAGAAGCGTATATCACCATCACAGCGAGGGCAGAGGGGTATATCACAGTCACAGTGAGGACAGAGGGCTATTTCAAAGGAACAGAGACGGCAGAGGGGTATATCACATTCACAGTAGGGGCAGAGTGAGATATCACAATCACAGTGAGGGCAGAGGGGTATATCACAGTCACAGTGAGGGCAGAGGTGTATATCAATGTCACAGTGAGGGCTAAGGGGTATATCATGGGCACAGTGAGGGCAACAGTGTATATCTTGTTTACAGTGAGGGCAGAGGGGTATATCACAGTCACAGTGAGGGTAGAAGTTTATATCACAGTCACAGTGAGGTCAGAGGGTTATATCACGATTACAGTGAGGGTAAAAGGGTATATCACAGTCAAAGTGAGTGCAGAGGGGTATATCACAGTCACCATGAGGGCAGAGGGGTATATCATGGACACATTGAGGGCAGAGGGGTATATCACATTTACAGTGAGGGCAGAGGGTTATATCACTGTCACAGTGAGGGCAGAAGGGTATATCACATTTGCAGTGAGGGCAGAGGTGTATATCACAATCACAGTGAGGGAAGAGTGGTATATCACAGTCACCATGAGGGCAGAGGGGTATATCATGGCCACATTGAGGGCAGAGGGGTATATCACATTTACAGTGAGGGCAGAGGGTTATATCACAGTCACAGTGAGGGCAGAGGGGTATATCACGGTCACAGTGAGGTCAGAGGGGTAAAACACGGTCACAGTGAGGGCAGAGGGGTATATCACAGTCACAGTGAGGGCAGAGGGGTATATAACAGTCAGAGTGAGAACAGAAGGGTATATCACAATCACAGAGAGGGCAGAGGTTTTTATCTTTGTCGCAGTGAGGGAAGAGGGGCATTTAACAGTCAGAGTGAGGCAGAGGTGTATACCACATTCATAGTGAGGACAGAGGGGTATATCACAGTCACAGTGAGGGCAGAGGTATCTATCAGAGTCACAGTGAGGGCAGAGGGGTATATCACAGTTACACTTAGGGCAGAGGGGTATATCACAGTAACAGTGAGGGCAGAGGGATATATCATGTTCACAGTGAGGGTGGAGGGGTATATCACAGTCACAGTGAGGGCAGAGGTATCTATCAGAGTCACAGTGAGGGCAGAGGGGTATATCACAGTAACAGTGAGGGCAGAGGGATATATCATGTTCACAGTAAGGGCAGAGGGGTATATCACAGTCAGTGAGGGCAGAGGTTTGTATCACGGTCACAGTGAGGGCAGAGGTGTATTTCACAGTCACAGTGAGGGCAGAGGGTTATATCACATTCACAGTGAGGGCAGTGGTGTATATCAAAATCACAGTGAAGACAGAGGTGTATATCACAATCACAGTGAGGGCAGAAAGGTTTATCACGGTCACAGTGAGGGCAGAGGGGTATATCACTGTCACAGTGAGGGCAGAGGGGTATATCACCATCACAGTGAGGGCAGAGGGGTAAAACACGGTCACAGTGAGGGCAGAGGGGTATATCATGATCATAGTTAGGGCAGAGGGGTATATGACAGTCACAGTGAGGGCAGAGGGGTATATCACGATCGCAGTGAGGGCAGAGGGGTATATTACAGTCATAGTGAGGGCAGAAGCGTATATCACAGTCACAGCGAGGGCAGAGGGGTATATCATGGTCGTAGTGAGGGCAGAGGGCCATATCACATTCAGAGTGAGGGCGGAGGGGTATATCACAGTCACAGTGAGGGCAGAGAGTTATATCAAAGTCACAGAGAGGGCAGAGGGATATATCACATTCACAGTGAGGGTAGAGGGCTTTATCACAGTCACAGTGAGGGCAGAGGGGTATATCAACGTCACAGTGAGGGCAAAGGGCTATCTCACAATCACAGAGAGGAAAGATGGGTATATCACGGTCACAGTGAGGGCAATGGATTATATCACCATCAGAGTGAGGACAGAAGTGTATATCACAGTCACAGTGAAGGCAGAGGGGTATATCACAGTCACAGTGAGGTTAGAAGTTGATATCACAGTCACAGTTATGTCAGAGGGTTATATCACGATTACAGTGAGGGTAGAGGGGTATATCACATAACAGTGAGTGCAGAGGGGTATATCACAGTCACAGTGAGGGTAGAAGGTTATATCACAATCCCAGTGAGGTCAGAGGAGTATATCACGATTACAGTGAGTGCAGAGGGGTATATCACCGTCACAGTGAGTGCAGAGGGGTATATCATGTTTACAGTGAGGGCAGAGGGGTATGTCACAGTCACAGTGAGTGTACATGTGTATATCACCATCACAGAGAGGGTAGAAGTTTATATCACAGTCAGAGTGAGGGCAGAGAGGTATACCACGATTACAGTGAAGGCAGAGGGGTATATCATGGTCACAGTGAGGCAGAGGGGTATATCACGGTCACACTGAGGGCAGAGGTGTATATCACAGTCACAGTGAGAACAGAAGGGTATATCACCATCACAGTGAGGGCAAAAGGGCATATCACAGTCACAGTGAGGGCAGGGAGGTATATCACAGTTACCATGAAGTCAGAGGTGTATATGACCGTCACAGTGAAGGCAGAGGGTTATATCACAGTCAAAGTTAGGGCAGAGGGGTATATCACGGTCACAGTGAGGGCACAGGGGTATATCACATTCACAGTGAGGGCAGAGGGATATATCAGTGTCACAGTGGGGGCAGAGGGGTGTATCACGATCACAGTGAGGGCAGAGAGTTATATCACGGTTACAGTGAGGGCAGAGGGGTATATCACCATCACAGTGAGGGCAGAGGGGTAAAACTCAGTCACAGTGAGGGCAGAGGGGTATATCATGATCATAGTGAGGGCAGAGGGCTATATAACAGCCACAGAGAGTGCAGAGGGGTACATCACAGTCACAGTGAGGGCAGAGGGGTATAACACAGTCACAGTGAGGGCAGAAGTTTATATCACAGTCACAGTGAGTGCAGACGGTTATATCACGGTCACACTAAGTGCCGAGGGGTATATCATGGTCACAGTGAGGGCAGAGGGGTATATCACCGTCACAGTGAGTGCAGACGGTTATATCACCGTCACAGTAAGGGCAGAGGGGTATATCACAGTCTCAATGTGGGCAGAGGGGTATATCATGTTCACAGTGAGGGCAGAGGTGTATATCACGTTTACAGTGAGGGCAGAGGGGTATATCACAGTCACACTGAGGCCGGAGAGGTATATTACAGTTACGATGAGGGCGGAGGTGTATTACATGGTCACAGTGAAGGCAGAGGGGTATATCACATTTGCAGTGAGGGCAGAGGGATATATCACAGTCAAAGTGAGGGCAGAGGGGTATATCATAGTCACAGTGAGGGCAGAGGGGTATATCACAGTCACAGGGGGGGCAGAGGTCTATTACGCCATCACAGTGCGGGCAGAGAGGTATATCACAGTCACAGTCGGGGCAGAGGGGTATATCATGGCAACAATGAGGGCTGAGGGTTTTATCACAGTCACAATGAGGGTAGAGGGGTATATCACAGTCACAGTGAGGGCAGAGGGATATATCATGTTCACAGTGAGGGCAGAGGGGTATATCATGATCGCATTGAGAGCAGAGGGGTATATTACTGTCAGATTGAGGGCAGAAGCGTATATCACCATCACAGCGAGGGCAGAGGGGTATATCACAGTCACAATGAGGGCAGAGGGCTATTTCAAAGGAACAGAGATGGCAGAGGGGTATATCACATTCACAGTAGGGGCAGAGTGAGATATCACAGTCACAGTGAGGGCAGAGGGGTATATCACAGTCACAGTGAGGGCAGAGGTGTATATCATTGTCACAGTGAGGGCAGAGGGGTATATCACAGTCACAGTGAGGGCAGAGGTGTATATCAATGTCACAGTGAGGGCAGAGGGATATATCACAGTCACAGTGAGGGTAGAAGTTTATATCACAGTCACAGTGAGGTCAGAGGGTTATATCACGATTACAGTGAGGGTGAAAGGGTATATCACAGTCAAAGTGAGTGCAGAGGGGTATATCACAGTCACCATGAGGGCAGAGGGGTATATCACATTTACAGTGAGGGCAGAGGGTTATATCACGGTCACAGTGAGGGCAGAAGGGTATATCACATTTGCAGTGAGGGCAGAGGGGTATATCACAATCACAGTGAGGGAAGAGTGGTATATCACAGTCACCATGAGGGCAGAGGGGTATATCATGGACACATTGAGGGCAGAGGGTTATATCACATTTACAGTGTGGGCAGAGGGTTATATCACAGTCACAGTGAGGGCAGAGGGGTATATCACGGTCACAGTGAGGTCAGAGGGGTAAAACACGGTCACAGTGAGGGCAGAGGGGTATATCACAGTCACAGTGAGGGCAGAGGGGTATATAACAGTCAGAGTGAGAACAGAAGGGTATATCACAATCACAGAGAGGGCAGAGGGTTTTATCTTTGTCGCAGTGAGGGAGGAGGGGCATTTAACAGTCAGAGTGAGGCAGAGGTGTATACCACATTCATAGTGAGGACAGAGGGGTATATCACAGTCACAGTGAGAGCAGAGGTATCTATCAGAGTCACAGTGAGGGCAGAGGAGTATATCACAGTTACAGTGAAGGCAGAGGGTTATTTCACAGTAACAGTGAGGGCAGAGGGAAATATCATGTTCACAGTGAGGATAGAGGGGTATATCACAGTCACAGTGAGGGCAGAGGTATCTATCAGAGTCACAGTGAGGGCAGAAGGGTATATCACAGTTACAGTGAGGGCAGAGGGGTATATCACAGTAACAGTGAGGGCAGAGGGATATATCATGTTCACAGCGAGGGCAGAGGGGTATATCACAGTCAGTGAGGGCAGAGGTGTGTATCACGGTCACAGTGAGGGCACAGGTGTATTTCACAGTCACAGTGAGGGCAGAGGGGTATATCACGGTCACAGTGAGGGCAGAGGGGTATATCACCATCACAGTGAGGGCAGAGGGGTAAAACACTGTCACATTGAGGGCAGAAGGGTATATCATGATCATAGTTAGGGCAGAGGGGTATATGACAGTCACAGTGAGGGCAGAGGGGTATATCACGATCGCAGTGAGGGCAGAGGGGTATATTACAGTCATAGTGAGGGCAGAAGCGTATATCACAGTCACAGCGAGGGCAGAGGGGTATATCATGGTCGTAGTGAGGGCAGAGGGCCATATCACATTCAGAGTGAGGGCAGAGGGGTATATCACAGTCACAGTGAGGGCAGAGAGTTATATCAAAGTCACAGAGAGGGCAGAGGGATATATCACATTCACAGTGAGGGCAAAGGGCTATATCACAATCACAGAGAGGAAAGATGGGTATATCACGGTCACAGTGAGGGCAAAGGATTATATCACCATCAGAGTGAGGACAGAAGTGTATATCACAGTCAAAGAGAAGGCAGAGGGGTATATCACGGTCACAGTGAGGTTAGAAGTTGATATCACAGTCACAGTTATGTCAGAGGGTTATATCACGATTACAGTGAGGGTAGAGGGGTATATCACATCACAGTGAGGTCAGAGGAGTATATCACGATTACAGTGAGTGCAGAGGGGTATATCACCGTCACAGTGAGTGCAGAGGGGTATATCATGTTTACAGTGAGGGCAGAGGGGTATGTCACAGTCACAGTGAGTGTACATGTGTATATCACCATCACAGAGAGGGTAGAAGTTTATATCACAGTCAGAGTGAGGTCAGAGAGGTATACCACGATTACAGTGAAGGCAGTGGGGTATATCACGGTCACACTGAGGGCAGAGGTGTATATCACAGTCACAGTGAGAACAGAAGGGTATATCACCATCACAGTGAGGGCAAAAGGGCATATCACAGTCACAGTGAGGGCAGGGAGGTATATCACAGTTACCATGAAGTCAGAGGTGTATATGACCGTCACAGTGAAGGCAGAGGGTTATATCACAGTCAAAGTTAGGGCAGAGGGGTATATCATGGTCACAGTGAGGGCACAGGGGTATATCACATTCACAGTGAGGGCAGAGGGATATATCAGTGTCACAGTGGGGGCAGAGGGGTGTATCACGATCACAGTGAGGGCAGAGAGTTATATCACGGTTACAGTGAGGGCAGAGGGGTATATCACCATCACAGTGAGGGCAGAGGGGTAAAACTCAGTCACAGTGAGGGCAGAGGGGTATATCATGATCATAGTGAGGGCAGAGGGCTATATAACAGCCACAGAGAGTGCAGAGGGGTACATCACAGTCACAGTGAGGGCAGAGGGGTATAACACAGTCACAGTGAGGGCAGAAGTTTATATCACAGTCACAGTGAGTGCAGACGGTTATATCACGGTCACACTAAGTGCCGAGGGGTATATCATGGTCACAGTGAGGGCAGAGGGGTATATCACCGTCACAGTGAGTGCAGACGGTTATATCACCGTCACAGTAAGGGCAGAGGGGTATATCACAGTCTCAATGTGGGCAGAGGGGTATATCATGTTCACAGTGAGGGCAGAGGTGTATATCACGTTTACAGTGAGGGCAGAGGGGTATATCCCGGTCACAGTGAGTGCAGATGGGTACATCACGGTCACAGTGAGGGCAGATGGGTATATCATAATTGCAATGAGGGCAGAGGGGTATATTGCAGTCAGAGTGACGGCAGAAGCGTATATCACCGTCAAAGTGAGGGCAGAGGGTTATATAACAGGCAGTGTGAGGGCAGAGGGGTATATCACATTCACAGTGACGGCAGAGGGGTATATCATGGCCACAGTGAGGGCAGAGATGTATCTCACCGTCACAGTGAGGGCAGTGGGGTATATCATGGTCACAGTGAGGGCAGATGAGTATATAAGTGTCGCAGTGAGGGCAGGGGGGTATATCACGGTTACAGTGAGGGCAGAGGGGTATATCACTGTCACAGTGAGTGCAGTCCAGTATATCACAGTCACAGTGTGGGCAGAGGGGTATATCACAGTCACAATGAGGGCAGAAGGGTATATCATGTTTACAGTGATGGCAAAGGGGTATATCATGGTCACAGTGAGGGCAGAGGCGTATATCATGGTCATAGTGAGGGCAGAGGAGTATATAACCGTCGCAGTGAGGGCAGGAGGGTATATCACGGTCAAAGTGAGGTTAGAAGGTTATATCACAGTCACAGTGAGGGCAGAGGAGTATATCACGATTACAGTGAGGGCAGAGGCGTATATCACGGTCACACTGAGGGCAGAGTGTCAGATCACGGTCACATTGAGGGCAGAGTTGTATATCACAGTCACAGTAGGGTACCAGCAGAAGGTTATATGACAACCTCAATGAGGGCAGAGGGGTATATTACAGCACAATAAGGGCAGAGGCGTATATCATGTTTACAGTGAGGGCAGAGGCATATATCACAGTCACAGTGAGGGCAGAGGGGTATATAACCGTCGCAGTGAGGGCAGTGGGGTATATCACTGTCACTGTGAGTGCAGAAGATTAAATCACAGTCACAGTGAGGGCAGAGGGGTATATAACCGTCGCAGTGAGGGCAGTGGGATATATCACGGTCACAGTGAGTGTAGAAGGTTATATCACAGTCACAATGAGGGCAGAGGGGTATATCACGATTACAGTGAGGGCAGAGGCGTATATCACGGTCACGCTGAGGTCAGAGGGGTATATCAAGGTCACAGTGAGTGCAAACGGGTATATCACAGTCACAGTGAGGGCAGAGGGGTATATCACAATCTCAATGAGGGCAGAGGGGTATATCATGGTCACAGTGAGGGCAGGGGGGTATTTCACGTTTACATTGAGGGCAGAGTGGTATATCATTGTGACACAGAGGGCAGAGAGGTATATCACAGTTACCATGAGGGCAGAGAGGTATACCACGGTCACATTGAGGGCAGAGGTGTATATCACAGTCACAGTAGAGTACCAGCAAAAGGGTATATGACAATCTCAATGAGGGCAGAGGGGCATATTAAGGTGACAGTGAGTGCAAACAGGTATATCACAGTCACAGTGAGGGCAGAGGGGTATATCACAGTCACAGTGAGGGCAGAGGGGTATATTACAGCACAATAAGGGCAGAGGGGTATATCATGTTTACAGTGAGGGCAGAGGGGTATATCACAGTCACAGTGAGGGCAGAGGGGTATATAACTGTCGCAGTGAGGGCAGTGGGGTATATCACTGTCAAAGTGAGTGTAGAAGGTTATATCACAGTCACAGTGAGGGCAGAGGGGTATATAACCGTCGCAGTGAGGGCAGTGGGATATATCACGGTCACAGTGAGTGTAGAAGGTTATATCACAGTCACAGTGAGGGCAGAGGGGTATATCACGATTACAGTGAGGGCAGAGGCGTATATCACGGTCACGCTGAGGGCAGAGGGGTATATCACGGTCATAGTGAGGGCAGAGGGGTATATCACAGTCACAGTGAGGGCAGAAGTGTATAACACATTCTCAATGAGGGCAGACGGGTATATCACAGTCACAGTGAGGGCAGAGGGGTATATCACAATCTCAATTAGGGCAGAGGGGTATATCATGGTCACAGTGTGGGCAGAGGGGTATTTCATGTTTAAAGTGAGGGCAGAGGGGTATAGCATTGTCACACTGACGGCAGAGAGGTATATCACAGTTACCATGTGGTCAGAGGTGTATATCATGGTCACAGTGAAGGCAGAGGGCTATATCACAGTTACAGGGAGGGCAGAGGGGTATATCAAGGTCACAGTGAGGGCACAGGGGTATATCACAATCACACTGAGGGCAGAGAGATATATCAGTGTCACAGTGGGAGCAGAGGGGTATATCACGATCACAGTGAGAACAGAGTGGTATATCACAATGACAGTAAGGGCAGAGAATTATATCACGGTTATAGTGAGGGCAGAGGGTTATATCCCGGTCATGTGAGGGCAGTGGGTATATCACCATAACAGTGAGGGCAGAGGGGTAAAGCACAGTCACAATGAGGGCAGATAGTTATATCATGATCATAGTGAGGGCAGAGGGGTACATCACATTCACAGTGAGTGCAGAGGGGTATATCAAAGTCACAGAGAGGACAGAGGGGTATATCACATTCACTGTGAGGGCAGAGTCGTATATCACTTTCGCAGTGAGGGCAGAGGGGAATATCACAGTCACAGTGTGGGCAGAGGGATATATCACAATCACAGTGTGGGTAGAGGGTTATATCACAGTCACAGAGAGGGCATAGGGATATAACATGTTCACAGTGAGGGTAGAGGGGTATATCACAATCACAGTGAGGGCGGAGTGGTATATCACTGCCACAGTGAGGGCAGAGCTGTATATCACTGCCACACTGAGGGCAGACGGGTATATCACCATTACAGTGAAGGCCGAGGGGTATATCACAGTCACAGTGAGGGCAGAGGGGTATATCACAGTCACAGTGAGGGCAGGGGGGTATATCACAGTCACAGTGAGGGCAGAGGGTGATACCACAGTCACAGTGAGGGCAGCGGTTTATATCACAGTCACAGTGAGGGCAGAGGGGCATATCACAGCTACAGTGAAGACAGAGGGGTATATCATAGTCACAGTAAGGGAAGATGGGTATATCACAGTCACAGTGAGGGCAGAGGGGTATATCACAGCTACAGTGAAGGCAGAGGTGTATATCACAGTCACAGTGTGGGCAGAGGGGTATATCACAGTCACAGTGAGGGTAGATGTGTATATCAGGGTCATAGTGAGTTAGAGGGGTATGTCACAGTCACATTTAGGACAGAGGGGTATATCACAGTCACAGTGAGGACAGATGTGTATCTCACGATCAGAGTGAGGGCAGAGGGGCATATATTGGTTAGAGTGCTAGCACAGGCGTATATCACTTTCACAGTAAGGGCAGAGGGGTATATCACCATTATAGTGAGGGCAGAGGGGTATATCACCTTCACAGTGAGATCAGAGGGGTATATCACAATCACAGTGAGGGCAGAGCGGTATATCACAGTCACATTTAGGACAGAGTGGTCTATTGTGTTTACATTGAAGGCTGAGGTGTATGTCACTGTCACAGTGAGGGCAGAGTGGCACATCATGATCGCAGTGAGGGCAGAGGGGTATATCACAGTCATGATGAGGGCAGAGGTTTATATCTCCTTCACTGTGATGACAGAGGGGTATATAACGTTCACAGTGAGGACTGAGGGGTATATCACAGTCACAGTGAGGGCGGAGGGGTATATCACATTTACAGTGAGGACTGAGGGGTATATCAAAGTCACAGTGAGGGCAGAGCGTTATATCATGGTCACAGTGAGGGCAGTGAGGTATATCACAGTCACAGTGAGGGCGGAGGGGTATAACACATTTACAGTGAGGACTGAGGGGTATATCACAGTCGCAGTGAGGGCAGAGCGTTATATCACGGTCACAGTGAGGGCAGTGAGGTATATCACAGTCACAGTGAGGGCAAAGGGGTAAATCACAGTCACAGTAAAGGCAGAAGTTTATACCCAGTCACAGTGAGGGCCCAGGGGTAAATCACAGTCATAGTGAGGGTAGACGTGTATATCACAATCACAGAGGGGGCGGAGTGGTATATCACTGCCACAGTGAGGGCAGAGGGGTATATCACAGTCACAGTGAAGGCAGAGGGGTATATCACGGTCACAGTGAGCGCAGAGGGGTATATCACAGTCACAGTGAGGGCAGAGGGGTATATCACAGTCACAGTGTCGGCAGAGGTGTATATCACAGTCACAGTTAGGGCAAAGTGTTCTATTGTTTTTACATTGAGAGCTGCGAGGTATGTCACAGTCACAGTGAGGGCAGAGGGGTATATCACAGTAACAGTGAGGGCAGAGGGGTATCTCACGATAAGAATGAGGGCAGAGATGTATACCTTGGTCACAGTGAATGCAGAGGCGGAGATCACGTTCACAGTGAGGGCAGAGGGGTATATCACATTCATGGTGATGGCAGAGTGGTATATCACCAACATAGTATCGGCAGAGGGGTATATCACGTTCACAGTGAGGTCAGAAGGGTATATCACAGTCGCAGTGAGTGCAGAGGGGTATTTCAAAGTCACAGTGAGGGCAGAGGGATATAATACATTCATAATGAGGGCAGAGGGATATATCACAGTCACAGTGAGGGCAGAGGGGTATATCACCGTCACAGTGAGGGCAGAGGGGTATATCACGACCACAGTGAGGGCAGAGGTGTATGTCACAGTCACAGTGAGGGCAGAGGGATTTATCACAGTCACAGTGAGGGCAGAGGAATATATCACGGTCACAGTGAGGGTCGAGGGGTATATCACGTTCACAGTGAGGGCAGAGGGGTATATCACATTCATGGTGATAGCAGAGCGGTATATCACCAACATAGTAACGGCAGAGGGGTATATCACGTTCACAGTGAGGTCAGAAGGGTATATCACAGCCACAGTGAGGGCAGAGGGATATTTCAAAGTCATAGTGAGGGCAGAGGGATATAATACATTCATAATGAGGGCAGAGGGATATATCACGGTCACAGTGAGGGCAGAGGGATATAATACATTCATAATGAGGGCAGAGGGATATATCACGGTCACAGTGAGGGCAAAGCGGTATATCACAGTTACAGTGAGGGCAGAGGGGTATATCATGTTTACAGTGAGGGCAGAGGGGTATATCACAGTCACAGTGAGGGCAGAGGCATATATCATGATCACAGTGAGGGCAGAGGAGTATATAACCGTTGCAGTGAGGGCAGTGGGGTATATCACTGTCACAGTGAGTGTAGAAGGTTATATCACAGTCACAGTGAGGGCAGAGGGGTATATCATGATTACAGTGAGGGCAGAGGCGTATATCACGGTCACACTGAGGGCAGAGGTGTATATCACAGTCACAGTGAGGGCAGAAGGGTATAACACAGTCACAGTGAGGGCAGAAAGGTATATCACCGCCACAGTAAAGGTGGAGGGGTATCTCACTGCCACAGTGAGGGCAGAGGGGTATATCACTGCCACACTGAAGGCAGAGGGGTATATCACAGCCACAGTGAGGCCAGATAGGTACATCACCGTCATGATGAGGGCAGAGGGGTATATCACTCTCAAAGTGAGGGCAGAGGTGTATATCAGAATTACCGTGAGGACAGAGGTGTATATCACGATCACAGTGAGGTAAGAGGGGTATATAACGGTCACAGTGAGGTCAGAGGGATATATCACCGTCACAGTGGAAGCCGAAGTGTATATCACAGTGAAAGTGAGCGCAGAAGGGTATAACACAGTCACAGTGAGGGCAGAGGGGTATATCACAGTCACAGTGAGGGCAGAGGGGTATATCACAGTCACAGTGAGGGCAGAGTTGTAAATCAAAGTCACAGTGAGGGCAGAGAGATATATCACAGTTACTGTGAGGGCAGAGTTGTATATCACGGTCAAAGTGAAGGCAGAGGGGTATATCACGGTCAGAGTGAGGGCAGAGGGGTATATCACAGTCACAGTAAGGGCAGAGGTGTATATCACATTCACAGTGTCGGCAGAGGGGTATATCACAGTCACAGTTATGTTGGAGTGGTCTAGTGCGTATAACTTGAGAGCTGCGAGGTATGTCACAGTCACAGAGAGGGCAGAGGGGTATTTCAAAGTCACAGTGAGGGCAGAGGGATATAATACATTCATAATGTGGGCAGAGGGATATATCACAGTCACAGTGAGGGCAGAGGGGTATATCACCGTCACAGTGAGGGCAGAGGGGTATATCACGACCACAGTGAGGGCAGAGGTGTATGTCACAGTCACAGTGAGGGCAGAGGGATTTATCACGTTCACAGTGAGGGCAGAGGAATATATCACGGTCACAGTGAGGGTCGAGGGGTATCTCACGTTCAGAGTGAGGGCAGAGGGGTATATCACATTCATGGTGATAGCAGAGTGGTATATCACCAACATAGTAACGGCAGAGGGGTATATCATGTTCACAGTGAGGTCAGAAGGGTATATCACAGCCACAGTGAGGGCAGAGGGATATTTCAAAGTCATAGTGAGGGCAGAGGGATATAATACATTCATAATGAGGGCAGAGGGATATATCACGGTCACAGTGAGGGCAGAGGGATATAATACATTCATAATGAGGGCAGAGGGATATATCACGGTCACAGTGAGGGCAGAGCGGTATATCACAGTTACAGTGAGGGCAGAGGGGTATATCATGTTTACAGTGAGGGCAGAGGGGTATATCACAGTCACAGTGAGGGCAGAGGCATATATCATGATCACAGTGAGGGCAGAGGAGTATATAACTGTTGCAGTGAGGGCAGTGGGGTATATCACTGTCACAGTGAGTGTAGAAGGTTATATCACAGTCACAGTGAGGGCAGAGGGGTATATCATGATTACAGTGAGGGCAGAGGCGTATATCATGTTCACACTGAGGGCAGAGGTGTATATCACAGTCACAGTGAGGGCAGAAGGGTATAACACAGTCACAGTGAGGGCAGAAAGGTATATCACCGCCACAGTAAAGGTGGAGGGGTATCTCACTGCCACAGTGAGGGCAGAGGGGTATATCACTGCCACACTGAAGGCAGAGGGGTATATCACAGCCACAGTGAGGCCAGATAGGTATATCACAGTCATGATGAGGGCAGAGGGGTATATCACTCTCAAAGTGAGGGCAGAGGTGTATATCAGAAGTACCGTGAGGGCAGAGGTGTATATCACGATCACAGTGAGGTAAGAGGGGTATATAACGGTCACAGTGAGGTCAGAGGGATATATCACCGTCACAGTGGAAGCCGAAGTGTATATCACAGTGACAGTGAGCGCAGAAGGGTATAACACAGTCACAGTGAGGGCAGAGGGGTATATCACAGTCACAGTGAGGGCAGAGGGGTATATCACAGTCACAGTGAGGGCAGAGTTGTAAATCAAAGTCACAGTGAGGGCAGAGAGATATATCACAGTTACTGTGTGGGCAGAGTTGTATATCACGGTCAAAGTGAAGGCAGAGGGGTATATCACAGTCACAGTGAGGGCAGAGGTGTATATCACATTCACAGTGTCGGCAGAGGGGTATATCACAGTCACAGTTATGTTGGAGTGGTCTAGTGCGTATAACTTGAGAGCTGCGAGGTATGTCACAGTCACAGAGAGGGCAGAGGGGTATTTCAAAGTCACAGTGAGGGCAGAGGGATATAATACATTCATAATGAGGGCAGAGGGATATATCATGGTCACAGTGAGGGCAGAGGGATATATCACGGTCACAGTGAGGGCAGAGCGGTATATCACAGTTACAGTGAGGGCAGAGGGGTATATCACAATCTCAATGAGGGCAGAGAGATATATCGCGTTCACAGTGAGGGCAGAGGGGTATATCGCAGTCACAGTGTGGGCAGAGGGGTATAAAACAGTCACAGTGAGGGAATAGGGCTATATCATGTTCACAGTGAGGGCAGAGGGGTATATCACTGTCACAGTGAAGGCAGAGGGGTATATCACAGTCACAGTGAAGGCAGAGGGGTATATCACGGTCACAGTGAGCGCAGAGGGGTATATCACAGTCACAGTGAGGGCAGAGGGGTATATCACAGTCACAGTGTCGGCAGAGGTGTATATCACAGTCACAGTTAGGGCAAAGTGTTCTATTGTTTTTACATTGAGAGCTGCGAGGTATGTCACAGTCACAGTGAGGGCAGAGGGGTATATCACAGTAACAGTGAGGGCAGAGGGGTATCTCACGATAAGAATGAGGGCAGAGATGTATACCTTGGTCACAGTGAATGCAGAGGCGGAGATCACGTTCACAGTGAGGGCAGAGGGGTATATCACATTCATGGTGATGGCAGAGTGGTATATCACCAACATAGTAACGGCAGAGGGGTATATCACGTTCACAGTGAGGTCAGAAGGGTATATCACAGTCGCAGTGAGTGCAGAGGGGTATTTCAAAGTCACAGTGAGGGCAGAGGGATATAATACATTCATAATGAGGGCAGAGGGATATATCACAGTCACAGTGAGGGCAGAGGGGTATATCACCGTCACAGTGAGGGCAGAGGGGTATATCACGACCACAGTGAGGGCAGAGGTGTATGTCACAGTCACAGTGAGGGCAGAGGGATTTATCACAGTCACAGTGAGGGCAGAGGAATATATCACGGTCACAGTGAGGGTCGAGGGGTATATCACGTTCACAGTGAGGGCAGAGGGGTATATCACATTCATGGTGATAGCAGAGCGGTATATCACCAACATAGTAACGGCAGAGGGGTATATCACGTTCACAGTGAGGTCAGAAGGGTATATCACAGCCACAGTGAGGGCAGAGGGATATTTCAAAGTCATAGTGAGGGCAGAGGGATATAATACATTCATAATGAGGGCAGAGGGATATATCACGGTCACAGTGAGGGCAGAGGGATATAATACATTCATAATGAGGGCAGAGGGATATATCACGGTCACAGTGAGGGCAAAGCGGTATATCACAGTTACAGTGAGGGCAGAGGGGTATATCATGTTTACAGTGAGGGCAGAGGGGTATATCACAGTCACAGTGAGGGCAGAGGCATATATCATGATCACAGTGAGGGCAGAGGAGTATATAACCGTTGCAGTGAGGGCAGTGGGGTATATCACTGTCACAGTGAGTGTAGAAGGTTATATCACAGTCACAGTGAGGGCAGAGGGGTATATCATGATTACAGTGAGGGCAGAGGCGTATATCACGGTCACACTGAGGGCAGAGGTGTATATCACAGTCACAGTGAGGGCAGAAGGGTATAACACAGTCACAGTGAGGGCAGAAAGGTATATCACCGCCACAGTAAAGGTGGAGGGGTATCTCACTGCCACAGTGAGGGCAGAGGGGTATATCACTGCCACACTGAAGGCAGAGGGGTATATCACAGCCACAGTGAGGCCAGATAGGTACATCACCGTCATGATGAGGGCAGAGGGGTATATCACTCTCAAAGTGAGGGCAGAGGTGTATATCAGAATTACCGTGAGGACAGAGGTGTATATCACGATCACAGTGAGGTAAGAGGGGTATATAACGGTCACAGTGAGGTCAGAGGGATATATCACCGTCACAGTGGAAGCCGAAGTGTATATCACAGTGAAAGTGAGCGCAGAAGGGTATAACACAGTCACAGTGAGGGCAGAGGGGTATATCACAGTCACAGTGAGGGCAGAGGGGTATATCACAGTCACAGTGAGGGCAGAGTTGTAAATCAAAGTCACAGTGAGGGCAGAGAGATATATCACAGTTACTGTGAGGGCAGAGTTGTATATCACGGTCAAAGTGAAGGCAGAGGGGTATATCACGGTCAGAGTGAGGGCAGAGGGGTATATCACAGTCACAGTAAGGGCAGAGGTGTATATCACATTCACAGTGTCGGCAGAGGGGTATATCACAGTCACAGTTATGTTGGAGTGGTCTAGTGCGTATAACTTGAGAGCTGCGAGGTATGTCACAGTCACAGAGAGGGCAGAGGGGTATTTCAAAGTCACAGTGAGGGCAGAGGGATATAATACATTCATAATGTGGGCAGAGGGATATATCACAGTCACAGTGAGGGCAGAGGGGTATATCACCGTCACAGTGAGGGCAGAGGGGTATATCACGACCACAGTGAGGGCAGAGGTGTATGTCACAGTCACAGTGAGGGCAGAGGGATTTATCACGTTCACAGTGAGGGCAGAGGAATATATCACGGTCACAGTGAGGGTCGAGGGGTATCTCACGTTCAGAGTGAGGGCAGAGGGGTATATCACATTCATGGTGATAGCAGAGTGGTATATCACCAACATAGTAACGGCAGAGGGGTATATCATGTTCACAGTGAGGTCAGAAGGGTATATCACAGCCACAGTGAGGGCAGAGGGATATTTCAAAGTCATAGTGAGGGCAGAGGGATATAATACATTCATAATGAGGGCAGAGGGATATATCACGGTCACAGTGAGGGCAGAGGGATATAATACATTCATAATGAGGGCAGAGGGATATATCACGGTCTCAGTGAGGGCAAAGCGGTATATCACAGTTACAGTGAGGGCAGAGGGGTATATCATGTTTACAGTGAGGGCAGAGGGGTATATCACAGTCACAGTGAGGGCAGAGGCATATATCATGATCACAGTGAGGGCAGAGGAGTATATAACCGTTGCAGTGAGGGCAGTGGGGTATATCACTGTCACAGTGAGTGTAGAAGGTTATATCACAGTCACAGTGAGGGCAGAGGGGTATATCATGATTACAGTGAGGGCAGAGGCGTATATCACGGTCACACTGAGGGCAGAGGTGTATATCACAGTCACAGTGAGGGCAGAAGGGTATAACACAGTCACAGTGAGGGCAGAAATGTATATCACCGCCACAGTAAAGGTGGAGGGGTATCTCACTGCCACAGTGAGGGCAGAGGGGTATATCACTGCCACACTGAAGGCAGAGGGGTATATCACAGCCACAGTGAGGCCAGATAGGTACATCACCGTCATGATGAGGGCAGAGGGGTATATCACTCTCAAAGTGAGGGCAGAGGTGTATATCAGAATTACCGTGAGGACAGAGGTGTATATCACGATCACAGTGAGGTAAGAGGGGTATATAACGGTCACAGTGAGGTCAGAGGGATATATCACCGTCACAGTGGAAGCCGAAGTGTATATCACAGTGAAAGTGAGCGCAGAAGGGTATAACACAGTCACAGTGAGGGCAGAGGGGTATATCACAGTCACAGTGAGGGCAGAGGGGTATATCACAGTCACAGTGAGGGCAGAGTTGTAAATCAAAGTCACAGTGAGGGCAGAGAGATATATCACAGTTACTGTGAGGGCAGAGTTGTATATCACGGTCAAAGTGAAGGCAGAGGGGTATATCACGGTCAGAGTGAGGGCAGAGGGGTATATCACAGTCACAGTAAGGGCAGAGGTGTATATCACATTCACAGTGTCGGCAGAGGGGTATATCACAGTCACAGTTATGTTGGAGTGGTCTAGTGCGTATAACTTGAGAGCTGCGAGGTATGTCACAGTCACAGAGAGGGCAGAGGGGTATTTCAAAGTCACAGTGAGGGCAGAGGGATATAATACATTCATAATGTGGGCAGAGGGATATATCACAGTCACAGTGAGGGCAGAGGGGTATATCACCGTCACAGTGAGGGCAGAGGGGTATATCACGACCACAGTGAGGGCAGAGGTGTATGTCACAGTCACAGTGAGGGCAGAGGGATTTATCACGTTCACAGTGAGGGCAGAGGAATATATCACGGTCACAGTGAGGGTCGAGGGGTATCTCACGTTCAGAGTGAGGGCAGAGGGGTATATCACATTCATGGTGATAGCAGAGTGGTATATCACCAACATAGTAACGGCAGAGGGGTATATCATGTTCACAGTGAGGTCAGAAGGGTATATCACAGCCACAGTGAGGGCAGAGGGATATTTCAAAGTCATAGTGAGGGCAGAGGGATATAATACATTCATAATGAGGGCAGAGGGATATATCACGGTCACAGTGAGGGCAGAGGGATATAATACATTCATAATGAGGGCAGAGGGATATATCACGGTCACAGTGAGGGCAGAGCGGTATATCACAGTTACAGTGAGGGCAGAGGGGTATATCATGTTTACAGTGAGGGCAGAGGGGTATATCACAGTCACAGTGAGGGCAGAGGCATATATCATGATCACAGTGAGGGCAGAGGAGTATATAACTGTTGCAGTGAGGGCAGTGGGGTATATCACTGTCACAGTGAGTGTAGAAGGTTATATCACAGTCACAGTGAGGGCAGAGGGGTATATCATGATTACAGTGAGGGCAGAGGCGTATATCATGTTCACACTGAGGGCAGAGGTGTATATCACAGTCACAGTGAGGGCAGAAGGGTATAACACAGTCACAGTGAGGGCAGAAAGGTATATCACCGCCACAGTAAAGGTGGAGGGGTATCTCACTGCCACAGTGAGGGCAGAGGGGTATATCACTGCCACACTGAAGGCAGAGGGGTATATCACAGCCACAGTGAGGCCAGATAGGTATATCACAGTCATGATGAGGGCAGAGGGGTATATCACTCTCAAAGTGAGGGCAGAGGTGTATATCAGAAGTACCGTGAGGGCAGAGGTGTATATCACGATCACAGTGAGGTAAGAGGGGTATATAACGGTCACAGTGAGGTCAGAGGGATATATCACCGTCACAGTGGAAGCCGAAGTGTATATCACAGTGACAGTGAGCGCAGAAGGGTATAACACAGTCACAGTGAGGGCAGAGGGGTATATCACAGTCACAGTGAGGGCAGAGGGGTATATCACAGTCACAGTGAGGGCAGAGTTGTAAATCAAAGTCACAGTGAGGGCAGAGAGATATATCACAGTTACTGTGTGGGCAGAGTTGTATATCACGGTCAAAGTGAAGGCAGAGGGGTATATCACAGTCACAGTGAGGGCAGAGGTGTATATCACATTCACAGTGTCGGCAGAGGGGTATATCACAGTCACAGTTATGTTGGAGTGGTCTAGTGCGTATAACTTGAGAGCTGCGAGGTATGTCACAGTCACAGAGAGGGCAGAGGGGTATTTCAAAGTCACAGTGAGGGCAGAGGGATATAATACATTCATAATGAGGGCAGAGGGATATATCATGGTCACAGTGAGGTCAGAGGGATATATCACGGTCACAGTGAGGGCAGAGCGGTATATCACAGTTACAGTGAGGGCAGAGGGGTATATCACAATCTCAATGAGGGCAGAGAGATATATCGCGTTCACAGTGAGGGCAGAGGGGTATATCGCAGTCGCAGTGTGGGCAGAGGGGTATAAAACAGTCACAGTGAGGGAATAGGGCTATATCATGTTCACAGTGAGGGCAGAGGGGTATATCACTGTCACAGTGAAGGCAGAGGGGTATATCACAGTCACAGTGAAGGCAGAGGGGTATATCACGGTCACAGTGAGCGCAGAGGGGTATATCACAGTCACAGTGAGGGCAGAGGGGTATATCACAGTCACAGTGTCGGCAGAGGTGTATATCACAGTCACAGTTAGGGCAAAGTGTTCTATTGTTTTTACATTGAGAGCTGCGAGGTATGTCACAGTCACAGTGAGGGCAGAGGGGTATATCACAGTAACAGTGAGGGCAGAGGGGTATCTCACGATAAGAATGAGGGCAGAGATGTATACCTTGGTCACAGTGAATGCAGAGGCGGAGATCACGTTCACAGTGAGGGCAGAGGGGTATATCACATTCATGGTGATGGCAGAGTGGTATATCACCAACATAGTAACGGCAGAGGGGTATATCACGTTCACAGTGAGGTCAGAAGGGTATATCACAGTCGCAGTGAGTGCAGAGGGGTATTTCAAAGTCACAGTGAGGGCAGAGGGATATAATACATTCATAATGAGGGCAGAGGGATATATCACAGTCACAGTGAGGGCAGAGGGGTATATCACCGTCACAGTGAGGGCAGAGGGGTATATCACGACCACAGTGAGGGCAGAGGTGTATGTCACAGTCACAGTGAGGGCAGAGGGATTTATCACAGTCACAGTGAGGGCAGAGGAATATATCACGGTCACAGTGAGGGTCGAGGGGTATATCACGTTCACAGTGAGGGCAGAGGGGTATATCACATTCATGGTGATAGCAGAGCGGTATATCACCAACATAGTAACGGCAGAGGGGTATATCACGTTCACAGTGAGGTCAGAAGGGTATATCACAGCCACAGTGAGGGCAGAGGGATATTTCAAAGTCATAGTGAGGGCAGAGGGATATAATACATTCATAATGAGGGCAGAGGGATATATCACGGTCACAGTGAGGGCAGAGGGATATAATACATTCATAATGAGGGCAGAGGGATATATCACGGTCACAGTGAGGGCAAAGCGGTATATCACAGTTACAGTGAGGGCAGAGGGGTATATCATGTTTACAGTGAGGGCAGAGGGGTATATCACAGTCACAGTGAGGGCAGAGGCATATATCATGATCACAGTGAGGGCAGAGGAGTATATAACCGTTGCAGTGAGGGCAGTGGGGTATATCACTGTCACAGTGAGTGTAGAAGGTTATATCACAGTCACAGTGAGGGCAGAGGGGTATATCATGATTACAGTGAGGGCAGAGGCGTATATCACGGTCACACTGAGGGCAGAGGTGTATATCACAGTCACAGTGAGGGCAGAAGGGTATAACACAGTCACAGTGAGGGCAGAAAGGTATATCACCGCCACAGTAAAGGTGGAGGGGTATCTCACTGCCACAGTGAGGGCAGAGGGGTATATCACTGCCACACTGAAGGCAGAGGGGTATATCACAGCCACAGTGAGGCCAGATAGGTACATCACCGTCATGATGAGGGCAGAGGGGTATATCACTCTCAAAGTGAGGGCAGAGGTGTATATCAGAATTACCGTGAGGACAGAGGTGTATATCACGATCACAGTGAGGTAAGAGGGGTATATAACGGTCACAGTGAGGTCAGAGGGATATATCACCGTCACAGTGGAAGCCGAAGTGTATATCACAGTGAAAGTGAGCGCAGAAGGGTATAACACAGTCACAGTGAGGGCAGAGGGGTATATCACAGTCACAGTGAGGGCAGAGGGGTATATCACAGTCACAGTGAGGGCAGAGTTGTAAATCAAAGTCACAGTGAGGGCAGAGAGATATATCACAGTTACTGTGAGGGCAGAGTTGTATATCACGGTCAAAGTGAAGGCAGAGGGGTATATCACGGTCAGAGTGAGGGCAGAGGGGTATATCACAGTCACAGTAAGGGCAGAGGTGTATATCACATTCACAGTGTCGGCAGAGGGGTATATCACAGTCACAGTTATGTTGGAGTGGTCTAGTGCGTATAACTTGAGAGCTGCGAGGTATGTCACAGTCACAGAGAGGGCAGAGGGGTATTTCAAAGTCACAGTGAGGGCAGAGGGATATAATACATTCATAATGTGGGCAGAGGGATATATCACAGTCACAGTGAGGGCAGAGGGGTATATCACCGTCACAGTGAGGGCAGAGGGGTATATCACGACCACAGTGAGGGCAGAGGTGTATGTCACAGTCACAGTGAGGGCAGAGGGATTTATCACGTTCACAGTGAGGGCAGAGGAATATATCACGGTCACAGTGAGGGTCGAGGGGTATCTCACGTTCAGAGTGAGGGCAGAGGGGTATATCACATTCATGGTGATAGCAGAGTGGTATATCACCAACATAGTAACGGCAGAGGGGTATATCATGTTCACAGTGAGGTCAGAAGGGTATATCACAGCCACAGTGAGGGCAGAGGGATATTTCAAAGTCATAGTGAGGGCAGAGGGATATAATACATTCATAATGAGGGCAGAGGGATATATCACGGTCACAGTGAGGGCAGAGGGATATAATACATTCATAATGAGGGCAGAGGGATATATCACGGTCACAGTGAGGGCAAAGCGGTATATCACAGTTACAGTGAGGGCAGAGGGGTATATCATGTTTACAGTGAGGGCAGAGGGGTATATCACAGTCACAGTGAGGGCAGAGGCATATATCATGATCACAGTGAGGGCAGAGGAGTATATAACCGTTGCAGTGAGGGCAGTGGGGTATATCACTGTCACAGTGAGTGTAGAAGGTTATATCACAGTCACAGTGAGGGCAGAGGGGTATATCATGATTACAGTGAGGGCAGAGGCGTATATCACGGTCACACTGAGGGCAGAGGTGTATATCACAGTCACAGTGAGGGCAGAAGGGTATAACACAGTCACAGTGAGGGCAGAAATGTATATCACCGCCACAGTAAAGGTGGAGGGGTATCTCACTGCCACAGTGAGGGCAGAGGGGTATATCACTGCCACACTGAAGGCAGAGGGGTATATCACAGCCACAGTGAGGCCAGATAGGTACATCACCGTCATGATGAGGGCAGAGGGGTATATCACTCTCAAAGTGAGGGCAGAGGTGTATATCAGAATTACCGTGAGGACAGAGGTGTATATCACGATCACAGTGAGGTAAGAGGGGTATATAACGGTCACAGTGAGGTCAGAGGGATATATCACCGTCACAGTGGAAGCCGAAGTGTATATCACAGTGAAAGTGAGCGCAGAAGGGTATAACACAGTCACAGTGAGGGCAGAGGGGTATATCACAGTCACAGTGAGGGCAGAGGGGTATATCACAGTCACAGTGAGGGCAGAGTTGTAAATCAAAGTCACAGTGAGGGCAGAGAGATATATCACAGTTACTGTGAGGGCAGAGTTGTATATCACGGTCAAAGTGAAGGCAGAGGGGTATATCACGGTCAGAGTGAGGGCAGAGGGGTATATCACAGTCACAGTAAGGGCAGAGGTGTATATCACATTCACAGTGTCGGCAGAGGGGTATATCACAGTCACAGTTATGTTGGAGTGGTCTAGTGCGTATAACTTGAGAGCTGCGAGGTATGTCACAGTCACAGAGAGGGCAGAGGGGTATTTCAAAGTCACAGTGAGGGCAGAGGGATATAATACATTCATAATGTGGGCAGAGGGATATATCACAGTCACAGTGAGGGCAGAGGGGTATATCACCGTCACAGTGAGGGCAGAGGGGTATATCACGACCACAGTGAGGGCAGAGGTGTATGTCACAGTCACAGTGAGGGCAGAGGGATTTATCACGTTCACAGTGAGGGCAGAGGAATATATCACGGTCACAGTGAGGGTCGAGGGGTATCTCACGTTCAGAGTGAGGGCAGAGGGGTATATCACATTCATGGTGATAGCAGAGTGGTATATCACCAACATAGTAACGGCAGAGGGGTATATCATGTTCACAGTGAGGTCAGAAGGGTATATCACAGCCACAGTGAGGGCAGAGGGATATTTCAAAGTCATAGTGAGGGCAGAGGGATATAATACATTCATAATGAGGGCAGAGGGATATATCACGGTCACAGTGAGGGCAGAGGGATATAATACATTCATAATGAGGGCAGAGGGATATATCACGGTCACAGTGAGGGCAGAGCGGTATATCACAGTTACAGTGAGGGCAGAGGGGTATATCATGTTTACAGTGAGGGCAGAGGGGTATATCACAGTCACAGTGAGGGCAGAGGCATATATCATGATCACAGTGAGGGCAGAGGAGTATATAACTGTTGCAGTGAGGGCAGTGGGGTATATCACTGTCACAGTGAGTGTAGAAGGTTATATCACAGTCACAGTGAGGGCAGAGGGGTATATCATGATTACAGTGAGGGCAGAGGCGTATATCATGTTCACACTGAGGGCAGAGGTGTATATCACAGTCACAGTGAGGGCAGAAGGGTATAACACAGTCACAGTGAGGGCAGAAAGGTATATCACCGCCACAGTAAAGGTGGAGGGGTATCTCACTGCCACAGTGAGGGCAGAGGGGTATATCACTGCCACACTGAAGGCAGAGGGGTATATCACAGCCACAGTGAGGCCAGATAGGTATATCACAGTCATGATGAGGGCAGAGGGGTATATCACTCTCAAAGTGAGGGCAGAGGTGTATATCAGAAGTACCGTGAGGGCAGAGGTGTATATCACGATCACAGTGAGGTAAGAGGGGTATATAACGGTCACAGTGAGGTCAGAGGGATATATCACCGTCACAGTGGAAGCCGAAGTGTATATCACAGTGACAGTGAGCGCAGAAGGGTATAACACAGTCACAGTGAGGGCAGAGGGGTATATCACAGTCACAGTGAGGGCAGAGGGGTATATCACAGTCACAGTGAGGGCAGAGTTGTAAATCAAAGTCACAGTGAGGGCAGAGAGATATATCACAGTTACTGTGTGGGCAGAGTTGTATATCACGGTCAAAGTGAAGGCAGAGGGGTATATCACAGTCACAGTGAGGGCAGAGGTGTATATCACATTCACAGTGTCGGCAGAGGGGTATATCACAGTCACAGTTATGTTGGAGTGGTCTAGTGCGTATAACTTGAGAGCTGCGAGGTATGTCACAGTCACAGAGAGGGCAGAGGGGTATTTCAAAGTCACAGTGAGGGCAGAGGGATATAATACATTCATAATGAGGGCAGAGGGATATATCATGGTCACAGTGAGGGCAGAGGGATATATCACGGTCACAGTGAGGGCAGAGCGGTATATCACAGTTACAGTGAGGGCAGAGGGGTATATCACAATCTCAATGAGGGCAGAGAGATATATCGCGTTCACAGTGAGGGCAGAGGGGTATATCGCAGTCACAGTGTGGGCAGAGGGGTATAAAACAGTCACAGTGAGGGAATAGGGCTATATCATGTTCACAGTGAGGGCAGAGGGGTATATCACTGTCACAGTGAAGGCAGAGGGGTATATCACAGTCACAGTGAAGGCAGAGGGGTATATCACGGTCACAGTGAGCGCAGAGGGGTATATCACAGTCACAGTGAGGGCAGAGGGGTATATCACAGTCACAGTGTCGGCAGAGGTGTATATCACAGTCACAGTTAGGGCAAAGTGTTCTATTGTTTTTACATTGAGAGCTGCGAGGTATGTCACAGTCACAGTGAGGGCAGAGGGGTATATCACAGTAACAGTGAGGGCAGAGGGGTATCTCACGATAAGAATGAGGGCAGAGATGTATACCTTGGTCACAGTGAATGCAGAGGCGGAGATCACGTTCACAGTGAGGGCAGAGGGGTATATCACATTCATGGTGATGGCAGAGTGGTATATCACCAACATAGTAACGGCAGAGGGGTATATCACGTTCACAGTGAGGTCAGAAGGGTATATCACAGTCGCAGTGAGTGCAGAGGGGTATTTCAAAGTCACAGTGAGGGCAGAGGGATATAATACATTCATAATGAGGGCAGAGGGATATATCACAGTCACAGTGAGGGCAGAGGGGTATATCACCGTCACAGTGAGGGCAGAGGGGTATATCACGACCACAGTGAGGGCAGAGGTGTATGTCACAGTCACAGTGAGGGCAGAGGGATTTATCACAGTCACAGTGAGGGCAGAGGAATATATCACGGTCACAGTGAGGGTCGAGGGGTATATCACGTTCACAGTGAGGGCAGAGGGGTATATCACATTCATGGTGATAGCAGAGCGGTATATCACCAACATAGTAACGGCAGAGGGGTATATCACGTTCACAGTGAGGTCAGAAGGGTATATCACAGCCACAGTGAGGGCAGAGGGATATTTCAAAGTCATAGTGAGGGCAGAGGGATATAATACATTCATAATGAGGGCAGAGGGATATATCACGGTCACAGTGAGGGCAGAGGGATATAATACATTCATAATGAGGGCAGAGGGATATATCACGGTCACAGTGAGGGCAAAGCGGTATATCACAGTTACAGTGAGGGCAGAGGGGTATATCATGTTTACAGTGAGGGCAGAGGGGTATATCACAGTCACAGTGAGGGCAGAGGCATATATCATGATCACAGTGAGGGCAGAGGAGTATATAACCGTTGCAGTGAGGGCAGTGGGGTATATCACTGTCACAGTGAGTGTAGAAGGTTATATCACAGTCACAGTGAGGGCAGAGGGGTATATCATGATTACAGTGAGGGCAGAGGCGTATATCACGGTCACACTGAGGGCAGAGGTGTATATCACAGTCACAGTGAGGGCAGAAGGGTATAACACAGTCACAGTGAGGGCAGAAAGGTATATCACCGCCACAGTAAAGGTGGAGGGGTATCTCACTGCCACAGTGAGGGCAGAGGGGTATATCACTGCCACACTGAAGGCAGAGGGGTATATCACAGCCACAGTGAGGCCAGATAGGTACATCACCGTCATGATGAGGGCAGAGGGGTATATCACTCTCAAAGTGAGGGCAGAGGTGTATATCAGAATTACCGTGAGGACAGAGGTGTATATCACGATCACAGTGAGGTAAGAGGGGTATATAACGGTCACAGTGAGGTCAGAGGGATATATCACCGTCACAGTGGAAGCCGAAGTGTATATCACAGTGAAAGTGAGCGCAGAAGGGTATAACACAGTCACAGTGAGGGCAGAGGGGTATATCACAGTCACAGTGAGGGCAGAGGGGTATATCACAGTCACAGTGAGGGCAGAGTTGTAAATCAAAGTCACAGTGAGGGCAGAGAGATATATCACAGTTACTGTGAGGGCAGAGTTGTATATCACGGTCAAAGTGAAGGCAGAGGGGTATATCACGGTCAGAGTGAGGGCAGAGGGGTATATCACAGTCACAGTAAGGGCAGAGGTGTATATCACATTCACAGTGTCGGCAGAGGGGTATATCACAGTCACAGTTATGTTGGAGTGGTCTAGTGCGTATAACTTGAGAGCTGCGAGGTATGTCACAGTCACAGAGAGGGCAGAGGGGTATTTCAAAGTCACAGTGAGGGCAGAGGGATATAATACATTCATAATGTGGGCAGAGGGATATATCACAGTCACAGTGAGGGCAGAGGGGTATATCACCGTCACAGTGAGGGCAGAGGGGTATATCACGACCACAGTGAGGGCAGAGGTGTATGTCACAGTCACAGTGAGGGCAGAGGGATTTATCACGTTCACAGTGAGGGCAGAGGAATATATCACGGTCACAGTGAGGGTCGAGGGGTATCTCACGTTCAGAGTGAGGGCAGAGGGGTATATCACATTCATGGTGATAGCAGAGTGGTATATCACCAACATAGTAACGGCAGAGGGGTATATCATGTTCACAGTGAGGTCAGAAGGGTATATCACAGCCACAGTGAGGGCAGAGGGATATTTCAAAGTCATAGTGAGGGCAGAGGGATATAATACATTCATAATGAGGGCAGAGGGATATATCACGGTCACAGTGAGGGCAGAGGGATATAATACATTCATAATGAGGGCAGAGGGATATATCACGGTCACAGTGAGGGCAAAGCGGTATATCACAGTTACAGTGAGGGCAGAGGGGTATATCATGTTTACAGTGAGGGCAGAGGGGTATATCACAGTCACAGTGAGGGCAGAGGCATATATCATGATCACAGTGAGGGCAGAGGAGTATATAACCGTTGCAGTGAGGGCAGTGGGGTATATCACTGTCACAGTGAGTGTAGAAGGTTATATCACAGTCACAGTGAGGGCAGAGGGGTATATCATGATTACAGTGAGGGCAGAGGCGTATATCACGGTCACACTGAGGGCAGAGGTGTATATCACAGTCACAGTGAGGGCAGAAGGGTATAACACAGTCACAGTGAGGGCAGAAAGGTATATCACCGCCACAGTAAAGGTGGAGGGGTATCTCACTGCCACAGTGAGGGCAGAGGGGTATATCACTGCCACACTGAAGGCAGAGGGGTATATCACAGCCACAGTGAGGCCAGATAGGTACATCACCGTCATGATGAGGGCAGAGGGGTATATCACTCTCAAAGTGAGGGCAGAGGTGTATATCAGAATTACCGTGAGGACAGAGGTGTATATCACGATCACAGTGAGGTAAGAGGGGTATATAACGGTCACAGTGAGGTCAGAGGGATATATCACCGTCACAGTGGAAGCCGAAGTGTATATCACAGTGAAAGTGAGCGCAGAAGGGTATAACACAGTCACAGTGAGGGCAGAGGGGTATATCACAGTCACAGTGAGGGCAGAGGGGTATATCACAGTCACAGTGAGGGCAGAGTTGTAAATCAAAGTCACAGTGAGGGCAGAGAGATATATCACAGTTACTGTGAGGGCAGAGTTGTATATCACGGTCAAAGTGAAGGCAGAGGGGTATATCACGGTCAGAGTGAGGGCAGAGGGGTATATCACAGTCACAGTAAGGGCAGAGGTGTATATCACATTCACAGTGTCGGCAGAGGGGTATATCACAGTCACAGTTATGTTGGAGTGGTCTAGTGCGTATAACTTGAGAGCTGCGAGGTATGTCACAGTCACAGAGAGGGCAGAGGGGTATTTCAAAGTCACAGTGAGGGCAGAGGGATATAATACATTCATAATGTGGGCAGAGGGATATATCACAGTCACAGTGAGGGCAGAGGGGTATATCACCGTCACAGTGAGGGCAGAGGGGTATATCACGACCACAGTGAGGGCAGAGGTGTATGTCACAGTCACAGTGAGGGCAGAGGGATTTATCACGTTCACAGTGAGGGCAGAGGAATATATCACGGTCACAGTGAGGGTCGAGGGGTATCTCACGTTCAGAGTGAGGGCAGAGGGGTATATCACATTCATGGTGATAGCAGAGTGGTATATCACCAACATAGTAACGGCAGAGGGGTATATCATGTTCACAGTGAGGTCAGAAGGGTATATCACAGCCACAGTGAGGGCAGAGGGATATTTCAAAGTCATAGTGAGGGCAGAGGGATATAATACATTCATAATGAGGGCAGAGGGATATATCACGGTCACAGTGAGGGCAGAGGGATATAATACATTCATAATGAGGGCAGAGGGATATATCACGGTCACAGTGAGGGCAGAGCGGTATATCACAGTTACAGTGAGGGCAGAGGGGTATATCATGTTTACAGTGAGGGCAGAGGGGTATATCACAGTCACAGTGAGGGCAGAGGCATATATCATGATCACAGTGAGGGCAGAGGAGTATATAACTGTTGCAGTGAGGGCAGTGGGGTATATCACTGTCACAGTGAGTGTAGAAGGTTATATCACAGTCACAGTGAGGGCAGAGGGGTATATCATGATTACAGTGAGGGCAGAGGCGTATATCATGTTCACACTGAGGGCAGAGGTGTATATCACAGTCACAGTGAGGGCAGAAGGGTATAACACAGTCACAGTGAGGGCAGAAAGGTATATCACCGCCACAGTAAAGGTGGAGGGGTATCTCACTGCCACAGTGAGGGCAGAGGGGTATATCACTGCCACACTGAAGGCAGAGGGGTATATCACAGCCACAGTGAGGCCAGATAGGTATATCACAGTCATGATGAGGGCAGAGGGGTATATCACTCTCAAAGTGAGGGCAGAGGTGTATATCAGAAGTACCGTGAGGGCAGAGGTGTATATCACGATCACAGTGAGGTAAGAGGGGTATATAACGGTCACAGTGAGGTCAGAGGGATATATCACCGTCACAGTGGAAGCCGAAGTGTATATCACAGTGACAGTGAGCGCAGAAGGGTATAACACAGTCACAGTGAGGGCAGAGGGGTATATCACAGTCACAGTGAGGGCAGAGGGGTATATCACAGTCACAGTGAGGGCAGAGTTGTAAATCAAAGTCACAGTGAGGGCAGAGAGATATATCACAGTTACTGTGTGGGCAGAGTTGTATATCACGGTCAAAGTGAAGGCAGAGGGGTATATCACAGTCACAGTGAGGGCAGAGGTGTATATCACATTCACAGTGTCGGCAGAGGGGTATATCACAGTCACAGTTATGTTGGAGTGGTCTAGTGCGTATAACTTGAGAGCTGCGAGGTATGTCACAGTCACAGAGAGGGCAGAGGGGTATTTCAAAGTCACAGTGAGGGCAGAGGGATATAATACATTCATAATGAGGGCAGAGGGATATATCATGGTCACAGTGAGGGCAGAGGGATATATCACGGTCACAGTGAGGGCAGAGCGGTATATCACAGTTACAGTGAGGGCAGAGGGGTATATCACAATCTCAATGAGGGCAGAGAGATATATCGCGTTCACAGTGAGGGCAGAGGGGTATATCGCAGTCACAGTGTGGGCAGAGGGGTATAAAACAGTCACAGTGAGGGAATAGGGCTATATCATGTTCACAGTGAGGGCAGAGGGGTATATCACTGTCACAGTGAAGGCAGAGGGGTATATCACAGTCACAATGAGGGCACAAGGGTATATCACAGGCACTGTGAGGGCAGAGGGGTATATCACAGTCATACTGAGGGCAGAGGGGTATATCACTACTAGAGTGAGAGCAGAGGGGTATATCACTGCCACACTGAGTGCAGAGGGGTATGTCAGCATCACAGTGAGGGCAGAGGGGTATATAACTGCCACAGGGAGGGCCGAGGTGTATATCACTGTCACAGTAAGGGCGGAGTTGTATATCACTGCCACAGTGAGGGCAGAGGGGTATATCACTGCCACAGTGAGGACAGAGAGGTATATCACAGTCACAGTGAGGGCAGATGAATATATCACAATCATAGAGGGGGCAGAGGGGTATATTACTGCCACAGTGAGGGCAGAGGTGCATATCATCGTCATGGTGAGGGCAGAGGGGTATATCACTGTCACAGTGAGGGCAGAGAGGTATATCACAGTCACAGTGAGGGCAGATGAGTATATCACAATCATAGAGGGGGCAGAGGGGTATATTACTGCCACAGTGAGGGCAGAGGTGCATATCATCGTCATGGTGAGGGCAGAGGGGTATATCACTGTCACAGTGAGGGCAGAGGGGTATATCACTGTCGCAGTGACGGCAGAGGTGTATATCAGAGTTACCGTGCGGTCAGAATGGTATATCACGGTCACAGTGAGGGCAGAGTGGTATAACACGGTCACAGTGAGCGCAGAAGTGTAGATCATGGTTACAGTGAGGGCAGAGGAGTATATTACAGTTACAGTGAGCGCAGAGGGGTATATCACCATCACATTGAGGGCTGAGGGGTACATCACCATCACAGTGAGGGCACAGGAATATATCACGGTCACAGAGAGGACAGAGGGGTATATCACCGTCACAATGAGGGCAGAGGGCTATATCACCGTCACAGTGAGGGCAGAGAGTTATATCACAGTCACAGTGAGCACAGAGTTGTATATAATATTCATAGTGAGGTCAGAGTGGTATATCACGGTGACAGTGAGGTCAGAGGGGTATATCACCGTCACAGTGAGAGCCGAGGGCTATATCACAGTCACAGTGAGGGCAGAGTTGTATATCACAGTCACAGTGAGGGCAGAGAGATATATCACGGTTACTGTGAGGGCAGAGGTGTATATCACGGTTAAAGTGAAGGCAGAGGGATATATCACGGTCACAGTGAGGGCAGAGGGTATATCACACACACAGTGAGGGCAGAGGGGTATATCACAGTCACAGTATTGGCAGAGGGGTATATCACAGTCACAGTTAGGGCTGAGTAGTCTATTGCGTTTAAATTGAGAGCTGCGAGGTATGTCACAGTCACAGTGAGGGCAGAGGGATATATCACAGTCAGAGTGAGGGCAGATTTGTATATCTTGGTCACAGTGAATGCAGAGGCGGAGATCACGTTCACAGTGAGGGCAGAGGGGTATATCACCATTATACTGAGGGCAGAGGGTTATATCATGTTCACAGTGAGGTCAGAGGTGTAGGTCACAGTCACAGTGAGTGCAGAGGGTTTTTTCACAGTCACAGTGAGGGCAGAGGAATATCTTACATTCACAATGAGGGCAGAGGGATATATCACAGTCACAGTGAGGGCAGAGGGGTATATCACATTCACAGTGAGGACAGAGAGGTATAACGCAGTCTCAGTGTGGGCAGAGGGGTATAAAACATTCACAGTGAGGGCATAGGGATAGATCACATTCACAGTGAGGTCAGAGGTGTACATCACAGTCACAGTGATGGCAGAGGTGTATATCACAATCACTGTGGTTACGGAAGGATATATGACAGTCACAGTGAGGGCAGAGGGGTATATCACAGTCACAGTGAGGGCAGAGGGGTATATCACGGTCAGAGTGAGGGCAGACGGATATATCACAGTCACAGTGAGGGCAGAGGGGTATATCACATTCACAGTGTCGGCAGAGGGGTATATCACAGTCACAGTTATGTTGGAGTGGTCTATTGCGTTTAACTTGAGAGCTGCGAGGTATGTCACAGTCACAGTGAAGGCAGAGGGGTATATCACAGTCAGAGTGTGGGCAGAGGAATATGTCACGGTCACAGTAAGGGCAGAGGGGTATATCATGTTCACAGTGAGGTCAGAGGTGTATGTCACAGTCACAGTGAGGGCAGAGGGGTTTATCACAATCACAGTGAGGGCAGAGGAACATATCACGGTCACAGTGAGGGCAGAGGGGTATATCACGTTCACAGTGAGGGCAGAGGGGTATATCACATTCATGGTGATGGCAGAGTGGTATATCACCAACATAGTAACGGCAGAGGGGTTTATCACGTTCACAGTGAGGGCAGAGTTGTATAACACAGTCACAGTGAGGACAGAGACGTATAACACGGTCACAGTGAGCGCAGAAGAGTATATTGTGGTAACAGTGAGGGCAGAGGAGTATATTACAAATACAGTGAGCGCAGAGGAGTATATCACCATCTCATTGAGGGCTGAGGGGTATATCACCATCACAGTGAGGGCAGAGGAGTATATCACGGTCACAGAGAGGGCAGAGGGGTATATCACCGTCACAGTGAGGGCAGAGGTGTATATCACCGTCACAGTGAGGGCAGAGGGGTATATCACCGTCACAGTGAGGGCAGAGGGGTATATCACCGTCACAGTGAGGGCATAGGGGTATATCACCGTCACAGTGAGGGCAGAGGGGTATATCACGATTACAGTGAGGGTAGATGGATATATCACGTTCACAGTGAGGGCAGAGGGGTATATCACATTCATGGTGATGGCAGAGCAGTATATCACCAACATAGTAACGGCAGAGGGGTATATCACGTTCACAATGAGGTCAGAAGGGTATATCACAGTCACAGTGAGGGCAGAGGGGTATTTCAAAGTCACAGTGAGGGCAGAGGGATATAATACATTCATAATGAGGGCAGAGGGATATATCACGGTCACAGTGAGGGCAGAGGGATATAATACATTCATAATGAGGGCAGAGGGATATATCACGGTCACAGTGAGGGCAAAGCGGTATATCACAGTTACAGTGAGGGCAGAGGGGTATATCATGTTTACAGTGAGGGCAGAGGGGTATATCACAGTCACAGTGAGGGCAGAGGCATATATCATGATCACAGTGAGGGCAGAGGAGTATATAACCGTTGCAGTGAGGGCAGTGGGGTATATCACTGTCACAGTGAGTGTAGAAGGTTATATCACAGTCACAGTGAGGGCAGAGGGGTATATCATGATTACAGTGAGGGCAGAGGCGTATATCACGGTCACACTGAGGGCAGAGGTGTATATCACAGTCACAGTGAGGGCAGAAGGGTATAACACAGTCACAGTGAGGGCAGAAAGGTATATCACCGCCACAGTAAAGGTGGAGGGGTATCTCACTGCCACAGTGAGGGCAGAGGGGTATATCACTGCCACACTGAAGGCAGAGGGGTATATCACAGCCACAGTGAGGCCAGATAGGTATATCACCGTCATGATGAGGGCAGAGGGGTATATCACTCTCAAAGTGAGGGCAGATGTGTATATCAGAATTACCGTGAGGGCAGAGGTGTATATCACGATCACAGTGAGGTAAGAGGGGTATATAACGGTCACAGTGAGGTCAGAGGGATATATCACCGTCACAGTGGAAGCCGAAGTGTATATCACAGTGACAGTGAGCGCAGAAGGGTATAACACAGTCACAGTGAGGGCAGAGGGGTATATCACAGTCACAGTGAGGACAGAGAGGTATATCACAGTCACAGTGAGGGCAGATGAATATATCACAATCATAGAGGGGGCAGAGGGGTATATTACTGCCACAGTGAGGGCAGAGGTGCATATCATCGTCATGGTGAGGGCAGAGGGGTATATCACTGTCACAGTGAGGGCAGAGGGGTATATCACTGTCACAGTGACGGCAGAGGTGTATATCAGAGTTACCGTGTGGTCAGAGTGGTATATCACGGTCACAGTGAGGGCAGAGTGGTATAACACGGTCACAGTGAGCGCAGAAGGGTAGATCATGGTTACAGTGAGGGCAGAGGAGTATATTACAGTTACAGTGAGCGCAGAGGGGTATATCACCATCACATTGAGGGCTGAGGGGTATATCACCATCACAGTGAGGGCACAGGAATATATCACGGTCACAGAGAGGACAGAGGGGTATATCACCGTCACAATGAGGGCAGAGGGCTATATCACTGTCACAGTGAGGGCAGAGAGTTATATCACAGTCACAGTGAGCGCAGAGTTGTATATAATATTCATAGTGAGGTCAGAGAGGTATATCACGGTGACAGTGAGGTCAGAGGGGTATATCACCGTCACAGTGAGAGCCGAGGGCTATATCACAGTCACAGTGAGGGCAGAGTTGTATATCACAGTCACAGTGAGGGCAGAGAGATATATCACGGTTACTGTGAGGGCAGAGGTGTATATCACGGTTAAAGTGAAGGCAGAGGGATATATCACGGTCACAGTGAGGGCAGAGGGTATATCACACTCACAGTGAGGGCAGAGGGGTATATCACAGTCACAGTATTGGCAGAGGGGTATATCACAGTCACAGTTAGGGCTGAGTAGTCTATTGCGTTTAAATTGAGAGCTGCGAGGTATGTCACAGTCACAGTGAGGGCAGAGGGATATATCACATTCAGAGTGAGGGCAGATTTGTATATCTTGGTCACAGTGAATGCAGAGGCGGAGATCACGTTCACAGTGAGGGCAGAGGGGTATATCACCATTATACTGAGGGCAGAGGGTTATATCATGTTCACAGTGAGGTCAGAGGTGTAGGTCACAGTCACAGTGAGTGCAGAGGGTTTTTTCACAGTCACAGTGAGGGCAGAGGAATATCTTACATTCACAATGAGGGCAGAGGGATATATCACAGTCACAGTGAGGGCAGAGGGGTATAACGCAGTCTCAGTGTGGGCAGAGGGGTATAAAACATTCACAGTGAGGGCATAGGGATAGATCACATTCACAGTGAGGTCAGAGGTGTACATCACAGTCACAGTGATGGCAGAGGTGTATATCACAATCACTGTGGTTACGGAAGGATATATGACAGTCACAGTGAGGGCAGAGGGGTATATCACAGTCACAGTGAGGGCAGAGGGGTATATCACGGTCAGAGCGAGGGCAGACGGATATATCACAGTCACAGTGAGGGCAGAGGGGTATATCACATTCACAGTGTCGGCAGAGGGGTATATCACAGTCACAGTTATGTTGGAGTGGTCTATTGCGTTTAACTTGAGAGCTGCGAGGTATGTCACAGTCACAGTGAAGGCAGAGGGGTATATCACAGTCAGAGTGAGGGCAGAGGAATATGTCACGGTCACAGTAAGGGCAGAGGGGTATATCATGTTCACAGTGAGGTCAGAGGTGTATGTCACAGTCACAGTGAGGGCAGAGGGGTTTATCACAATCACAGTGAGGGCAGAGGAACATATCACGGTCACAGTGAGGGCAGAGGGGTATATCACGTTCACAGTGAGGGCAGAGGGGTATATCACATTCATGGTGATGGCAGAGTGGTATATCAGCAACATAGTAACGGCAGAGGGGTATATCACCATCTCATTGAGGGCTGAGGGGTATATCACCATCACAGTGAGGGCAGAGGAGTATATCACGGTCACAGAGAGGGCAGAGGGGTATATTACCGTCACAGTGAGGGCAGAGGTGTATATCACCGTCACAGTGAGGGCAGAGGGGTATATCACCGTCACAGTGAGGGCAGAGGGGTATATCACGATTACAGTGAGGGCAGAGGTGTATGTCACAGTCACAGTGAGGGCAGAGGGATTTATCACAGCCACAGTGAGGGCAGAGGAATATATCACGTTCACAGTGAGGGTAGAGGGGTATATCATGTTCACAGTGAGGGCAGAGGGGTATATCACATTCATGGTGATGGCAGAGCGGTATATCACCAACATAGTAACGGCAGAGGGGTATATCACGTTCACAGTGAGGTCAGAAGGGTATATCACAGTCACAGTGAGGGCAGAGGGGTATTTCAAAGTCACAGTGAGGGCAGAGGGATATAATACATTCATAATGAGGGCAGAGGGATATATCACGGTCACAGTGAGGGTAGAGGGATATATCACGGTCACAGTGAGGGCAGAGCGGTATAGCACAGTTACAGTGAGGGCAGAGGGGTATATTATGTTTACAGTGAGGGCAGAGGGGTATATCACAGTCACAGTGAGTGTAGAAGGTTATATCACAGTCACAGTGAGGGCAGAGTGGTATATCACGATTACAGTGAGGGCAGAGGCGTATATCACGGTCACACTGAGGGCAGAGGTGTATATCACAGTCACAGTGAGGGCAGAAGGGTATAACACATTCTCAATGAGGGCAGAGGGGTATATCATAGTCACAGTGAGTGCAGACGGGTATATCACAGTCACAGTGAGGGCAGAGGGGTATATCACAATCTCAATGAGGGCAGAGAGATATATCACGTTCACAGTGAGGGCAGAGGGGTATATCGCAGTCACAGTGTGGGCAGAGGGGTATAAAACAGTCACAGAGAGGGCATAGGGCTATATCACGTTCACAGTGAGGGCAGAGGGGTATATCACTGTCACAGTGAAGGCAGAGGGGTATATCACTGTCACAGTGAAGGCGGAGGGGTATATCACAGTCACAATGAGGGCACAAGGGTGTATCACAGGCACTGTGAGGGCAGAGGGGTATATCACAGTCATACTGAGGGCAGAGGGGTATATCACTACTAGAGTGAGGGCAGAGGGGTATATCACTGCCACACTGAGTGCAGAGGGGTATATCAGCATCACAGTGAGGGCAGAGGGGTATATAACTGCCACAGGGAGGGCCGAGGTGTATATCACTGTCACAGTAAGGGCGGAGTTGTATATCACTGCCACAGTGAGGGCAGAGGGGTATATCACTGCCACAGTGAGGACAGAGAGGTATATCACAGTCACAGTGAGGGCAGATGAATATATCACAATCATAGAGGGGGCAGAGGGGTATATTACTGCCACAGTGAGGGCAGAGGTGCATATCATCGTCATGGTGAGGGCAGAGGGGTATATCACTGTCACAGTGAGGGCAGAGGGGTATATCACTTTCACAGTGACGGCAGAGGTGTATATCAGAGTTACCGTGTGGTCAGAGTGGTATATCACGGTCACAGTGAGGGCAGAGTGGTATAACACGGTCACAGTGAGCGCAGAAGGGTAGATCATGGTTACAGTGAGGGCAGAGGAGTATATTACAGTTACAGTGAGCGCAGAGGGGTATATCACCATCACATTGAGGGCTGAGGGGTATATCACCATCACAGTGAGGGCACAGGAATATATCACGGTCACAGAGAGGACAGAGGGGTATATCACCGTCACACTGAGGGCAGAGGGCTATATCACTGTCACAGTGAGGGCAGAGAGTTATATCACAGTCACAGTGAGCGCAGAGTTGTATATAATATTCATAGTGAGGTCAGAGAGGTATATCACGGTGACAGTGAGGTCAGAGGGGTATATCACCGTCACAGTGAGAGCCGAGGGCTATATCACAGTCACAGTGAGGGCAGAGTTGTATATCACAGTCACAGTGAGGGCAGAGAGATATATCACGGTTACTGTGAGGGCAGAGGTGTATATCACGGTTAAAGTGAAGGCAGAGGGATATATCACGGTCACAGTGAGGGCAGAGGGTATATCACACTCACAGTGAGGGCAGAGGGGTATATCACAGTCACAGTATTGGCAGAGGGGTATATCACAGTCACAGTTAGGGCTGAGTAGTCTATTGCGTTTAAATTGAGAGCTGCGAGGTATGTCACAGTCACAGTGAGGGCAGAGGGATATATCACAGTCAGAGTGAGGGCAGATTTGTATATCTTGGTCACAGTGAATGCAGAGGCGGAGATCACGTTCACAGTGAGGGCAGAGGGGTATATCACCATTATACTGAGGGCAGAGGGTTATATCATGTTCACAGTGAGGTCAGAGGTGTAGGTCACAGTCACAGTGAGTGCAGAGGGTTTTTTCACAGTCACAGTGAGGGCAGAGGAATATCTTACATTCACAATGAGGGCAGAGGGATATATCACAGTCACAGTGAGGGCAGAGGGGTATATCACATTCACAGTGAGGACAGAGAGGTATAACGCAGTCTCAGTGTGGGCAGAGGGGTATAAAACATTCACAGTGAGGGCATAGGGATAGATCACATTCACAGTGAGGTCAGAGGTGTACATCACAGTCACAGTGATGGCAGAGGTGTATATCACAATCACTGTGGTTACGGAAGGATATATGACAGTCACAGTGAGGGCAGAGGGGTATATCACAGTCACAGTGAGGGCAGAGGGGTATATCACGGTCAGAGCGAGGGCAGACGGATATATCACAGTCACAGTGAGGGCAGAGGGGTATATCACATTCACAGTGTCGGCAGAGGGGTATATCACAGTCACAGTTATGTTGGAGTGGTCTATTGCGTTTAACTTGAGAGCTGCGAGGTATGTCACAGTCACAGTGAAGGCAGAGGGGTATATCACAGTCAGAGTGAGGGCAGAGGAATATGTCACGGTCACAGTAAGGGCAGAGGGGTATATCATGTTCACAGTGAGGTCAGAGGTGTATGTCACAGTCACAGTGAGGGCAGAGGGGTTTATCACAATCACAGTGAGGGCAGAGGAACATATCACGGTCACAGTGAGGGCAGAGGGGTATATCACGTTCACAGTGAGGGCAGAGGGGTATATCACATTCATGGTGATGGCAGAGTGGTATATCACCAACATAGTAACGGCAGAGGGGTATATCACCATCTCATTGAGGGCTGAGGGGTATATCACCATCACAGTGAGGGCAGAGGAGTATATCACGGTCACAGAGAGGGCAGAGGGGTATATTACCGTCACAGTGAGGGCAGAGGTGTATATCACCGTCACAGTGAGGGCAGAGGGGTATATCACCGTCACAGTGAGGGCAGAGGGGTATATCACGATTACAGTGAGGGCAGAGGTGTATGTCACAGTCACAGTGAGGGCAGAGGGATTTATCACAGCCACAGTGAGGGCAGAGGAATATATCACGTTCACAGTGAGGGTAGAGGGGTATATCATGTTCACAGTGAGGGCAGAGGGGTATATCACATTCATGGTGATGGCAGAGCGGTATATCACCAACATAGTAACGGCAGAGGGGTATATCACGTTCACAGTGAGGTCAGAAGGGTATATCACAGTCACAGTGAGGGCAGAGGGGTATTTCAAAGTCACAGTGAGGGCAGAGGGATATAATACATTCATAATGAGGGCAGAGGGATATATCACGGTCACAGTGAGGGTAGAGGGATATATCACGGTCACAGTGAGGGCAGAGCGGTATAGCACAGTTACAGTGAGGGCAGAGGGGTATATTATGTTTACAGTGAGGGCAGAGGGGTATATCACAGTCACAGTGAGTGTAGAAGGTTATATCACAGTCACAGTGAGGGCAGAGTGGTATATCACGATTACAGTGAGGGCAGAGGCGTATATCACGGTCACACTGAGGGCAGAGGTGTATATCACAGTCACAGTGAGGGCAGAAGGGTATAACACATTCTCAATGAGGGCAGAGGGGTATATCATAGTCACAGTGAGTGCAGACGGGTATATCACAGTCACAGTGAGGGCAGAGGGGTATATCACAATCTCAATGAGGGCAGAGAGATATATCACGTTCACAGTGAGGGCAGAGGGGTATATCGCAGTCACAGTGTGGGCAGAGGGGTATAAAACAGTCACAGAGAGGGCATAGGGCTATATCACGTTCACAGTGAGGGCAGAGGGGTATATCACTGTCACAGTGAAGGCAG